>NC_053392.1:271509628-271838478 GCF_905171765.1 Bufo bufo | reverse complement strand
CAATCACGAAGAATCCCATCCGAAAGCATCCAACCGGGATGATTGTATAAACAAGGCAACAGAGCCAAACTTGACCTCAGGCACCAAGGACGACAGTACTATTAACCTAAGGAAAAAACAGACAAAGAGAAACATAGATAATGTAAGATCAATGCAAGTCTAATGCACTGCATAACAAGAAGAACAGATCAATACTGCACTAAAGCAGAATAATATATATCAATAAATATTAAGGAAAAATGATGCACGATAGAGCATAATAGTAATAACAAGAACATCATAATAATAATAAATAATAAATATCATAAAATAGACAATAAGGGTGGGTTAATATAATATGGGTGGGGCAATACTCGCCTCCGTGTCCTTAATAAAATCATGACTTTACGTCATAAACTAGGAAAATCATGCAATTTTATTACATGCCACGGAGGCTCCTATTGCAAGTTTAAAGTTGTTGAATAACAGAAGAAAATACATGAGTGGATGGACGGAAATAAAACTCACGAAACGTGGACACACGAGACCAGTTAGCCACACGAAGAATATCCTCCAGACGGGCACCAGCGACCGCCATTGATGTTGAAGCAGCGCCTCTAGTGGAATGAGCCGTGAACACCGAAGTATCGACTCCAGCTAAGGACATAACCCACTTAACCCATCTGGATAAGGTAACACAAGTGACTGGAGCAAATGGACGCCGGTATGACAGAAATAATTCCGGAGATGTCGAAGAACGATGAGGCAACGTGCGGGCCTCATATATCTGCAGGCATGCAACTGGACAAAGGGCAGGAGTCTCGGGAAAACTAGGGTAAGAAACAGATCTAATGTTGGTTTTGGTACGCCGAGAAATGTTAAAAACAACACCCTCTGGCGTAAAAGACCTAGCATCATAGTCCAACGCCCTGACATCGGAAACCCGTTTACATGAAATCAAACAAAACAAAGTGACTAATTTCGCAGACAATTGCCGCAAGGATAGCTGTTCATTAGAGGGCCAGGAAGAAAAAAGGGAAAGAACCAAGGAAACGTCCCAGGTATAAGAAAAACGAGGGCGAGGAGGACGTGAAAGACGGGAACCCCTGAGAAGTCGACAGACTAAGGGGTGTTGCCCAGCCGGGCGACCGTCAAAGCCTGAGTGATAGGCAGAAATGGAAGAACGGAACAAATTAATTGTTCGGTAAGCTTTACCTGACTCAAACAGAGAGGTGAGGAATTTCAAGATCTCCGTTACAGAGGCTGATACGGGATCCAAGTTCCCTGCCAGGCACCAGTCAGTCCAAGATCGCCAGGCAGCACGGTAGGATCTTCTAGTCCCCGGGGCCCATGCGCTCTCCAGAAGACGTCTAGTTGCTTCCGGAACCTCAGAGACGTCCCAGGAACTCCTGAAACTCTGCATGCGATCAGGCGTAGAGACCCGTCTAACACGAGCGGGTGTTGGCAACCTGACGGGTCGAGTAGAAGGTCTGGGAGAGACGGCAGTAGCAAGGGGGGCTGGATCAGACACTCCAGTAGCTGAGGAAACCACGACTGGGCCGTCCAGAAAGGAACCAGAAGTACCATCTCTGCTCTCTGAATACGTAGTTGTGAAAGAACTCGAGGGATCATCATGAACGGTGGGAACGCATATGACAGATGACTGGTCCACTTCTGGAGGAACGCGTCCACCGCCTCCGCGTCCGGGTTTGGCCTCCAGCTGTAGAATCTCGGAAGCTGAGTATTCAAGCGAGACGCGAAAAGGTCGATGCACATAGGTCCCCATCGAGAAGAAATGGAGGAGAACATCCCCACGTCTAATCTCCAATCGCTGGAATCCACCAGAAAACGCGAGGACCAGTCCGCGTGAGTGTTGTGCAAACCAGGAAGATACTCTGCTACAACATTGATATCCTTCTCCAGGCAAAACTCCCAGAAGTCCTTCGCCAGATGGGAAAGAGCTGAAGAGCGTGTTCCTCCCATGGCGTTGACATAACGCACAGCCGAGATATTGTCCATCCGAAGTCTCACACATGCGCAGGCTATACCGTTCGTGAAGCTGCGAATAGCGAAAGAACCAGCAAGAAGCTCCAGGGAATTGATGTGAAGATTCGCTTCCGCAGGGGACCAACGACCGCCGGTGGTCACGCCGTTGCAGTAGGCACCCCAGCCCGAGAGACTGGCGTCCGACTCTATCGTGAAATCCGGACGTGGACCGAAGATAGCCTTGCCGTTCCAGGCATCCAGATTGTGGATCCACCACTGAAGCTCGTCTTTGGTCTCTCTGTCCAGAAAAATCAGGTCCTCGTATGTAGCACCGGCACGAAGGTGCGCAAGCTTGAGATGTTGAAGAGCTCGGTAGTGTAACGGAGCCGGGAAGACTGCCTGAATGGAAGCGGATAGCAGGCCAATCACACGGGCAAGCTGGCGTAGCGAGACCTGAGGGAGAGTCAACGTCCGGTGAAGTTCCCTGCGAATAGAACGAACCTTGGTGGAAGGAAGGCTGAGGGACTCTGAGGCAGAGTCGACCCGAAAACCCAGAAACTCCATGGAGCGGGATGGGACGAGACAAGATTTCTCCAGGTTGATGAGAAAACCCAATCGGGACAGAAGATCCATAGAGGTCGACAGGTGCTCCAGCAGACAGTTGCGATCCTGGGCCATGAGAAGGATGTCGTCTAGATAAATAATTAGACGAATCCCACGACTGCGGAGGAAGGCCACGACCGGTCGCATCAGCTTGGTGAAACACCAAGGGGCTGATGACAGGCCGAATGGAAGGCAAGTGAACCTCCAAGTTTCTCCGTACCAATGAAACCGAAGTAGGTCTCTGGAGGAATCCGCTACTGGAACCGTCAAATAGGCATCTTTTAAGTCGAGCTTGACCATCCAATCGTTCAAGAGGAGCATGTCCCGGAGAAGGTGAATGCCCTCCATTTTGAAATGGCGGTAGCGGACATAGTGATTCAGGGGACGGAGATTGATCACCGGGCGCATCTGACCGTCCTTCTTCGCCACCAGGAAGATGCTGCTGATAACACCTGCGGGAGTGGAGGGAGCACGTTCTATCGCGCCTTTCTGATAAAGGGAATACAGTTCCAGGTGCAGAAGACGTTGTCTCTGAAACGGAAGACAAATGGGATGGGGCAAAGGAATCTGAACAGATGGAACAGTCAACTCTATATGGAACCCTTGAACCGTAGATAAGACCCAAGGGTCTGTGGTGACAGTCAACCAAACATGGGAAAAACGATGGAGTCTGCCTCCTATCCAAATTGCTGAAGAAGATAGAGCTAGACTTACCGAGGGGTCTACGATAGGAAGAACCTCTGGGGCCTCTGGATCTCCAAGAGGAACCGCGGGACGGGAAGAATGACGGAGGTTGTCTTGAGTCCTGGGAGGCACGGAATGGGTAGGAGCCTCGACCCGCAGAACCGCGGGACTGAAATGTAGCACGGCCGGACAGGCGGCCCCTGGAGCTGCCGGCCCTGGAAGAGACCCGCCCCTGGAAGACGCGTCTCATGGATGACTGGGCCTTATCCAGCGCAGTGAAGGCCCCTACAAAACGGCCGAGGTCCTTAATAAAGGAGTCCCCGAAAAGTAGGCCTTGGGCGTCCTTGCCGGCCTCAGTGAGGGCCAAATTAGAGAGCTTAGGCTCTATTTTAAATAGTATGGCCTTTCTCCTCTCGATGGATAGAGAGGTGTTGACATTGCCGGTAATACACACGGCTCTCTGAACCCATCCAGTAAGTTCCTCTGGGTCAATGGCCAGATTTTGGGTCCTGGCAGATTCTGCCATTTCAAAGATTTTTGTAAGAGGGCCCAATACGTCAAGTAATTTATCTTGACAGGCCTTCAGGGCCGACTCCAAACCCCTACGTGGGTTCCATCCGGACTTTGCCAGGAACTGAGTCATTTTCGGATCTACCGAAGGGGTCTCGGCCACTTTGTTCGGGATAATGGGCCTGGGACATTCAGCCCGCAATTTATTTCTCGCCTCCTTGGACAGGGGATGGCGAATCCGGGATTCTAAGTATTTCGCCACATGGTCAGATGGCAACCATTCAGCGGAGCGAGGGTGATGCAGTGCATCAGGGTCAAATAGGGACTCTCCGGCTGGGTCAAGGACCGCCGAAGTAGGAGTAGGGGGAACTAAAGTAGGGACCATAGGCTCCGTCAATGTGGAAGAGGTGCCCGGGAAGACCTCGTCTGTGAAATCAAGCCCCTCTTCATCAGAAGAGACATCTTGTATGCTAGCCTCCTCATCAGATACTACATCCGATTCAGAATCGGGTTCAGGTTGCGCTCTGGCGCATTTCCAAGGCCTCGCCTTTTCTGCCCGGCGGGCATGGGCTCTCTTGCGCGATATATGCGCGCTCTCAGTGGTGGATAACTTCACACCAGTCATAGGTTTTCTGGAGGCGGTGGGCTCAGGCACAGGGTGACTGTGCTGACGGGCAGGGCGATGATGGCGTTTGGAAGAGTGGCCCTTGAGCGCCTCCGATATAGAGGAGGAAATGGCGCTAGACACAGAGCCCATGGCTGCTTGAATCGCAGCAGTCACAGAGCGCTGTAAATCAGAGGCCTGAAGGGGAATGGACCCCACTGGGGTAATCAGAGAAGGAGGGGATAATGTATTCTCAGGGCCCCCAGGTAAGGAAGGGTTAACATTATTATTACCTTCAGCCATAATAACAGTGGAGACTATATATATATATTACTAAGCGCTTAATTGAGCGAATTAGCAACAGTAATCGCCGAATCCTAGACAGAGAAACGGACCGGAGCAGCCGATGCAGTGTAGGGGAAAGACGGCCGTAGTCTCGCGATAACTGACGCGACTTCCTGTAAGAGCCGGAAGGAGCGCGCCGTCCCGCCGAGAGCAGACGCGGGAAAGGCGAGCAGGGAAGAAGAAGGCCGGCAAAGATGGCGAGGGGGAGTGGCTACAGGAGCGACGGCCGGAAAGAGGTGAGGGGAGGAAGCGACAAACGGGTGCTACAGGAGGGGTAGCGATACAACAAGTGAGGGCAGAACCGAGGGATAGATATCCCAGGGAAGCGCAATTAAAGTGAAAGCAGAACCGAGGGATAAAAAATCCCAGGGGAGCACAATAAAGAATCTTTAGAGAAATAACCAGAGTAAGAAAAATTGGAAAAAACAAAAGTATACAGAGATACCAGACCCAGATTGGGGAGAAACCCCCCGTCAATAACAAAAAACCATACGATAATATCACAAGATATACAAATCAAGGCTACACAAGATAAAAGTGCTACTTATCTGGTGTGGAGCAGCAAAGAAAGAGGAGGAGTTATTTGATGCCAGGACTCTTATACTGGGTTAGGGGTGGGCTTGTTGCCATAGTTACCCTGTGTGGTAAAGGTTTTTTCTCTTTTTTCTGTGCTGCTATGATAAATTTCAGTAAAGAAAGAGAATGCAATAGGAGCCTCCGTGGCATGTAATAAAATTGCAGTAGCCTGCCAGTGTGTCAGGCTCACAGAGTGTACTGTGCCCACTGCCAGTGCCAACCACTCATATCTGGTGGCACAGTAGTTGCAGATAAAAAATGAATACAATTTGTTCTCTGTAATATAATTTAATTTGCCTGCCAGTGTGTGTCAGTCCCACAGAGTGTACTGTGCCCACTGCCAGTGCCCACCACTCATATCTGGTGGCACAGTAGCTTGCAGATAAAAAAGGAATACAGTTTTTTCTCTGTAATATAATTGCAGTTGCCTGCCATTGTGTGTCAGGCTCACAGAGTGTACTGTGCCCACTGCCAGTGCCAACCACTCATATCTGGTGGCACAGTAGCTTGCAGATAAAAAATGAATACAATTTTTTCTCTGTAATATAATTGCAGTTGCCTGCCAGTGTGTGTCAGGCCCACAGAGTGTACTGTGCCCACTGCCAGTTCCCACCACTCATATCTGGTGGCACAGTAGCTTGCAGATAAAAAAGGAATACAATTTTTTCTCTGTAATATAATTGCAGTTGCCTGCCAGTGTGTGTCAGGCCCACAGATTGTACTGTGCCCACTGCCAGTGCCCACAACTCATATCTGGTGGCACAGTAGCTTGTAGATAAAAAAGGAATACAAATGTTTCTCTGTAATATAATTGCAGTTGCCTGCCAGTGTGTGTCAGGCCCACAGAGTGTACTGTGCTCACTGCCAGTGCCCACCACTCATATCTGGTGGCACAGTAGCTTGCAGATAAAAAAGGAATACCATTTTTTCTCTGTAATATAATTGCAGTTGCCTGCCAGTGTGTGTCAGGCCCACAGAGTGCACTGTGCCCACTGCCAGTGCCCACCACTCATATCTGGTGACACAGTAGCTTGCAGATAAAAAAGGAATACAGTTTTTTCTCTGTAATATAATTGCAGTTTCCTGCCAGTGTGTGTCAGTCCCACAGAGTGTACTGTGCCCACTGCCAGTGCCCACCACTCATATCTGGTGGCACAGTATCTTTCAGATAAAAAAGAAATACAATTCTTTCTCTGTAATATAATTGCAGTTGCCTGCCATTGTGTGTCAGGCCCACAGAGTGTACTGTGCCCACTGCCAGTGCCAACCACTCATATCTGGTGGCACAGTAGCTTGCAGATAAAAAATGAATACAATTTTTTCTCTGTAATATAATTGCAGTTGCCTGCCAGTGTGTGTCAGTCCCACAGAGTTTACTGTGCCCACTGCCAGTTCCCACCACTCATATCTGGTGCCACAGTAGCTTGCAGATAAAAAAAGGAATACAATTTTTTCTCTGTAATATAATTGCAGTTGCCTGCCATTGTGTGTCAGGCCCACAGAGTGTACTGTGCCCACTGCCAGTGCCCACCACTCATATCTGGTGGCACAGTAGCTTGCAGATAAAAAAGGAATACAATTTTTTCTCTGTAATATAATTGCAGTTGCCTGCCAGTGTGTGTCAGGCCCACAGAGTGTACTGTGCCCACTGCCAGTTCCCACCACTCATATCTGGTGGCACAGTAGCTTGCAGATAAAAAAGGAATACAATTTTTTCTCTGTAATATAATTGCAGTTGCCTGCCAGTGTGTGTCAGGCCCACAGAGTGTACTGTGCCCACTGCCAGTGCCCACCACTCATATCTGGTGACACATTAGCTTGCAGATAAAAAAGGAATACAATTTTTTCTCTGTAATATAAATGCAGTTTCCTGCAAGTGTGTGTCAGGCCCACAGAGTGTACTGTGCCCACTGACAGTTCCCACCACTCATATCTGGTGGCACAGTAGCTTGCAGATAAAAAAGGAATACAATTTTTTCTCTGTAATATAATTGCAGTTGCCTGCCAGTGTGTGTCAGTCCCACAGAGTGTACTGTGCCCACTGCCAGTGCCCACCACTCATATCTGGTGGCACAGTAGCTTGCAGATAAAAAAGGAATACAGTTTTTTCTCTGTAATATAATTGCAGTTGCCTGCCATTGTGTGTCAGGCTCACAGAGTGTACTGTGCCCACTGCCAGTGCCAACCACTCATATCTGGTGGCACAGTAGCTTGCAGATAAAAAATGAATACAATTTTTTCTCTGTAATATAATTGCAGTTGCCTGCCAGTGTGTGTCAGGCCCACAGAGTGTACTGTGCCCACTGCCAGTTCCCACCACTCATATCTGGTGGCACAGTAGCTTGCAGATAAAAAAGGAATACAAATTTTTCTCTGTAATATAATTGCAGTTGCCTGCCAGTGTGTGTCAGGCCCACAGATTGTACTGTGCCCACTGCCAGTGCCCACAACTCATATCTGGTGGCACAGTAGCTTGTAGATAAAAAAGGAATACAAATGTTTCTCTGTAATATAATTGCAGTTGCCTGCCAGTGTGTGTCAGGCCCACAGAGTGTACTGTGCTCACTGCCAGTGCCCACCACTCATATCTGGTGGCACATTAGCTTGCAGATAAAAAAGGAATACAATTTTTTCTCTGTAATATAATTGCAGTTGCCTGCCAGTGTGTGTCAGGCCCACAGAGTGCACTGTGCCCACTGCCAGTGCCCACCACTCATATCTGGTGACACAGTAGCTTGCAGATAAAAAAGGAATACAGTTTTTTCTCTGTAATATAATTGCAGTTTCCTGCCAGTGTGTGTCAGTCCCACAGAGTGTACTGTGCCCACTGCCAGTGCCCACCACTCATATCTGGTGGCACAGTATCTTTCAGATAAAAAAGAAATACAATTCTTTCTCTGTAAAATAATTGCAGTTGCCTGCCAGTGTGTGTCAGGCCCACAGAGTTTACTGTGCCCACTGCCAGTTCCCACCACTCATATCTGGTGGCACAGTAGCTTGCAGATAAAAAAGGAATACAGTTTTTTCTCTGTAATATAATTGCAGTTGCCTGCCATTGTGTGTCAGGCCCACAGAGTGTACTGTGCCCACTGCCAGTGCCCACCACTCATATCTGGTGGCACAGTAGCTTGCAGATAAAAAATGAATACAATTTTTTCTCTGTAATATAATTGCAGTTGCCTGCCAGTGTGTGTCAGGCCCACAGAGTTTACTGTGCCCACTGCCAGTTCCCACCACTCATATCTGGTGCCACAGTAGCTTGCAGATAAAAAAAGGAATACAATTTTTTCTCTGTAATATAATTGCAGTTGCCTGCCAGTGTGTGTCAGGCCCACAGAGTGTACTGTGCCCACTGACAGTTCCCACCACTCATATCTGGTGGCACAGTAGCTTACAGATAAAAAAGGAATACAATTTTTTTTCTGTAATATAATTGCAGTTGCCTGCCAGTGTGTGTCAGGCCCGCAGAGTAGTGTACTGTGCCCACTGCCAGTGCCCACCACTCATATCTGGTGGCACAGTTGCTTTCAGATAAAAAAGGAATACAATTTTTTCTCTGTAATATAATTGCAGTTGCCTGCCAGTGTGTGTCAGGCCCGCAGAGTGTACTGTGCCCACTGCCAGTGCCCACCACTCATATCTGTTGGCACAGTAGCTTGCAGATAAAAAAGGAATACAATTCTTTCTCTGTAATATAATTGCAATTGCCTGCCAGTGTGTGTCAGGCCCGCAGAGTGTACTGTGCCCACTGCCAGTGCCCACCACTCATATCTGTTGGCACAGTAGCTTGCAGATAAAAAATGAATACAATTTTTTCTCTGTAATATAATTTCATTTGCCTGCCAGTGTGTGTCAGTCCCACAGAGTGTACTGTGCCCACTGCCAGTGCCCACCACTCATATATGGTGGCACAGTAGCTTGCAGATCAAAAAGGAATACATTTTTTTCTCTGTAATATAATTGCAGTTGCCTGCCAGTGTGTGTCAGGCCCACAGAGTAGTGTACTGTGCCCACTACCAGTGTCCACCACTCATATCTGGTGGCACAGTTGCTTTCAGATAAAAAAGGAATACAATTTTTTCTCTGCAATATAATTGCAGTTGCCTGCCAGTGTGTGTCAGGCCCACAGAGTGTACTGTGCCCACTGCCAGTGCCCTCCACTCATATCTGGTGGCACAGTAGCTTGCAGATAGAAAAGGAATACATTTGTTTCTCTGTAATATAATTTCATTTGCCTGCCAGTGTGTGTCAGTCCCACAGAGTGTACTGTGCCCACTGCCAGTGCCCACCACTCATATCTGGTGGCACAGTAGCTTGCAGATAAAAAAGGAATACAGTTTTTTCTCTGTAACATAATTGCAGTTGCCTGCCAGTGTGTCAGGCTCACAGAGTGTACTGTGCCCACTGCCAGTGCCAACCACTCATATCTGGTGGCACAGTAGCTTGCAGATAAAAAATGAATACAATTTGTTCTCTGTAATATAATTTCATTTGCCTGCCAGTGTGTGTCAGTCCCACAGAGTGTACTGTGCCCACTGCCAGTGCCCACCACTCATATCTGGTGGCACAGTAGCTTGCAGATAAAAAAGGAATACAGTTTTTTCTCTGTAATATAATTGCAGTTGCCTGCCATTGTGTGTCAGGCCCACAGAGTGTACTGTGCCCACTGCCAGTGCCCACCACTCATATCTGGTGGCACAGTATCTTTCAGATAAAAAATAAATACAATTCTTTCTCTGTAATATAATTGCAATTGCCTGCCAGTGTGTGTCAGGCTCACAGAGTGTACTGTGCCCACTGCCAGTGCCAACCACTCATATCTGGTGGCACAGTAGCTTGCAGATAAAAAAGAATACAATTTTTTCTCTGTAATATAGCTGCAGTTGCCTGCCAGTGTGTGTCAGGCCCACAGAGTGTACTGTGCCCACTGCCAGTGCTCACCACTCATATCTGGTGACACAGTAGCTTGCAGATAAAAAAAGAATACAATTTTTTCTCTGTAATATAAATGCAGTTGCCTGCCAGTGTGTGTCTGGCCCACAGAGTGTACTGTGCCCACTGCCAGTGCCCTCCACTCATATCTGGTGGCACAGTAGCTTGCAGATAGAAAAGGAATACATTTGATTCTCTGTAATATAATTTCATTTGCCTGCCAGTGTGTGTCAGTCCCACAGAGTGTACTGTGCCCACTGCCAGTGCCCACCACTCATATCTGGTGACACATTAGCTTGCAGATAAAAAAGGAATACAATTTTTTCTCTGTAATATAAATGCAGTTTCCTGCAAGTGTGTGTCAGGTCCGCAGAGTGTACTGTGCCCACTGACAGTTCCCACCACTCATATCTGGTGGCACAGTAGCTTGCAGATAAAAAAGGAATACAATTTTTTCTCTGTAATATAATTGCAGTTGCCTGCCAGTGTGTGTCAGTCCCACAGAGTGTACTGTGCCCACTGCCAGTGCCCACCACTCATATCTGGTGGCACAGTTGCAGTGTACTCAAGTTGTGCGTAGTAGGTGTTTCTGGGTGTAGTAGTGCAATATACACTAACCTGGTACAGCTGACTCTCTGCAAGGGCAGGTATAGAAATGGAAATAGTTCGTGACGCCAGTGCCAAGTAAACGGTGGCACGCCGTTTGCGGATGCAGGAATAATTTGAGGAAACGTGGTGTTAAAACAGAACTTCAACTTTAGTAGTTTGCAGGCAGAGACAATATTGGAAACGCAGTTCCTCAGCATACTGTCGATTTTGCAATTCGGTCGATGCAGGCAATTCAGTACAGCAGGGTAATTACAGAGTGTTGAACACAGGATTCGCAGCACAGGAGCTAGCACTCTAATTCTGTCTGATCCTGGAATATAGCAATTCTTCACCAAGGCCCATTAACCTAAGTCTGGCTTTATATCCTTGATTATGGCTTTCATAAGTACCTCCTCTGTTTCCTCAATACCTCTGGCTCCTCTGATATTTGCCTCAGTCTCTCCTAGCTTCTGAATGGTTCCTCAGGCTAAGGTATTCCTGCTTCTGCATGTAGGGATTCAGGAGGGAATCTTCTCCTGAACAGCAGGCTTCAGGCCTGGACTGGTCTCAGACATTATCTAATCTCCATCTGTAGGTTACAGACACTAGACTCCGTCTGCCCTGCACTTCCTGGTCTGGCCTTATATAAACTAGGGCTCCCTAGCTCCCTCTATGGACTAGAAGTAGGAATGATACCCCTAGCAGGCCTGTAAGTGCAAGTTTCAGTGACAGGAAAATACACACATTACATTACATTTTATAAAACTGACATAAAGCAACTTCCCATAATTAGGAGGGACGACAGCACACCAAGTGACCTTTGGTAGTAACGGGTATTACAACTCCCGTATACTACATACCCCACTGCTTTAAGCTGAGTACGCCCTCGTACTCCATCATGGGTCGCCCAACTGGAATCTCTACCTGAAATAGAAAATAGAGACATGCAGGCATACATACATGTAATTCATCTGCATTTACATTTGCATCAGGTCCAATTGGCAAAGGTGCAGGGTAGTGACAAGGGGCGTCGTTCTCTTCTCTCAGGATAGTGAATGGAACGGGGGCGCTGACCTGGCACAGCGTAACATTAGAACCAGGATAGTCCATGACAATGAATAAGTCCATGATAAAACAGTAGAAAACGGTATAAAAGTTCTTGGAGGCTCAAATAACAAACATGAGTCCGTACCCAGGCTATTTCTTATTAATCACAGAGGCTCTCATGCGGTGGAGTCCATCTCTGGGCACAATACTTTTAAAAGAATAAGAATCTCAGAGGCTCAGGTACTTTTGAGTCTGTCTCCGGGCACGGTTCCTTGGTAACAGGTTGCACAATAAAATGGACAGCAAAGACAAGTGCTGTAATACCCCTGATCAACCTGAAAAGGGGGGTGAAGGGTAAAAGGTGCAACAAAGGAACAGGCACAACTTGGCGTGGGTAGCAAAAGCAGGCAGGAGGTCCTGGAAACAAACGTGGCCTTGCTGACTTTGTGATTTCAGTGGTCAACACCTACCACTGAGCCGTGGACAAACTGGCAGCTGCAACAAAGGACCAGCAACATAGGACTCCTGTCCTGGAAGGGTTAACATCAACTTCTTATGAAGAAATAAATCACAGGCCTAGCAGGCTGATCACAGTGGCATATTGTAGCTACTTGGCTCTGCTGGGAGGTATCTTCTGTAGTATTCCTCCACAGGAGGATGGGCCCACATGACTGTATCAGGGGGCAGCTGCAGGGTAAAGGGGCCCCTAATAGGTATTGGCCCCATAGGCCTAGGGGTGAACCCTCTGATGGACCGTGCCGGCCCTGGCATGATCACTGCAGGGTGTGACGGGCTTGGCACCGCCGCAGCAAGCGGTCCGGTGCTCTGGGTGCAGCAATTTACGGCAATCGCGGGTCCGGTCTGGGGCACTGACGGAGCGGTGGCAACAGAAGGCGGTCGGCGGGTGGTGACAGGCACCCTTACCTCATCCTTCCTTGGCGGCGTCTGGATCCTGGCGGTGTAGGTCTTACGCAACTCCCGCAACTTCTCCTCCAGCCGGACGATCTGCTCACCGATACTCTCGGTGTCGGAGTCGCTGTTCTCTGCTGGCGCCGCCGGCGCAGGTACAGTCACCGATGACGCAGACTCGGCCTCTTCAGGTTCTGGACTTGCATCTGGTCTCCGTCCCATCCGGATGTTCTGGAAGGTAGCACTCAATCCTCTTTGCTGCTCCAGCTCAGATAGTGTCTTCTCCCGACGTGGCAGCTCGGGGGAAGGGTAGGGGCTCACCCATTTCTCCAACACGGTTGGCTGCCAGAAGACGTTCGGCCCGATGAAGGAGCTCCGCTCCTGAAAGGCGTGATGGGCCGGCTCTGGAGAGCGTTCCGGTTCTCGCTCGCAGCCAGAGTAGTCTTCTCCTTCTTCTGCCTCCCAATCCTCAGGTCCTCGCTTCGGACGGGTCACAGCAGTCGCATAGGGGCCTCGTAGGCTCTCGGCAGGGGTGTACTCCACTTCCTCTCCCTCGCGGAGGCTGTGCTGGTACGAAGGGAGGTAGTCTCTCTTGACAGACCTTCGATTGACATAGAGGTCTCTGCCAGTAAGATAGTCCTGAATAAACCCGTAGCCACGGGATTTGTCAAACGACAGCACCACTCCCTTTCTCCTCTCCAGGCGGGGTTGGGTGTGCGTATGTCTTTCATGTATGGTCTTAGTTAGCTCCTCATACACGATCTTTGTCTGGGTATTTCGCTTGATAGCGGCCTCCCGAATCTCCGCCATCAGGGAAGACCATTGGAACGTTGGCTGAAAAAAGTCCCTCCATGAGCCATAGTAGGGCTCGGGTTCTTTCTCCCTGGTGCGGCAGGCAGGTTGCTCCGGTCCCGGAGCGTAGGCCGGTGGAGCCTCCTCTGGCTCTACACCGGTGTCGGTCATTTTTCCAATCATAGGTGCGGACGCTGCAGCAACACTCTGCTCACAATCCAACATGCTCGATCCTACTGAGGAGAGCGATAGGGTCGCGTCAATTAGAGTAGCCAGCTCCTCCCATTGCACTGGGGAGCCGCCCCCCAGGTATTCCAGTATATGGAGGGCGGTGTCCATGCTGGCAGACATGCAAATGTCCAGATAAGCCGTGGCGCCTGCCCTTGACCTTCTTCCCGCTTTTTCTTCAGAAAGGCGCCAACTTTTCCCGCCTTTTCGGGATGAAGGTGACGCAGCAGTAAATTCAGCAAGCCCAGCGGCCATCTTTAGGTACAAACGCTGTCTATTCACTGACGGCAAGCAGGAATGTTTAAAGTCCACAAAACCACACTCCAATGCGGCGATTTTCTTCCTCTGTGCAGCGCAACACTGCACAGCGCTTTTTAGAGGTTTTTGGTACACTTTGGGTATGATTTTCAGTCCACAAAGTCCACTTGAATAAAACAGGAAAATTGTCACTTTGGTCACAGGGCAACTGTATAAGGCACAAAGTTCACGCTTCTTGCACTAGAAAGCGTGCGTATCCTGTTCGTGACGCCAAAAGAGAGGGTGCAGTGTACTCAAGTTGTGCGTAGTAGGTGTTTCTGGGTGTAGTAGTGCAATATACACTAACCTGGTACAGCTGACTCTCTGCAAGGGCAGGTATAGAAATGGAAATAGTTCGTGACGCCAGTGCCAAGTAAACGGTGGCACGCCGTTTGCGGATGCAGGAATAATTTGAGGAAACGTGGTGTTAAAACAGAAGTTCAACTTTAGTAGTTTGCAGGCAGAGACAATATTGGAAACGCAGTTCCTCAGCATACAGTCGATTTTGCAATTCGGTCGATGCAGGCAATTCAGTACAGCAGGGTAATTACAGAGTGTTGAACACAGGATTCGCAGCACAGGAGCTAGCACTCTAATTCTGTCTGATCCTGGAATATAGCAATTCTTCACCAAGGCCCATTAACCTAAGTCTGGCTTTATATCCTTGATTATGGCTTTCATAAGTACCTCCTCTGTTTCCTCAATACCTCTGGCTCCTCTGATATTTGCCTCAGTCTCTCCTAGCTTCTGAATGGTTCCTCAGGCTAAGGTATTCCTGCTTCTGCATGTAGGGATTCAGGAGGGAATCTTCTCCTGAACAGCAGGCTTCAGGCCTGGACTGGTCTCAGACATTATCTAATCTCCATCTGTAGGTTACAGACACTAGACTCCGTCTGCCCTGCACTTCCTGGTCTGGCCTTATATAAACTAGGGCTCCCTAGCTCCCTCTATGGACTAGAAGTAGGAATGATACCCCTAGCAGGCCTGTAAGTGCAAGTTTCAGTGACAGGAAAATACACACATTACATTACATTTTATAAAACTGACATAAAGCAACTTCCCATAATTAGGAGGGACGACAGCACACCAAGTGACCTTTGGTAGTAACGGGTATTACAACTCCCGTATACTACACAGTAGCTTGCAGATAAAAAAGGAATACAGTTTTTTCTCTGTAATATAATTGCAGTTGCCTGCCATTGTGTGTCAGGCTCACAGAGTGTACTGTGCCCACTGCCAGTGCCAACCACTCATATCTGGTGGCACAGTAGCTTGCAGATAAAAAATGAATACAATTTTTTCTCTGTAATATAATTGCAGTTGCCTGCCAGTGTGTGTCAGGCCCACAGAGTGTACTGTGCCCACTGCCAGTTCCCACCACTCATATCTGGTGGCACAGTAGCTTGCAGATAAAAAAGGAATACAAATTTTTCTCTGTAATATAATTGCAGTTGCCTGCCAGTGTGTGTCAGGCCCACAGATTGTACTGTGCCCACTGCCAGTGCCCACAACTCATATCTGGTGGCACAGTAGCTTGTAGATAAAAAAGGAATACAAATGTTTCTCTGTAATATAATTGCAGTTGCCTGCCAGTGTGTGTCAGGCCCACAGAGTGTACTGTGCTCACTGCCAGTGCCCACCACTCATATCTGGTGGCACATTAGCTTGCAGATAAAAAAGGAATACAATTTTTTCTCTGTAATATAATTGCAGTTGCCTGCCAGTGTGTGTCAGGCCCACAGAGTGCACTGTGCCCACTGCCAGTGCCCACCACTCATATCTGGTGACACAGTAGCTTGCAGATAAAAAAGGAATACAGTTTTTTCTCTGTAATATAATTGCAGTTTCCTGCCAGTGTGTGTCAGTCCCACAGAGTGTACTGTGCCCACTGCCAGTGCCCACCACTCATATCTGGTGGCACAGTATCTTTCAGATAAAAAAGAAATACAATTCTTTCTCTGTAAAATAATTGCAGTTGCCTGCCAGTGTGTGTCAGGCCCACAGAGTTTACTGTGCCCACTGCCAGTTCCCACCACTCATATCTGGTGGCACAGTAGCTTGCAGATAAAAAAGGAATACAGTTTTTTCTCTGTAATATAATTGCAGTTGCCTGCCAGTGTGTGTCAGGCCCACAGAGTGTACTGTGCCCACTGACAGTTCCCACCACTCATATCTGGTGGCACAGTAGCTTGCAGATAAAAAAGGAATACAATTTTTTTTTTGTAATATAATTGCAGTTGCATGCCAGTGTGTGTCAGGCCCGCAGAGTAGTGTACTGTGCCCACTGCCAGTGCCCACCACTCATATCTGGTGGCACAGTTGCTTTCAGATAAAAAAGGAATACAATTTTTTCTCTGTAATATAATTGCAGTTGCCTGCCAGTGTGTGTCAGGCCCGCAGAGTGTACTGTGCCCACTGCCAGTGCCCACCACTCATATCTGTTGGCACAGTAGCTTGCAGATAAAAAAGGAATGCAATTCTTTCTCTGTAATATAATTGCAATTGCCTGCCAGTGTGTGTCAGGTCCGCAGAGTGTACTGTGCCCACTGCCAGTGCCCACCACTCATATCTGTTGGCACAGTAGCTTGCAGATAAAAAATGAATACAATTTTTTCTCTGTAATATAATTTCATTTGCCTGCCAGTGTGTGTCAGTCCCACAGAGTGTACTGTGCCCACTGCCAGTGCCCACCACTCATATCTGGTGGCACAGTAGCTTGCAGATCAAAAAGGAATACATTTTTTTCTCTGTAATATAATTGCAGTTGCCTGCCAGTGTGTGTCAGGCCCACAGAGTGTACTGTGCCCACTGCCAGTTCCCACCACTCATATCTGGTGGCATAGTAGCTTGCAGATAAAAAAGGAATACAATTTTTTCTCTGTAATATAATTGCAGTTGCCTGCCGGTGTGTGTCAGGCCCACAGAGTGTACTGTGCCCACTGCCAGTGCCCACCACTCATATCTGGTGGCACATTAGCTTGCAGATAAAAAAGGAATACAATTTTTTCTCTGTAATATAATTGCAGTTGCCTGCCAGTGTGTGTCAGGCCCACAAAGTGTACTGTGCCCACTGCCAGTGCCCACCACTCATATCTGGTGGCACAGTAGCTTGCAGATAAAAAAGGATTACAATTTTTTTCTGTAATATAATTGCAGTTGCCTGCCAGTGTGTGTCAGGCCCACAGAGTAGTGTACTGTGCCCACTACCAGTGTCCACCACTCATATCTGGTGGCACAGTTGCTTTCAGATAAAAAAGGAATACAATTTTTTCTCTGCAATATAATTGCAGTTGCCTGCCAGTGTGTGTCAGGCCCACAGAGTGTACTGTGCCCACTGCCAGTGCCCTCCACTCATATCTGGTGGCACAGTAGCTTGCAGATAGAAAAGGAATACATTTGTTTCTCTGTAATATAATTTCATTTGCCTGCCAGTGTGTGTCAGTCCCACAGAGTGTACTGTGCCCACTGCCAGTGCCCACCACTCATATCTGGTGGCACAGTAGCTTGCAGATAAAAAAGGAATACAGTTTTTTCTCTGTAACATAATTGCAGTTGCCTGCCAGTGTGTCAGGCTCACAGAGTGTACTGTGCCCACTGCCAGTGCCAACCACTCATATCTGGTGGCACAGTAGCTTGCAGATAAAAAATGAATACAATTTGTTCTCTGTAATATAATTTCATTTGCCTGCCAGTGTGTGTCAGTCCCACAGAGTGTACTGTGCCCACTGCCAGTGCCCACCACTCATATCTGGTGGCACAGTAGCTTGCAGATAAAAAAGGAATACAGTTTTTTCTCTGTAATATAATTGCAGTTGCCTGCCATTGTGTGTCAGGCCCACAGAGTGTACTGTGCCCACTGCCAGTGCCCACCACTCATATCTGGTGGCACAGTATCTTTCAGATAAAAAATAAATACAATTCTTTCTCTGTAATATAATTGCAATTGCCTGCCAGTGTGTGTCAGGCTCACAGAGTGTACTGTGCCCACTGCCAGTGCCAACCACTCATATCTGGTGGCACAGTAGCTTGCAGATAAAAAAGAATACAATTTTTTCTCTGTAATATAGCTGCAGTTGCCTGCCAGTGTGTGTCAGGCCCACAGAGTGTACTGTGCCCACTGCCAGTGCTCACCACTCATATCTGGTGACACAGTAGCTTGCAGATAAAAAAAGAATACAATTTTTTCTCTGTAATATAAATGCAGTTGCCTGCCAGTGTGTGTCTGGCCCACAGAGTGTACTGTGCCCACTGCCAGTGCCCTCCACTCATATCTGGTGGCACAGTAGCTTGCAGATAGAAAAGGAATACATTTGATTCTCTGTAATATAATTTCATTTGCCTGCCAGTGTGTGTCAGTCCCACAGAGTGTACTGTGCCCACTGCCAGTGCCCACCACTCATATCTGGTGGCACAGTAGCTTGCAGATAAAAAAGGAATACAGTTTTTTCTCTGTAATATAATTGCAGTTGCCTGCCAGTGTGTGTCAGGCTCACAGAGTGTACTGTGCCCACTGCCAGTGCCAACCACTCATATCTGGTGGCACAGTAGCTTGCAGATAAAAAATGAATACAATTTTTTCTCTGTAATATAATTTCATTTGCCTGCCAGTGTGTGTCAGTCCCACAAAGTGTACTGTGCCCACTGCCAGTGCCCACCACTCATATCTGGTGGCACAGTAGCTTGCAGATAAAAAAAGGAATACAATTTTTTCTCTTTAATATAATTGCAGTTGCCTGCCAGTGTGTGTCAGTCCCACAGAGTGTACTGTGCCCACTTCCAGTGCCCACCACTCATATCTGGTGGCACAGTAGCTTGCAGATAAAAAATGGAATACAATTTCTTCTCTGTAATATAATTGCAGTTGCCTGCCAGTGTGTGTCAGGCCCACAGAGTGTACTGTGCCCACTGCCAGTTCCCACAACTCATATCTGGTGGCACAGTAGCTTGCAGATAAAAAAGGAATACAGTTTTTTCTCTGTAATATAATTGCAGTAGCCTGCCAGTGTGTCAGGCTCACAGAGTGTACTGTGCCCACTGCCAGTGCCAACCACTCATATCTGGTGGCACAGTAGTTGCAGATAAAAAATGAATACAATTTGTTCTCTGTAATATAATTTCATTTGCCTGCCAGTGTGTGTCAGTCCCACAGAGTGTACTGTGCCCACTGCCAGTGCCCACCACTCATATCTGGTGGCACAGTAGCTTGCAGATAAAAAAGGAATACAGTTTTTTCTCTGTAATATAATTGCAGTTGCCTGCCATTGTGTGTCAGGCTCACAGAGTGTACTGTGCCCACTGCCAGTGCCAACCACTCATATCTGGTGGCACAGTAGCTTGCAGATAAAAAATGAATACAATTTTTTCTCTGTAATATAATTGCAGTTGCCTGCCAGTGTGTGTCAGGCCCACAGATTGTACTGTGCCCACTGCCAGTGCCCACAACTCATATCTGGTGGCACAGTAGCTTGTAGATAAAAAAGGAATACAAATGTTTCTCTGTAATATAATTGCAGTTGCCTGCCAGTGTGTGTCAGGCCCACAGAGTGTACTGTGCTCACTGCCAGTGCCCACCACTCATATCTGGTGGCATAGTAGCTTGCAGATAAAAAAGGAATACAATTTTTTCTCTGTAATATAATTGCAGTTGCCTGCCAGTGTGTGTCAGGCCCACAGAGTGCACTGTGCCCACTGCCAGTGCCCACCACTCATATCTGGTGGCACAGTAGCTTGCAGATAAAAAAGGAATACAATTTTTTCTCTGTAATATAATTGCAGTTGCCTGCCAGTGTGTGTCAGGCCCACAGAGTGTACTGTGCCCACTGCCAGTGCCCACCACTCATATCTGGTGACACAGTAGCTTGCAGATAAAAAAGGAATACAATTTTTTCTCTGTAATATAAATGCAGTTTCCTGCAAGTGTGTGTCAGTCCCACAGAGTGTACTGTGCCCACTGCCAGTGCCCACCACTCATATCTGGTGGCACAGTAGCTTGCAGATAAAAAAGGATTACAATTTTTTTCTGTAATATAATTGCAGTTGCCTGCCAGTGTGTGTCAGGCCCACAGAGTGTACTGTGCCCACTACCAGTGTCCACCACTCATATCTGGTGGCACAGTTGCTTTCAGATAAAAAAGGAATACAATTTTTTCTCTGCAATATAATTGCAGTTGCCTGCCAGTGTGTGTCAGGCCCACAGAGTGTACTGTGCCCACTACCAGTGTCCACCACTCATATCTGGTGGCACAGTTGCTTTCAGATAAAAAAGGAATACATTTTTTTCTCTGCAATATAATTGCAGTTGCCTGCCAGTGTGTCAGGCTCACAGAGTGTACTGTGCCCACTGCCAGTGCCAACCACTCATATTTGGTGGCACAGTAGCTTGCAGATAAAAAATGAATACAATTTGTTCTCTGTAATATAATTTCATTTGCCTGCCAGTGTGTGTCAGTCCCACAGAGTGTACTGTGCCCACTGCCAGTGCCCACCACTCATATCTGGTGGCACAGTAGCTTGCAGATAAAAAAGGAATACAGTTTTTTCTCTGTAATATAATTGCAGTTTCCTGCCAATGTGTGTCAGGCTCACAGAGTGTACTGTGCCCACTGCCAGTGCCCACCACTCATATCTGGTGGCACAGTATCTTTCAGATAAAAAATAAATACAATTCTTTCTCTGTAATATAATTGCAATTGCCTGCCAGTGTGTGTCAGGCCCACAGAGTGTACTGTGCCGACTGCCAGTGCCCACCACTCATATCTGGTGGCACAGTAGCTTGCAGATAAAAAAGAATACAATTTTTTCTCTGTAATATAATTGCAGTTGCCTGCCAGTGTGTGTCAGGCCCACAGAGTGCACTGTGCCCACTGCCAGTGCTCACCACTCATATCTGGTGGCACAGTAGCTTGCAGATAAAAAATAATACAATTTTTTCTCTGTAATATAATTGCAGTTGCCTGCCAGTGTGTGTCAGGCCCACAGAGTGTACTGTGCCCACTGCCAGTGCCCACCACTCATATCTGGTGGCACAGTAGCTTGCAGATAAAAAAAGAATACAATTTTTTCTCTGTAATATAAATGCAGTTGCCTGCCAGTGTGTGTCTCGCCCACAGAGTGTACTGTGCCCACTGCCAGTGCCCTCCACTCATATCTGGTGGCACAGTAGCTTGCAGATAGAAAAGGAATACATTTGATTCTCTGTAATATAATTGCAGTTGCCTGCCAGTGTGTGTCAGTCCCACAGAGTGTACTGTGCCCACTGCCAGTGTCCACAACTCATATCTGGTGGCACAGTAGCTTGCAGATAAAAAAGGAATACAGTTTTTTCGCTGTAATATAATTGCAGTTGCCTGCCATTGTGTGTCAGGCTCACAGAGTGTACTGTGCCCACTGCCAGTGCCAACCACTCATATCTGGTGGCACAGTAGCTTGCAGATAAAAAAGGAATACAGTTTTTTCTCTGTAATATAATTGCAGTTGCCTGCCATTGTGTGTCAGGCTCACAGAGTGTACTGTGCCCACTGCCAGTGCCAACCACTCATATCTGGTGGCACAGTAGCTTGCAGATAAAAAATGAATACAATTTTTTCTCTGTAATATAATTTCAATTGCCTGCCAGTGTGTGTCAGTCCCACAGAGTGTACTGTGCCCACTGCCAGTGCCCACCACTCATATCTGGTGGCACAGTAGCTTGCAGATAAAAAAAGGAATACAATTTTTTCTCTGTAATATAATTTCATTTGCCTGCCAGTGTGTGTCAGTCCCACAGAGTGTACTGTGCCCACTGCCAGTGCCCACCACTCATATCTGGTGGCACAGTAGCTTGCAGATAAAAAAGGAATACAGTTTTTTCTCTGTAATATAATTGCAGTTGCCTGCCATTGTGTGTCAGGCTCACAGAGTGTACTGTGCCCACTGCCAGTGCCAACCACTCATATCTGGTGGCACAGTAGCTTGCAGATAAAAAATGAATACAATTTTTTCTCTGTAATATAATTGTAGTTGCCTGCCAGTGTGTGTCAGGCCCACAGAGTGTACTGTGCCCACTGCCAGTTCCCACCACTCATATCTGGTGGCACAGTAGCTTGCAGATAAAAAAGGAATACAAATTTTTCTCTGTAATATAATTGCAGTTGCCTGCCAGTGTGTGTCAGGCCCACAGATTGTACTGTGCCCACTGCCAGTGCCCACAACTCATATCTGGTGGCACAGTAGCTTGTAGATAAAAAAGGAATACAAATGTTTCTCTGTAATATAATTGCAGTTGCCTGCCAGTGTGTGTCAGTCCCACAGAGTGTACTGTGCTCACTGCCAGTGCCCACCACTCATATCTGGTGGCACATTAGCTTGCAGATAAAAAAGGAATACAATTTTTTCTCTGTAATATAATTGCAGTTGCCTGCCAGTGTGTGTCAGGCCCACAGAGTGCACTGTGCCCACTGCCAGTGCCCACCACTCATATCTGGTGACACAGTAGCTTGCAGATAAAAAAGGAATACAGTTTTTTCTCTGTAATATAATTGCAGTTTCCTGCCAGTGTGTGTCAGTCCCACAGAGTGTACTGTGCCCACTGCCAGTGCCCACCACTCATATCTGGTGGCACAGTATCTTTCAGATAAAAAAGAAATACAATTCTTTCTCTGTAAAATAATTGCAGTTGCCTGCCAGTGTGTGTCAGGCCCACAGAGTTTACTGTGCCTACTGCCAGTTCCCACCACTCATATCTGGTGGCACAGGAGCTTGCAGATAAAAAAGGAATACAGTTTTTTCTCTGTAATATAATTGCAGTTGCCTGCCATTGTGTGTCAGGCCCACAGAGTGTACTGTGCCCACTGCCAGTGCCAACCACTCATATCTGGTGGCACAGTAGCTTGCAGATAAAAAATGAATACAATTTTTTCTCTGTAATATAATTGCAGTTGCCTGCCAGTGTGTGTCAGGCCCACAGAGTTTACTGTGCCCACTGCCAGTTCCCACCACTCATATCTGGTGCCACAGTAGCTTGCAGATAAAAAAAGGAATACAATTTTTTCTCTGTAATATAATTGCAGTTGCCTGCCAGTGTGTGTCAGGCCCACAGAGTGTACTGTGCCCACTGCCAGTTCCCACCACTCATATCTGGTGGCACAGTAGCTTGCAGATAAAAAAGGAATACAATTTTTTCTCTGTAATATAATTGCAGTTGCCTGCCAGTGTGTGTCAGGCCCACAGAGTTTACTGTGCCCACTGCCAGTTCCCACCACTCATATCTGGTGCCACAGTAGCTTGCAGATAAAAAAGGAATACAATTTTTTCTCTGTAATATACAGGGAGTGCAGAATTATTAGGCAAGTTGTATTTTTGAGGATTAATTTTATTATTGAACAACAACCATGTTCTCAATAAACCCAAAAAACTCATTAATATCAAAGCTGAATATTTTTGGAAGTAGTTTTTAGTTTGTTTTTAGTTTTAGCTATTTTAGGGGGATATCTGTGTGTGCAGGTGACTATTACTGTGCATAATTATTAGGCAACTTAACAAAAAACAAATATATACCCATTTCAATTATTTATTTTTACCAGTGAAACCAATATAACATCTCAACATTCACAAATATACATTTCTGACATTCAAAAACAAAACAAAAACAAATCAGTGACCAATATAGCCACCTTTCTTTGCAAGGACACTCAAAAGCCTGCCATCCATGGATTCTGTCAGTGTTTTGATCTGTTCACCATCAACATTGCGTGCAGCAGCAACCACAGCCTCCCAGACACTGTTCAGAGAGGTGTACTGTTTTCCCTCCTTGTAAATCTCACATTTGATGATGGACCACAGGTTCTCAATGGGGTTCAGATCAGGTGAACAAGGAGGCCATGTCATTAGATTTTCTTCTTTTATACCCTTTCTTGCCAGCCACGCTGTGGAGTACTTGGACGCGTGTGATGGAGCATTATCCTGCATGAAAATCATGTTTTTCTTGAAGGATGCAGACTTCTTCCTGTACCACTGCTTGAAGAAGGTGTCTTCCAGAAACTGGCAGTAGGACTGGGAGTTGAGCTTGACTCCATCCTCAACCTGAAAAGGCCCCACAAGCTCATCTTTGATGATACCAGCCCAAACCAGTACTCCACCTCCACCTTGCTGGCGTCTGAGTCGGACTGGAGCTCTCTGCCCTTTACCAATCCAGCCACGGGCCCATCCATCTGGCCCATCAAGACTCACTCTCATTTCATCAGTCCATAAAACCTTAGAAAAATCAGTCTTGAGATATTTCTTGGCCCAGTCTTGACGTTTCAGCTTGTGTGTCTTGTTCAGTGGTGGTCGTCTTTCAGCCTTTCTTACCTTGGCCATGTCTCTGAGTATTGCACACCTTGTGCTTTTGGGCACTCCAGTGATGTTGCAGCTCTGAAATATGGCCAAACTGGTGGCAAGTGGCATCTTGGCAGCTGCACGCTTGACTTTTCTCAGTTCATGGGCAGTTATTTTGTACCTTGGTTTTTCCACACGCTTCTTGCGACCCTGTTGACTATTTTGAATGAAACGCTTGATTGTTCGATGATCACGCTTCAGAAGCTTTGCAATTTTAAGAGTGCTGCATCCCTCTGCAAGATATCTCACTATTTTTGACTTTTCTGAGCCTGTCAAGTCCTTCTTTTGACCCATTTTGCCAAAGGAAAGGAAGTTGCCTACTAATTATGCACACCTAATATAGGGTGTTGATGTCATTAGACCACACCCCTTCTCATTACAGAGATGCACATCACCTAATATGCTTAATTGGTAGTAGGCTTTCGAGCCTATACAGCTTGGAGTAAGACAACATGCATAAAGAGGATGATGTGGTCAAAATACTCATTTGCCTAATAATTCTGCACGCAGTGTAATTGCAGTTGCCTGCCAGTGTGTGTCAGGCCCACAGAGTGTACTGTGCCCACTGCCAGTGCCCACCACTCATATCTGGTGACACATTAGCTTGCAGATAAAAAAGGAATGCAATTTTTTCTCTGTAATATAAATGCAGTTTCCTGCAAGTGTGTGTCAGGCCCACAGAGTGTACTGTGCCCACTGACAGTTCCCACCACTCATATCTGGTGGCACAGTAGCTTGCAGATAAAAAAGGAATACAATTTTTTCTCTGTAATATAATTGCAGTTGCCTGCCAGTGTGTGTCAGTCCCACAGAGTGTACTGTGCCCACTGCCAGTGCCCACCACTCATATCTGGTGACACAGTAGCTTGCAGATAAAAAAGGAATACAGTTTTTTCTCTGTAATATAATTGCAGTTTCCTGCCAGTGTGTGTCAGTCCCACAGAGTGTACTGTGCCCACTGCCAGTGCCCACCACTCATATCTGGTGGCACAGTATCTTTCAGATAAAAAAGAAATACAATTCTTTCTCTGTAAAATAATTGCAGTTGCCTGCCAGTGTGTGTCAGGCCCACAGAGTTTACTGTGCCCACTGCCAGTTCCCACCACTCATATCTGGTGGCACAGTAGCTTGCAGATAAAAAAGGAATACAGTTTTTTCTCTGTAATATAATTGCAGTTGCCTGCCATTGTGTGTCAGGCCCACAGAGTGTACTGTGCCCACTGCCAGTGCCAACCACTCATATCTGGTGGCACAGTAGCTTGCAGATAAAAAAAGGAATACAATTTTTTCTCTGTAATATAATTGCAGTTGCCTGCCAGTGTGTGTCAGGCCCACAGAGTGTACTGTGCCCACTGCCAGTTCCCACCACTCATATCTGGTGGCACAGTAGCTTGCAGATAAAAAAGGAATACAATTTTTTCTCTGTAATATAATTGCAGTTGCCTGCCAGTGTGTGTCAGGCCCACAGAGTGTACTGTGCCCACTGCCAGTGCCCACCACTCATATCTGGTGACACATTAGCTTGCAGATAAAAAAGGAATACAATTTTTTCTCTGTAATATAAATGCAGTTTCCTGCAAGTGTGTGTCAGGCCCACAGAGTGTACTGTGCCCACTGACAGTTCCCACCACTCATATCTGGTGGCACAGTAGCTTGCAGATAAAAAAGGAATACAAATTTTTCTCTGTAATATAATTGCAGTTGCCTGCCAGTGTGTGTCAGGCCCACAGATTGTACTGTGCCCACTGCCAGTGCCCACAACTCATATCTGGTGGCACAGTAGCTTGTAGATAAAAAAGGAATACAAATGTTTCTCTGTAATATAATTGCAGTTGCCTGCCAGTGTGTGTCAGGCCCACAGAGTGTACTGTGCTCACTGCCAGTGCCCACCACTCATATCTGGTGGCACATTAGCTTGCAGATAAAAAAGGAATACAATTTTTTCTCTGTAATATAATTGCAGTTGCCTGCCAGTGTGTGTCAGGCCCACAGAGTGCACTGTGCCCACTGCCAGTGCCCACCACTCATATCTGGTGGCACAGTATCTTTCAGATAAAAAAGAAATACAATTCTTTCTCTGTAAAATAATTGCAGTTGCCTGCCAGTGTGTGTCAGGCCCACAGAGTTTACTGTGCCCACTGCCAGTTCCCACCACTCATATCTGGTGGCACAGTAGCTTGCAGATAAAAAAGGAATACAGTTTTTTCTCTGTAATATAATTGCAGTTGCCTGCCATTGTGTGTCAGGCCCACAGAGTGTACTGTGCCCACTGCCAGTGCCAACCACTCATATCTGGTGGCACAGTAGCTTGCAGATAAAAAATGAATATAATTTTTTCTCTGTAATATAATTGCAGTTGCCTGCCAGTGTGTGTCAGGCCCACAGAGTTTACTGTGCCCACTGCCAGTTCCCACCACTCATATCTGGTGCCACAGTAGCTTGCAGATAAAAAAAGGAATACAATTTTTTCTCTGTAATATAATTGCAGTTGCCTGCCAGTGTGTGTCAGGCCCACAGAGTGTACTGTGCCCACTGACAGTTCCCACCACTCATATCTGGTGGCACAGTAGCTTGCAGATAAAAAAGGAATACAATTTTTTCTCTGTAATATAATTGCAGTTGCCTGCCAGTGTGTGTCAGGCCCACAGAGTGTACTGTGCCCACTGCCAGTGCCCACCACTCATATCTGGTGACACAGTAGCTTGCAGATAAAAAAGGAATACAATTTTTTCTCTGTAATATAAATGCAGTTTCCTGCAAGTGTGTGTCAGGCCCACAGAGTGTACTGTGCCCACTGCCAGTGCCCACCACTCATATCTGGTGGCACAGTAGCTTGCAGATAAAAAAGGAATACAATTTTTTCTCTGTAATATAAATGCAGTTTCCTGCAAGTGTGTGTCAGGCCCACAGAGTGTACTGTGCCCACTGACAGTTCCCACCACTCATATCTGGTGGCACAGTAGCTTGCAGATAAAAAAGGAATACAATTTTTTCTCTGTAATATAATTGCAGTTGCCTGCCAGTGTGTGTCAGTCCCACAGAGTGTACTGTGCCCACTGCCAGTGCCCACCACTCATATCTGGTGGCACAGTAGCTTGCAGATAAAAAAGGAATACCATTTTTTCTCTGTAATATAATTGCAGTTGCCTGCCAGCGTGTGTCAGGCCCGCAGAGTGTACTGTGCCCACTGCCAGTTCCCACCACTCATATCTGGTGGCACAGTTGCTTTCAGATAAAAAAGGAATACAATTTTTTCTCTGTAATATAATTGCAGTTGCCTGCCAGTGTGTGTCAGGCCCGCAGAGTGTACTGTGCCCACTGCCAGTGCCCACCACTCATATCTGTTGGCACAGTAGCTTGCAGATAAAAAAGGAATACAATTCTTTCTCTGTAATATAATTGCAGTTGCCTGCCAGTGTGTGTCAGGCCCACAGAGTGTACTGTGCCCACTGCCAGTGCCCACCACTCATATCTGGTGGCACAGTAGCTTGCAGATAAAAAAGAAATATATTTTTTTCTCTGTAATATAATTGCAGTTGCCTGCCAGTGTGTGTCAGGCCCACAGAGTGTACTGTGCCCACTGCCAGTGCCCACCACTCATATCTGGTGGCACAGTAGCTTGCAGATAAAAAATGAATACAATTTTTTCTCTGTAATATAAATGCAGTTGCCTGTCAGTGTGTGTCAGGCCCACAGAGTTTACTGTGCCCACTGCCAGTGCCCACCACTCATATCTGGTGGCACAGTAGCTTGCAGATAAAAAAGGAATACAGTTTTTTCTCTGTAATATAATTGCAGTTGCCTGCCATTGTGTGTCAGGCCCACAGAGTGTACTGTGCCCACTGCCAGTGCCAACCACTCATATCTGGTGGCACAGTAGCTTGCAGATAAAAAATGAATACAATTTTTTCTCTGTAATATAATTACAGTTGCCTGCCAGTGTGTGTCAGGCCCACAGAGTTTACTGTGCCCACTGCCAGTTCCCACCACTCATATCTGGTGCCACAGTAGCTTGCAGATAAAAAAAGGAATACAATTTTTTCTCTGTAATATAATTGCAGTTGCCTGCCAGTGTGTGTCAGGCCCACAGAGTGTACTGTGCCCACTGACAGTTCCCACCACTCATATCTGGTGGCACAGTAGCTTGCAGATAAAAAAGGAATACAATTTTTTCTCTGTAATATAATTGCAGTTGCCTGCCAGTGTGTGTCAGGCCCACAGAGTGTACTGTGCCCATTGCCAGTGCCCACCACTCATATCTGGTGACACAGTAGCTTGCAGATAAAAAAGGAATACAATTTTTTCTCTGTAATATAAATGCAGTTTCCTGCAAGTGTGTGTCAGGCCCACAGAGTGTACTGTGCCCACTACCAGTGCCCACCACTCTAATCTGGTGGCACAGTAGCTTGCAGATAAAAAAGGAATACCATTTTTTCTCTGTAATATAATTGCAGTTGCCTGCCAGTGTGTGTCAGGCCCGCAGAGTAGTGTACTGTGCCCACTGCCAGTGCCCACCACTCATATCTGGTGGCACAGTTGCTTTCAGATAAAAAAGGAATACAATTTTTTCTCTGTAATATAATTGCAGTTGCCTGCCAGTGTGTGTCAGGCCCGCAGAGTGTACTGTGCCCACTGCCAGTGCCCACCACTCATATCTGTTGGCACAGTAGTTTGCAGATAAAAAAGGAATACAATTCTTTCTCTGTAATATAATTGCAGTTGCCTGCCAGTGTGTGTCAGGCCCACAGAGTGTACTGTGCCCACTGCCAGTGCCCACCACTCATATCTGGTGGCACAGTAGCTTGCAGATAAAAAAGAAATATATTTTTTTCTCTGTAATATAATTGCAGTTGCCTGCCAGTGTGTGTCAGGCCCACAGAGTGTACTGTGCCCACTGCCAGTGCCCACCACTCATATCTGGTGGCACAGTAGCTTGCAGATAAAAAAGAAATATATTTTTTTCTCTGTAATATAATTGCAGTTGCCTGCCAGTGTGTGTCAGGCCCACAGAGTGTACTGTGCCCACTGCCAGTGCCCACCACTCATATCTGGTGGCACAGTAGCTTGCAGATAAAAAATGAATACAATTTTTTCTCTGTAATATAAATGCAGTTGCCTGTCAGTGTGTGTCAGGCCCACAGAGTTTACTGTGCCCACTGCCAGTGCCCACCACTCATATCTGGTGGCACAGTAGCTTGCAGAAAAAAAAAGAATCCAATTTTTTCTTTGTAATATAATTGCAGTTGCCTGCCAGTGTTTGTCAGGCCCACAGACTGTACTGTGCCCACTGCCCACCACTTATATCGGGTGGCACAGTACCTCGCACGCATAGTACCACTAATCTAAAAAAAAAATGACAGGCAGAGGCAGGCCACCCCGCAGTTGCCATCGTGGTTGTGGTGCTGTGATTTCCTTTGGCCCTAGAATATTTCCCAGTGTTCACGTTCACGTACCCTGAACTCGAAAAGTTCTCAGGACATAGTTGACTGGCTAACACAGGACACCCAATCTTCTACAGCTTCCGCTCGGAACCTTGACGCACCATCCTCCTCCAGCTCAGCTTCGGGCACCTCTCAAGTTACCACTCGCCCGCCTGCCGCCACCACCAACACTAGCACCACAGCCGCTTCACTTGATCTGTCAGAGGAGTTATTTACACATTAGTTGGAAGAAATGAGTGATGCGCAACCAGTGCAGTTTCTAGGTAAAATTTCTCTCAGGGCTAGTGTCAAAAAAACTCCCCCCCCCCCCTCAAAACTGCTCGATGAAATAAGTGTCTCCCCATTGTAAAAAATGTGTAGCCACATTGCACGGACAATCACAGTGATGCAACCAGTGACCCACTGTCCCACAGACTCAGGCTCTCACTCACAGCAGGCTTCTTTCTCAGCACTGCTCCGGGCGGGCGGTAACAGGCAGGCAGTGCGGGCGGCGGTGCTCACCTGACTCACTGTACGTCACGCAGCACGTGACGTACAGTGAGTGAGCGCCGCCGCCCGCAGAGCCTGCCTGTGGGGGGGACATTATTTTTAATAAGGATTACTATGGACATTATTTAGAATGGAGGCTGCTGTGGGTGTCATTACTCATTATAACTGTATAATGTCTGATAGGCCTAGTCCTGAGTTATATTACCCTGCCTTGTATAATAATGTACCCTGATACCCCTTAGTTATATTACCCCAGCGGGGTAATATAACTAAGGGGTATCAGGGATGGGTACATTATTATACAGGGCATGGGCAGGGTAATATAACTCAGCTCAGGACTAGGCCTATTAGACATTATAGTTATAATAAGTAATGACACCCACAGCAGCCTCCATTCTAAATAATGTCCATAGTGATCCTTATTAAACATAATGTCCCCCACAGTAACAGTGGCCTCCATTTTCATGTCTCCCACAGTGGCCCCCGCCCCCCATTGTAATTAATGCACCCACCCCCACAGACTATCCACAGTGTCCCCATTGTAAAAAAAAATTCAGGCTCGCCTCACAGTAGGCTTCTTTTCAGCATCAGCACTGCTCAGGGGCTCAGGGCGGGCGGTAACAGGCATGAAGTGCGGCGCTCACTTACTCACTGTATGTCACGCGCCTGCGCCGCCTAGTTGGAGGAGCAGGCGCAGTAAGTGCCGCCCGCAGGTACTGGAGCTGTGGACACTGTCTGTAGATAAGAGTGAGAGGACTCGGCACTCGGGCGCAGGTCGCAGGGCAGGCGAGATCTCAGAGGGAGGGAGCCAGGGCGCACGGCACGGCAGTAATACCAGGCAGAGAAACGACAAGAGGGCGCCCTGCCGGCGCCCCCCTTCTGACAGCACCCTGGGAGGCCGCCCGGCCCGCCCGCCCCTAGAAACGGCCCTGTGCCTAACCATTATTGCCAGAGGATGTAGATAACAGGGATATGTCTCAGTCAGGCAGCATTACACACATGGACGTACGGTGTGATGATGTTGTACCCGCTGCTGCTTCCTTTGCTGAGTTGTCAGATGCAAGTGAAGCGGTTGATGATGACGATGTGTCCGTGGATGTCACATGGGTGCCCGCGCGAAGAGAAGAAGAACAGGGAGAAAATGCCAGGATTCAATTTCTTGCTGAAGGACATGGAGCAGTTCCTCCCCTGTGTGACTCAGGCAAACGAGGCGCAAAACAGCATGAGACTGCCGTGCCCTGCACATGTGGTATGCTGGAGGGCCACTGTGAATTGTCCCTGCAGTGGAGGCTGAGGAAACGGTGGAGAATGAGGAGGCAGAGGCGGACATTGTCACTGGACCAACAGTATGGCAACGTGGAGGCGGAAGCGGCGTCACCTGGCCAAGTTGCTGGTGTGGCTGTGCAGGAACCACGTTCGCCCAGTGGGCCGTAAAGGACATGTATTGTTCCTGACCGTTAGTACAGCTTCACACGTCGGCACTGCCATGCAATTTGGCAGACACCGACAGGCTCAAAGACTGACCCACCTTCTGTTCTACATGTGTGTGCAGGGCAGGTACTGCCATTTTGGCAAAGAAATAACTGCTTGGGACTCTCCACCTCGGCTCGGTACAATTCATCAGTTCTCTGAAAAGTGCAGAGTCCACCACTTGGATAGATAGGGACTGCAGCACCAGCAACTTGGACAGGAGCACATTCAGCTTCTGCGCCGTTGGATGAGTGCATGCATACTGTTGTCTCTTGGCAATGGCTTCAGTGATCAATTGCTGACGGAATGACTGACTAGGAGGAGGAGGAGCAGGAGCATCAGGACCAGCAGATGATATAAAGGACAGACAGCTTCCTTCAGCTGAGGTGGTGGAGCCTTGACTCCCAGAAACCAGGTGCGTGCCACTAGGCGATGCAGTGGTTGCTGCAGTAGGCTGCACCACCATATAGAAGCCACTGTTCTCCCAGGCCACTTTATGGTGACGCTGCATATGTTGACGCAGGGCCGTAGTGCCAACATTGGCACCCTGGCCACGCTTCACCCTCTGCCCACAGATTGGCCATGTTCACCTCCTCCGGCAGCTTAAAAAAAAACTGTCACACCGCTGAGTGGAAGATCCAGTCAACTATTCAAGAACCGCTGGGTTTGTGGTCATGACGCGACCCTTAGCTGACACTGGGATCTCCGGTCTCTTGAAGTGACCCATGCTGCCATGGCCCCTTACTCTGCTGCGACAGAAATATTTAGGCCTCTGCCACATACTGTTAGATCAAATAACCAAATGTTAGATCAAATATTTTTTATTTCGCCACTAAGACACATAAAACAGGGCTTTAGAATATATCACTGCACCGCTAAACAGCGATTAGGCCCTCATTTTTTTTCTGATTTTACTCTACACAAAATGCTTTTCAACAGATAAGTGCAAGGCTGGACGGCGAATATATTTTTATTTTACCACTAATACAAGGCAAACTGGGCTTTAGAGTATAGCACTGCACCGCACAAGGGAAAATAGGCCCTAGTTTTTTAAAACTTTTACAGAACACAGCAGGCTTTTCAACAGATAAGTGAAACACTGGACGGCGAATATATTTTTATTTCTCTAGTAATACACTGTAAACTAGGCTTTAGAATATTTCACTGCATTGCAGAAGGGCAATTAGGTCCTAATTTTTTTCTACTTTTACACAGAAGGCTTTTCAATAGATAAGTGCAACGATGAACGGCGAATATATTTTTATTTCGCCAGTAATACACAGCAAACTGGGCTTTAGAGTATATAACTGCACCGCTGAATGGCAATTAGGCCCTACTTTTTTTGTATTTTTGCACTACAATAAATGCTTTTCAACAGATAAGTGCAACGCTGGACGGCGAATATATTTTTATATTATTATTTCGCCAGTAATACACGGCAAACTGGGCTTTAGAATATTTCACTGCATCGCAGAACGGCAATTAGGCCCTAATTGTTTTCTACTTTTACACAAGAGGCTTTTCAACAGATAAGTGCAATGATGAACAGTGATTTTATTTTTATTTTGCCACTAATACACAGCAAACTGGGCTTTAGAATATATCACTGCACAGCTGAGTGGCAAAGATATTTTAACTTTTACCACTAATACACACAAAAAGGCCTTTAAAACAGATAACTGCACCGCTGAGTGGCAAATATATTTTTTCTTTTTACACTAATGCATGCAAAAAAAGGCTTTTGGGGGGGGGGGGGAACTAACTCTCCTTAGGGAGAGCGCACCTTAATCAGTGTGAGGAGACTTATAGGCCATACATGCTTCTCTGGAATTCTGGGAGGGAAGGGATGGAAATGAGCTCTTTACAAGCTCTGCCTCTAATGCCACCAGATGTAAGGCAGCTATCCTATAAGTTAATGGTCAGCTCTTAAAATAAGCCAGCACCTCATCTGAAAACAGGTATTTTAGATGATTTCCCCTCATCAGTGCAGAGCAGAGAGTACTGGCTTAACTGGGTGAGAGGCCTGTGTCCGGGTCAGGGGGGAACTAACTCTCCTTAGGGAGAGAGCACCTAATCAGTGTGAGGAGGCTTGCATCCCTTCCCTCCCAGAATTCCAGAGGAGCATGTATGGCCTATAAGTCTCCTCACACTGATTAAGGTGCTCTCTCATTAAGGAGAGTTAGTTCCCCCCTGACCCGGACACAGGCCTCTCACCCAGTTAAGCCAATACTCTCTGCTCTGCACTGATGAGGGGCAATCACCCTGAAACAGCTGTTTGCAGATGAGGTGCTGTCTTTAATATCCAAGTCATGTCTCAAGGCTTATTTTAAGAGCTGAACATTGACTTATAGAATAGGTGCCTTACATCTTGTGGCATTAGAGGCAAAGCTTGTTAAGAGCTCATTTGCATCTCTTTCCTCTCAAAAAGGGCTTTAAAACAGATAACTGAGCTGCAAATATAATTTTTCCTTTTTCCACTAATACACGCAAAAAAGGGTTTTAAACCAGATAACTGCACCGCTGAGCGGCAAATATATTTTCGCACTTCACCACATAACGGCTAATAAGCCTTTTTCCCCCCACTAATATAAGCCAAAAAATGCTTTAGAACATATAACTGCACTGCATTAGGGCAAAAAAAACTTAGAACTATTTCCTTGTAATAACCCCTGTTAATGCCTGTATCAAACAGCACTGGCACCCTAATAAGAATGGTTTGATAGAATTACAGAGCTGTGTAATGTCAATTTGGATCCCCAGTCAGTGCTGCAAACTGTAATAGGATTGTTCCTATTACCCAGGCTGTCACCTTCCTGACTGAACCCTGTTCAACAGAAATGTTGTGGAATGATTTCTCCCTATCCTTTCCCTACTCCTTGAATAATCTTTCCCTGCACTTGTAAATCATTTTTTTTAGCACAATGATGTTTCTTTCTATCACTGTCCCTAACGCCTGCAGACGTCTCTCCCTGCACTAAGTACACTGGTAAATGGCAGAATCTAAGATGGCTGCCGCTATTTTTAGGGCTGTGACATCACAGGGCTGGCTGGCTGCATGCATGGCACTATGGATGATCCCACCTTCCCAGAGTTCCTTTCTCCATGTCCTCACACGTGCAGCAGCCATTTTAGGGAAAAATGCGATTCGTTACCATGAAGCGTGAGGAAATTCGCATTCAGTGCGAATCAAATTTTTCCTGAAATTCGGATCGAATTCCACTTCATCAGCTTAGATTCACTCATCTCTAGTGCTAACCATGTCCAGGAGACTCTTCTTGCATTTCAGCACTTCTTATGTGGTGAGTAATGCCCTCCAGAAACAGTACGACCTAATCCGCAACATTACAACTTGTAGGAATTCCTTGTATATGCTATAGTGTGTGTAAAGCTATGAATGATTGTGTCATGCACCAGACCACCTTGTTAGGCAGTGGCAGCTCATCAGATGCCAAACGCATACTCAGGCCCCTCAAAGTGGCCCCCTGTTTTGTCAGTAGGGAATTCAGCGGCATCAACAATGTCATCCCCCTGATATTTATCTTAGAGCAGATGCTGATGAAACAAGGGACAAAGGTAGAAACATAAATAAATAAATAAATAAATAAATAAAACTTACGCATTTGATGTCCATCCTGTAGCTGTTGGAGACTCACATCGGTTCCCTGGCATGCTGACCAGAATGGCAAGCTGTATGCTCGCTTGCTTACTTAATGACAGCTGTATCATTCACATGAAGCAAACTGTTGATTACCGAATAACCTTACTTTTCGACCCTCGCTATTAAAGCAAAGTCAGGGAATGTTTTTCTCCTGCCAAAAGGGAAGACAAATTACCTTATTCCTAGGAAGCTATGTGTGGAACTCTCCATAGCTGTTGGTGAGGTGAGCAGACACATAACACCAATATGACTGGCTGGGAGGCTTCTCTCCACTCCCCACAGAATCACCCAAGTCTCTGCTACCACAAGCAGCAAAATCGGAAGCAGCAGCCAGTTCAGTATAATTAACATGATGGAGAAACTTTTCCATGTGCTGCACCAGGCTGATGCAAATAAGCAAATGCAGCACCCAGGTTAATCACGCTGCTGTCTGCCTGCCTACCATAATGTTCCATTCTGTATGGCTCCTGTTGCCGCCATCGTGCCACTACCACTGTCTGCCTGCCTACCATCATGATTTGTACCATAATCTTCCATACCGCAATTACTAACCATAAACAGCTGCACACACATTTACGGCCTTGTCTGTTCCATGTTGTGTTGCTACTGCTGCCGCTACTGCAACAGCATGCCACTATTACACTACCCAGGGGCGTAACTAGAAGTGACTGGGCCCCACAGCAAATATTTGTAAGGGCCCCCCAGCGCGCTTCGCACCTCCCTCCTCCTGTGTAAACCCCACTCCTTTGGCACAGTGTAGCGGTATACTGTATATTGTGGGGCACAGTGTATGCTATATGTATATAACATAAACATATTTCATATGAAAACTTACAGTTACTTGGCTTGGCCCTTGGGGATCTCGGACGCCACTTCAACACTTTGGCCGGGGGCTCGGTGGAGCTGATGTTGTGCTTTATCCTAATGAGAAAGATTTCATAATAAGGATTTGGAGAAGGGGCAGAGGGATAGCAGAGCAGGGAGAGGCTGGTGCTGCTACTAGGGGGTCATACCATGGGGGGAGTAATAAAGCCCACCATAATGCCCCCCCAGTACCAATAATTCTCCTTATAATGTGACAGTGCAAAAATACCCCCTTGTAATGCCCCCAGTTGAGCTAATGTCCCCATAATGCCCCCATAATGTCCCAGTATAAAATACCCCTATATAGTGCCCCAGTAAATTCCCCCATAGTGCTCCTCTCCCTCCTTCCTGCTAGTGCCCCCCATAATGTACCAGTATAAAATGCCCCATATATAGTGCCCCAGTAGATGCCCCTCAGTGTCCGGCCTCTGATAGGCTGCCGGCCTAGTGTCCCCCATAATGCCCCGCAATAATGTGCCAGTAAGTGTCCCCATAGATGCCCCCCCATCATGTGCCAGTATTAAGTGCCTCTCTCCTCCCCCCACATGTCCCAGTATCATAGTGCCATCTCCCCCCCCCAATGTGCCAGTATCAAGTGCCTCTCTCCTTCCCACCCCCCATGTGCCAGTATCATAGTGCCAAACCCCCCCATGTGCCAGTATCAAGTGCCTCTCTCTTCCCCCCCATGTCCCAGTATCATAGTGCCATCTCCCCCCAAAAAAGTGCCAGTATCAAGTGCCTCCCTCCCCCCTCCCCATGTGCCAGTATCATAGTGCCAAACCCCCCTCCCACGTGCCAGTATCAAGTGCCTCTCTCCTCCCCCCATGTCCCAGTATCATAGTGCCATCCCCCCCCCCCCCCCAAAAAAAAAGTGACAGTATCAAGTGCCTCTCTCCCCCCCCATGTGCCAGTATCAGGTGCCAATCCCTCTCCCCCCCATGTACCAGTATCAGGTGCCAACCCCCCTCCCCCATGTGCCAGTATCAAGTGCCTCCCGCTCCCCCCATGGCAGTAGCAGTCGGGTATTAAAAAAAAAAAAAAAACACTTATACTTACCTCCATGTCAGCGATGCGATGCAGCCTCAGCCTCTTCCTGCGTCCCGCCCTGTATGTCCATATATGGAGTCAGTGCTTGTATTTCAAACCCACACCCTTCTGTATCAGAGGCAAAGCACTTACCCACACAGCCATAAGAGCTGGCTTGCCAATGACTGAAAAAATATGAGACTTCTACTGTTATAGCTGGCTAAGTGTACATCTATTCACATGACAGCTGCCCCAAAACACCCAGCACTGCTATATCTCTATATGACAGCTGTCCCAGAACACTCAGCTCGGCTATATCTCTATATATGATAGCTGCCCCAGCACACCCAGCTCTGCTACATCTAATACACATGACAGCTGCACCAGCACACTCAGCTCTACTATATCTCTATATATGACAGCTGCCCCAGCACACCCAGCTCTGCTACATATATATATCTCTAAGTATTGCTATACAGTAGATAGATATATAGAGATATAGTAAAGCTGAGTGTGCTGGGGCAGCTGTCATGTGTATAGATGTAGCAGAGCTGGGTGTGTTTGGGCAGCTGTCATGTGTATAGATGTAGCAGAGCTGGGTTTGCTGGGGCAGCTGTCATATATAGAGATATAGTAGTGCTGAGTGTGCTGGTGCAGCTGTCATGTGTATTAGATGTAGCAGAGCTGGGTGTGCTGGGGCAGCTATCATATATTGAGATATAGCAGTGCTGGGTGTGTTGGGGCAGCGGTCATGTGTATAGATGTACACTTAGCCAGCTACAACAGTAGAAGTCTCATATTTTTTCAATCAGTGGCAATGCAGCCCTTATAGCTGTGTGGGTAAATGCTTTGCCTCTGATACATGAAGGTTGTGGGTTCGAATCCCAGACACATCAGGAGACTTCAGAAGACAGTAAAATTAAGATCACATTAGCGAGGGGGCCTGGTCCGCCGCCGCTGCTGCTGTGAAGGGGCCCTGAACATTAAGAGAAGAATTGATCATATTTAACTAACTTGAAAATAAACTGTCACACGCTGCCGGGGCGCTCAGCCGCTTCCCCTGCTTCCCCGGTAGTTACGCCACTGACACTACCCTTTTCACATACACACTGTACTGCTGCTGCTATCAACTAAAATGGAAAACTTTTCCAGGCTAGTTTAGAACAAGCCACTCTTTTTTTTTCCACAATTAAAACTTGTGCGTGTATAAATATAGGCAGGCATTCTGTCCCAGTTAACGCATAATTTTTGGACACAACAACCCACTTTTTTCCCATAATACCATGTGTGTTTAAACACTTTCTGCTCCTGATGAGGTACAATATTTGGAGGTTTTGTAATATGAAGATGGATAAGACATGCAATAGCGCAGTGTGTTTTTAAATGTGCTGTTTGTCAACACCATCAAACATGTGTTTACCCATAGCTACAGTATATATGTCATTGTCACGCTGACATTGTTGGCTGTTGCTGTCATTGGGTTAAAAAGTTTAGGGTGGGGGGAGAAAGAGCAAAAATTCAAAAAAATTTACAAAAAGGGATAACATCTTTTTATAAAAAAAATCCTAGGAGTCCTAGGGGACTAGAGAGTATTATAGAGCAATTTTTAAGGGCAACTGGAGCAACTTTGATTCACAAATCTATTCGAGTACAAACTGAAAGTTTTGAAACTTTTGTTGAATCACACATGAAGCAAATCTGAAGTACTTTGCTAATCTTAAATCTGGCTATATTTTTACTCCTGATAGAACATGGATTTTAGATTATGAGTAGAGTTGAGCGGACACCTGGATGTTCGGATTCGGCAGGTTTGGCCGAACTTGAAAAAAAAATTCGGGTTCGGGACCCGAACTTGTTCCCGAACCCGAACCCCATTAAAATCAATGGGGACCCAAACTTTTGAGCACTAAAATGGCTGTAAAAATGTCATGGAAAGAGCTAGAGGGCTGCAAAAGGCAGCAAAATGTGCTTAAGAGTATGGCAAATGCTCTGCAAACAAATGTGGATAGGGAAATGAATAAAAAAAACATAAAAGACCTTAAAAAAATAAAAATTAGGAATGATGTAGGAGGAAGAGGTTGAAGAGGCGGTGAATGAGTGTATGTGGCCGTGTAGGCTCATGTGGTGGTCTAGGTGGAAGCGGCGGCGAAGGAGGAATAGGTAGCCAACACAGATTGGTTGTTATTTTGCATTTTTACATAGGGGTATCCCCCAAAATATTGGGACATATAAAAAAAAAAAAGAATAAGTGCACTTGAGTACAAGGATGGATGGTTGAGGCTGTTAGAACTGTTTATTCTGCACAAGGTACAGACAAGTCCTGAGGGATCCAAGCCTGGTTCATTTTAATGAATGTGAGCTTGTCCACGTTGGCTGTGGACAGGCGGCTGCGTCTGTCTGTAATGACGCCTCCTGCCGTGCTAAATACACGTTCAGAGAGTACACTGGCTGCAGGGCAGGCCAGCACCTCCAAGGCATACAGGGCAAGCTCTGGCCATGTGGACAATTTGGAGACCCAGAAGTTGAATGGGGCAGAACCATCAGTCAGTACGTGTAGGCATGTGCACAGGTACTGTTCCACCATGTTGTTCAAATGCTGCCTCCTGCTAACACGCTCCATATCAGCAGTTGGGGCCAGTTGTTGCGGCGAGGTGACAAAGCTTTTACACATGTCGTCCATGCTAACCCTGCCTTCTGAGGTGCTGGCGCTGACACAGCTGTGTTGGCGACCTCTTCCTCCTCCTCTGCTTTCGCCTTGTGCTTCCACTTGTCCCCCGGCGTCAGTCGGGAATGCTCTCAGAAGCGCGTCTACCAGCGCGCCTGTAGAAGCGCGTCTACCAGCGCGCCTGTAGTCGCGCATCTTCCGATCACGCTCCAGTGAGGGAATTAAGAACGGCACATTGTCTTTGTAACAGGGATCCAGCAGGGTGGCCACCCAGTAGTCAGCACACGTTAAAATGTGGGCAACTCTGCTGTCGTTGCGCAGGCACTGCAGCATGTAGTCGCTCATGTGTGCCAGGCTGCCCAGAGGTAAGGACAAGCTGTCCTCTGTGGGAGGCGTATCGTCTGCGTCCTCCGTATCCCCCCAGCCACACACCAGTGATGGGCCCGAGCTGCATTGGATGCCACCCCGCTGTGAACATGCTTCATCCCCATCCTCCTCCTCATCCTCCTCCTGGCTGGCTGACTTTGTACCTGGCCACTGCTGTTGTAAAATCCTCTTTCTGAGCCACTTCTAAAAGACTGGCTTGAAAGTGTTAGGGCTCTTTCACACGAGCGGATCCCGTGCGTGGAATCCGCTGCGTGAAAGACAGCCAAGCCCCATTCCGGACAGCAGAGACACGGAGCATTAATATGATTGATAATGCTCTTTGCCTCTCTGTGACCTTTTTACTACAAAATCACAGTGACAACTTTATCTCACAGTGATTTTGTAGTAAAAAGGTCACAGAGGGGCACGAAGCATTATCAATCATGTTTAATGCTCCGTGTCTCTGCTGTCTGGTTTGGCTGTCTTTCACGCAGCGGATTCCACGCACCAGATCCGTTCGTGTGAAAGATCCCTTAGAGATGACCCCTCTTCCTCCTCCTCGTCCTGGGCCACATCCTCTTCCATCATCGCCCTAAGTGATTTCTCAAGGAGACATAGAAGTGGTATTGTAACGCTAAAAACGACGTCATCGCCACTGGCCATGTTGGTGGAGTACTCGAAGCAGAGCAACAGGGCACACAGGTCTCGCATGGACGCCCACAAAAAGAAAGGTGTTCAGGAGCAGCACAACAAGCGGCTAATGTAGAGCGATAATGGAAGTCATGCAGCAGCTGGGCAAGGGATCACAGGTCCAAAGCAATCCAAAAGTATGTAGAAAAAGTAGAGGGCCACAGCAGCATATCCAAAATCCATCTTTATTTCAATCGATCACCGCATAACACAGCATAAAAACAGCAGCAACGTTTCGACTAGAAATAGCCTTTGTCAAGCATGCTTGACAAAGGCTATTTCTAGCCAAAACGTTGCTGCTGTTTTTATGCTGTGTTATGCGGTGATCGATTGAAATAAAGAAGGATTTTGGATATGCTGCTGTGGCCCTCCACTTTTTCTGCATGGAGGCCCAGTCATTGGTGGTGAAGTGGTGCTGTGGTGCTGTGCTGCAGTGCGACTCACCCGTGCGTGCTGCAGCTGAAACTCCACTATGGCCTGCTGCTGCTCGCACAGTTTCTCCAGCATGAGCAAGGTGGAGTTTCACCTGGTGGGCACGTTGCATATGAGGCAGTGAGCAGGAAAACCGAAGTTACGCTGTGGAGCAGACAGCCGAGCGGCGGCAGGATGAGAACGCCGGAAGCGCGCACAGTCGGCCCGCACTTTACGCAGCAGCTCTGTCGGGGTAGTTGTGAATTAATTTCTGCACCACCAAATTCAGCACATGCGCCAGGCAAGGGATGTGCGTCAAACCGGCTAGTCCTAGAGCTGCAACGAGATTTTGCCCATTATCGCACACCACCAGGCTGGGCTTGAGGCTCACTGGCAGCAACCACTCGTCGGTCTGTTGTTCTATACCCCGCCATAACTCCTGCGCGGTGTGGGGCCTGTCCCCCAAACACATCAGTTTCAGAATGGCCAGCTGAAGTTTACCCCTGGTTGTGCTGAAGTTGGTGGTGAAGGTCTGTCGCTGACCGGATGAGGAGGTGGTAGAAGAGGAGGAGGAAGCCGAGTAGGAAGAGGAGGCAACAGGAGGCAAAGAATGATGCCCTGCGATCCTTGGCAGTGGAAGGACGAGCGCCAAACAGCTCTCCGCCTGGGGCCCAGCCAAAACTACATTTACCCAGTGTGAAGTTAGGGAGATATAGCGTCCCTGGCCGTGCTTACTGGTCCACGTATCTGTGGTTAGGTGGACCTTGCCACATATGGCGTTGCGCAGTGCACACTTGATTTTATCCGATACTTGGTTGTGCAGGGAGGAAACGGCTCTCCTGGAGAAGTAGTGGCGGCTGTAAACGACGTACTGTAGGACAGCAAGCGACATGAGCTGTTTGAAGCTGTCCGTCTCCACCAGCCTGAATGACAGCATTTCAAAGGCCAGTAGTGTAGAAATGCTGGCATTCAGGGCCAGGGATCGAGGGTGGCTAGGTGGGAATTTACGCTTTCTCTCAAAGGTTTGTGAGATGGAGAGCTGAACTCTTCCGTGTGACATGGTGGAGATGCTTGGTGACGGAGGTGGTGTTGTTGGTGGCACATCCTCTGTTTGCTGGGCGGCAGGTGCCAACGTTCCTCCAGAGCCGGAGGAAGAGGCCGAGGCAGCAGCAGAAGAGGGAGCAGGAGGGGCCTGAGCCCTTTCTTGGTTTTGTAGGTGCTTACTCCACTGCAGCCCGTGTCTCGCATGTAGATGCCTGGTCATGCAGGTTGTGCTAAGGTTCAGAACGTTAATGCCTCGCTTCAGGCTCTGATGGCACAGCGTGCAAACCACTCGGGTCTTGTCGTCAGCACATTGTGTGAAGAAGTGCCATGCCAGGAAACTCCTTGAAGCTGCCTTTGGTGTGCTCGGTCCCTGGTGACAGTGGCCAGTAGCAGGCAAACTGTTTTGGCGACGGCTGCTCTGCTTTTGCACCCTGCTCCCGCTTTTGCTACGCTGTTGGCTCGGTCTTACCACTGCCTCTTCCTCCGAACTCTGAAAGTCAGTGGCACGACCTTCATTCCATGTGGGGTCTAGGACCTCATCGTCCACTGCATCGTCTTCCACCCAGTCTTCCTCCCTGACCTCCTTTTTGGTCTGCACACTGCAGAAAGACGCAGCAGTTGGCACCTGTGTTTCGTCATCATCAGAGACGTGCTGAGGTGGTATTCCCATGTCCTCATCAGAAAACATAAGTGGTTGTGCATCAGTGCATTCTATATCTTCCACCCCTGGGGAAGGGTTAGGTGGATGCCCTTGGGAAACCCTGCCAGCAGAGTTTTCAAACAGCATAAGAGACTGCTGCATGACTTGAGGCTCAGACAGGTTCCCCGATATGTACGGGGGTGATGTGACAGACTGATGGGCATGGGTTTCAGGCGCCACCTATGCGCTTTTTGCAGAAGACTGGGTGGGAGATAATGTGAACGTGCTGGATCCACTGTCGGCCACCCAATTGACTAGTGCCTGTACTTGCTCAGGCCTTACCATCCTTAAAACGGCATTAGGCCCTACTAAATATCGCTGTAGATTCTGGCGGCTACTGGACCTGAGGTAGTAGGTTCAGTAGGACGTTTAGCTGTGGCAGAACGGCCATGTCCTCTCCCTGCACCAGAGGCTCCACCAACACAACCACCATGACCATGACCGCGTCCCTTATTAGATGTTTGCCTCATAGTTAGCGTTCACAAAGCAAAGTAAAAAGTGGTTAAGTCTATTAAAAATAATTAACTGCCAATAAAAACCCTGATGTAGGGTATTGCACTTAATTATTTTTTTTTTTTACTCTATATGACAGCGGTATTTGTGGCCTAAATTTCACAGTAACTTATGCACGTCTAATCCCAGATGTGCAGTATATTAGAGGGTTTTTTCACGCCAGTAAGCACAAAGCCGTATTTGTGGCCTAAATGTGACACTCACTTATGCATGTCTAATCTTAGATGTGCAGTATATCAGAGGGTTTTTTCACCCCAGTAAGCACAAAGCCGTATTTCTGGCCTAAATGTGACAGTCACTTATGCACGTCTAATCCCAGATGTGCAGTATATCAGAGGGTTTTTTCACCTCAGAAACCAAAAAGCCGTATTTCTGGCCTAAATGTGACAGTCACTTATGCACGTCTAATCCCAGATGTGCAGTATATTAGAGGGTTTTTTCACCCCAGTAAGCACAAAGCCGTATTTCTGGCCTAAATGTGACAGTTACTTATGCACGTCTAATCCCAGATGTGCCAGTATTTTAGAGGGTTTTTTCACCCCAGTAAGCACAAAGCCGTATTTCTGGCCCAAATGTGACAGTCACTTATGCACGTCTAATCCCAGATGTGAAGTATATTAGAGGGTTTTCACCCCAGTAACCAAAAAGCCTTATTTCTGGCCTAAATGTGACACTCACTTATGCATGTCTAATCCCAGATGTGCAAAATATCAGAGGGTTTTTTCACCCCAGTAAGCACAAAGCCGTATTTCTGGCCTAAATGTGACAGTCACTTATGCACGTCTAATCCCAGATGTGCACTATATGAAAAAAAGTTTTTTTTTAACCCCAGTAAGCAAAAAGCTGTATTTCTGGACTTGCAGACATGCAGATATCCTGTGCTGGTGCACTATTGTTGCATAAAATGGCTGCCGATTATGTATTGATATTGACAAACTGAAGTAAAAAAAAATTTGTTTTCAGCAGTAGTTGGCTCAGGGCAGGCTTAAAAGAATTGTGCACTGCACCCACAAAACACATTTGGTGTAGATCGCTGAGTAAAAAAAGCAGTTCTTGATAAGATTTCTCCCTGATCTCTCCCTCACAGCAGCTGCAGCCTCTCCCTACACTAATCCGAGCAGAGTGACGGGCGGCGCTACGTGATTGCAGCTTAAATAGAGGCTGGGTCACATCCAGTTGGCCAATCACAGCCATGCCAATAGTAGGCATGGCTGTGATGGCCTTTTGTGTCAAGTAGTATGACGCTTGTTGATTGGCTGCTGTGCAGCCTTTCAAAAAGCGCCAAGAAAGCACCGAACACTGAACCCGAACCCAAACTTTTATGTAAATGTTCGGATTCGGGTCCAGGTGCCGAAAAACCTAAAGTTTGGTACGAACCCGAACTTTACAGTATGAATTCACTCAACTCTAATTATGAGTTGTTTTTTAGCAACCTGATACACAGATGATTTTCACTGCATGAGTGAGTGGTGTTGTCTTTCAGCTTGCACTTACAATACTCATGTTACAAGAGGAGGGTCATGGATGCCATATAATACTGCAATATTATCTAATCTAATAAAATCCAAGTTATGTGATAGGCCAATTGATTACTTACTTTTCTTCCGAACAGCAAGATGTCATGAACTAGAATAGCATGAAATTCCATAGTCTTTACTTATCCCTTTGAATTTTGCCATGAATGCCTTTTTTATTGGACATAATGTGATTAGCTGTAGACTTCGGGTTGAAAACAGGATTATAAAACAATAAGACAAATACTCTGCATAGTCTAGAATAAATGTAAAGTAACTGTATCAAAATGCATATTTTAAATCACTTTTTTTGTTCAATATTCTCTGATGCACAGTGTTTTTGGAAAGTCTTCGGACCCTTGCACTTTCACATTTTGTTATGAAGCGGCCATAAAAAAAATTAAAATGATTCCCCATCATTCTGTGCTCAATATCCCACCCATAATGAGAAAGTGAAAACAGAATGTTCGAAATCTTTGCTAATTTATTAAAAAGGAAAAACTAAAATACTGCATTGACATAAGTATTCAGACCCTTTACTCAGTACTTAGTTAAAGTCCCTTTTGCAGTGATTACAGCTTCCAGTCTTCTTGGGTATGATGACACAAGGTTTGCACACCTGGATTTGGAAATTTTCGGTCATTTTTCCCGGCAGATCCTCTTAAGCTCTGTCAGGTTGGACGGGGACCATTAGTGGATGGGTATTTTAAGGTATTTACAGAGATGACTGGGTTCAAATGAGGGCTATGGCTTTGCGACTCAAGGACATGCACAGAGTTGTCTCTAAAAGGTGTATTAGATACCCCGATCACACAGACGATTTTCAAGACGGAAGCGTTCCCCTTCTGGCATTCTCCTGCTCACTTGCTGAGGTGACAGCTGCCATTACATGCAGCGATATCCTCAGCAATGTGGGGAGGAGCAATCGATATGCCATTGCTCGTCCCCATGCTGCACAGTGCTTTGCTGGAGGCAGATCATAATTAGACAGCAGGAGCAGATCATAATTAGACAGCAGGATCTTTGTTTCTTTGATTAAGGGCTTTTGTCATTAAAGAATTAGTTTCAGATGTGAGGCTGGCTTAGTGTTTTTATACCTTTGCAACATAAGCATTTTTAAGAGGGAAGAAGGCATCACTGCCAATCGCTCTGTGTGAAAGTAATGCTGCTCTCATATTGCTGCAACATTTGCCTTACTGCAGCAATAAGGATGGAGTCAATTGTGGGGACAGAGACACAGGAAGATATAGGCTATGTGAAACTTGGGGCTCGCTCTCTTTCCCTGCCAACCCTGGACAAACAGCACTTACATTAGGAGCAAGCTAAGTTGTATTATATGTGTGCTTTCTGTGTGTGTGTGTGTGTGTGTGTGTGTGTGTATGTATATAAACATAATATCCCAGTAGCCAATAATATCCCTGAGGCCTGCATGTGTTTATGGATATATAGATTAAATATGCTATTTATGCATGAGTCTCTATATGTACACGTACATATACTACTGGTCAGGTACTGAATGTGAATTAGTTAGAAGTGTAGATCCAGTAGACTGTATATGTTGGGATCTGGATATACTGTATACACATTGCTAGCCACATTTGCTTAGCATCCAGGAAAGACATTAAAGAAGGCAGTTGTGTGTGGTAGTATCCTCTACGTAATGTGTTGTATCTGTATTTTCATGTAATGTCCATTTATTTGTCACCTCTATGTTATCAGAAAAAATTTTTTTTATACAAGTATCTGCTAGGGTTGTATGCTGCTCCTGTGGCATATGAAGGACTGGAGGGTGAATATGATACACATAGTAAGGCGGGTATTAAGGAGACAAAGACAACAGTCTAGTAACATAATAAAAGGGATGGAAAATGGAGATGGACATGGGAGATTTATATCTAAGAGGCAAATTTCCCTTTTTCAATTTCACTAGAGGGGTACATTTAATTGAGCCTCTCTCTGTTAATTAAAAAAATAATTTCGCAATTTTGTTACTATTTAAAAATTAGTGTACCAAACCTGTGGCTCACTTGCCAATATTAAAGATATCTGCATATTCCACTAGATTATTCCACCATTCCTACAGGACTTTCTAAATGGACTACTGACAACTCTAACCTAAAGGCTTCAGTCATTCTTCAAGCAATCGAATGGAGCATAAAATATCTCCCTTTGAGTTGGTATACAGAAATGGTTCTCCAGGTGGTCCACAGGGTATACACCCCCCCACATACCAGGACCTAAGATGGAAGTTTTTCCCACAGACCAATGTTTCCGCTGTCAGGCACCAGCTGTGGTCATTTATCATTGCCTTTGGAGCTGCCCACTTAACTAACAATTTTGGTCTAAAATCTCAACCTTTGCAACCACTAAATCCTATTTAGGCCATATTTCGATTCATAAACCTTTCAGATTACTCCGGTCTTCAGCAAATTCCTTCACATTATAGCAGTGGTGGGGGTTAAATCAATTTTACACACCTGGATACATCCAGCACCACCCACATTAGGCTCTTCCTAGACAAACTATTGTTTATCATGAAGATGGATTGGGCAGAGGTAGCCTCCAAAAAGGAATGATAAACAGAGCACATCTTTGAAGTGTAGGAAAGTTTTATTGCACTACCTACAAGCTGACATGAATGTTGTCAATTCACAACATGGTTCCAGACACGCCTCCCACAAGGTGACCCTCCAATTTCTTAGGCCTGCTATATAGTCCCCTACTACCTCTCCCGATTATCGGAGTACCATTTGACCGAATAGCTATGGACCTCATAGGCCCAGTACCGAAGTCCGCCAGAGGGCATAAACACATCTTAGTCATTCTAGAATACGCCACTCGGTACCCGGAGGCGGTGGCAGGGGTCCTACAAGGTACTAGAGAAAATTAGAGATGTAAACTACAAGGTACACCAGCCAGGGTGGTGAAGGCAGGTTTACCACGTGAATTTACTCAAACCGTGGAAAGATAGGGAAACTTGTACAAAAGACAACTCGCGGCCGGGTTTTCTAGGAGAAGAGGTACCGGCCCTTTTGTCTGATGCAAGAGAGGCGGCTGTCACAGTAAAAATTGCTGACAGCCTCTCTAAACACACTCAGGAGGCCAGGGAGTTAGTTAGTCGGAACACGTATGTGTTCTCGGACCTCCCTGGATGCACTTCCATAATCCAGCATGACATTGTCACTGAGCCTCAGGCAAAAGTCTGATTAAAATCATACCGGGTGCCCGAGGCTCGGCGACAAGCCTTGGAGAAGGTGCAGCTAATGTTGCAGCTAGATGTCATTGAGGAGTCAAAAAGTTTGTGGGCCAGTCCAATAGTATTGATACCCAAGCCGGACAGGACATTGCGGTTTTGTAAAGACTTTCGAAAACTTAAAGAGGTTTCCAAATTCGATGCGTATCCCATGCCCCGGGTGGATGAGCTCATCGAGAGGTTAGGACAAGCCCTTAACGGAGGCTGCCAAAGAGAAAACTGCCTTCATCACGCCTGAGGAGCTATATCAATATAAGGTCTTACCCTTTGGTCTTCATGGCACCCCCGCCACTTTTCAGCTACTAATGGACATTGTGCTTCGTCCACATCGTCAGTACGCTTTGGCTTACCTGGACGATATTGTCATCCACAGTACCGACTGCCCAAAGTGCAGGCTGTAGTGGACTGCCTTCGGAAAGCTGGCCTAACCGCTAACTCAAAAAAATGTGCGATAGGGTTAGAAGAGACTAAGTACCTGGGGTATGTCATTGGGCGTGGAGTCATCCAACCCCAAGTGAACAAAATAGAGGCGATACAGAATTGGCCCTGACCTGTCACCACTGGCCAAATAAAGTAATTCCTGGAAATGGTGGGCTATTACATGAGGTTTGTTCCCCACTTTGCTCCTCTAGCCGCGCCCTTGACAGAACTCTTGAAGGGACACAAGTCAGTGATAGTTCGCTGGTATGAGCGCTGGCGGAAGAGGCTTTTTCCACTTTGAAGTCGGCCCTGTGCGGGTCCCCGGTTTTGGTGACGCCCGACTTCAATAGGGAGTTCGTAGTACAGACCGATGCCTCCGAAGTAGGCCTCGGTGCTGTACTGTCTCAGGAAGTCAACGGGGAGGAGCTCACCCCAGCCGAGACCCAGTATAGTATAGTGCAGAGAGAGTGCCTGGCTATCAAGTGGACACTAGAATCTCTCCAATATTATTTATTGGGGGAAAAATTCCGCCTGGTGACTAACCACTCCCCACTCAAGGTGATGAGCCAGGCCAAGGACAGAAATGCCTGGGTCACTCGATGGTTTCTCTCCCTACAAAACTTTAAGTTTTCAGTGGAACACAGGGCAGGCCGGTTACAGGGAAACGCGGATGCCCTGTCCCGGGTACACTGTCTGGCATGTGTTCACCCCCTCAGGGTTGAACAAAGGGGGGGATATGTGACACAGTGAGAGGTTGTGTATGGGAAAACAGGTAATTTCCTCCCAGCATGTGCTGCTGGGCTGATTTACAGCCAGGTGAGGTCAAATACTGGACCGGATTTTAAATGCCGATCCAGGTTTTGGCAGCACCTGGCTGTCCTAAAATAGGCAGCTGGGCTTAGAAGCCAGGTCTCTGTGTTGGGATTTGGGAGCCTTGTGTCTGGATGAAGGTTTGCTACCTGTTTGGCGTAAAAACAGGTTGGTGTTGCTATCAGCAAGGACTCTTTGAGGCAGATTTTCTGCATGGTGTGAATTACCAACAACAACGCAAGGTGACTTTTTACTTGCCTAAAGTGTGAATAAAACACTGAACTGTTTCATCCAAAGAACTTGTTGTTGCCTCTATACTGCATCCACTAATCCTGTCTACCAGAGTGAGTCCCCACAATATATAGTTCTAAATGCTTTCATACCTTGTGTTGGGACTCCCCTGCGCCATAGGGATCTCTTTTGGTCTCCCAACTCAACTTATTTTCACCACAGCGATAGAACGCTGTATCGAAGTGACAAAAAGACTGTTCAGGTTTAATTGTTGGCCTTCCCCTTCTCCCTCCCTTCTCTGTCTCTTTCCTTCCTTCACCACTTTTGCCCTCTAGATGTCATCTTGGTCCAGCTAGTGCATTTTTCCCGTGCATACGTAATAACCCCTCATAACTAGATCAAGCTGTTTATTGAACAGTCACATACGACATATTGTTTCTGGTGTAACAAGACTACACTATTATGTCCAGAACAACCAAAGCCTAAGACTCAACAGCGTTATATGCAGAACTTTTAACACGAATTTATGGGTTCCAGTATGATGTCTAGAATTTATTAACTTGTTATTATTGTTATGTAAAATTTCAAAAAAAACATTACACAATAATAAAAAAAAAAAACTGCCAGGGGCAGATCTGCTTCTCTTGTGGTTAGCTTGGAAACTGGTGATGCCACTGATACTTAGTGCACAAGCTCAAAATCTGCTGGTTGAAAATAAGCTATGGGTGTTCAAACACAAACATAAGCACAATGGGCCAGATTTATCATTAGCTCAGGTCAGAATAATGGAGTGAAAAAGTCCCCAAAAAAGTCCCAAACGCTAAAACTGCGCACAAATTTGGGACTTTTTTCTGCTCTGCACTATGCTCGCCGGTTTTTTGAGAGTGGGCGTGTTTTCTTATGTAAATGAATCTCTAGACAGATTTACTATTGGGACTATTTAAAAAGTCGCAAAAAAGTCGCAATTTCACTCCAGTGAGGACCATGCTTATCTTATGAGACTTTTTAATAGAACATGCGACTTTTTCATAAAAACGTGCAACTTTTTTGTAAAGATGTGCGACTTTTGTAAAGCTGCTTACTGACGGATAAACTGCTACCGTCAAACCACATTTATTACAGTCTTAAAAGGCCGATCATAAATCTGACTTGGCTAAAACTGACTTTAGCCATATGTGAAAGTGGAGTGAGCTGTCAGAATCATGATAAATCTGGCCCAATGACTCTATTGCAGCACCAGATCAAGTGGGAAAACAGAACTGGCCAACAATTGAAACAACACTGTCCCCTTCTGGTCTCCTTCTCGGCAGCCAGGTCGCAATTCCATGCAGTACTGTGTTCTTATCATAGTCATTATCAGTTACTGCTTCTCCTGCTCAGAGTACTCTGATATCTCCAATTTCTTCAGCTATAGAGCCTTTCATTCATTTAATCACACAGGATGTAGACAGATTCCTTCAGAGTTGAATATTTACTTTCTACAGCCACACCATCTAGTAGTCTACAAACCGCCACCATGACAGGTGGAGAAGCTCAAAGACAGATAACACTTACCTGGAAGGCAACTTCTGACTCTTTACAAACCGGTCCCATTTCACCCCCATAAAACCAGATTTAGAAAAACCAAGCTTGATTTTCTATAGACTCCAAATCCAGAATTCAACACAATCTTGAGTGAGAATGACAAAAAATTCTGAATTTCAAACTACACCGTGTACATTAGTGTAATATATTTGGGTCCAGATGATTCCCCAGGGGAACAAAAGTGTTTTTTTGGTCAACGATCTTCATAACACAGAATTTTTTCAAACAAATGAGCAGATTTTGAACATATGGACATTTAATATTATAATACAATTGAATTTGTGTCTTCAAAAGGTAATTGCTACAACCAAAGAAAAAAATCCAGGACAGCAACTATAATCCACCCTTCCAAGAGAGGAATGCACTATTTTAGGCTTTTTGCACATGACCATCAGTGATGAGTGGCAGGGGCAATATTCAAATTTGTAATATTTCGCAAATATTTTGGAGAATATTCATCATATATTCGCAAATTCGAGAATTTGGGATCTCCAGTCATTATTTTCTTGATTGCAAAAATCAACAATCGGAAAATTTTCGATACGAAAATTTGCGATCAACACTACTCCTAAAGTCAAATATATTGCAGCCTTCTCATTTGCCCACAAGCAAGAAGCAGTGAGGGATCATGGGTACTGATAAAAAAAATCTAGAATATTCGCGATTACGAAGATATACTACTCTATATTCTAGATATTCGCAAATTCTCGAAGTGCCAATATTCGTTATAACAATTTGCAATTAGAATATTTGAGATCAACACTAATGACCATATCTGTTTTTGTGGTCCGCAAATCATGGATACCAGCTGTGTGCATCCTGCATTTTCCCTTCCTCTACGTTAAAAATGTCTGTTCTTGTCCACAAAAAGGAAAAGTATAGGACATGATCCATTTTTTTGTGGAGCCACAGAACAGACATACGGATCTGGAGAGCACACGGTGTTCAGTAAGCATCTTTTTCGGGCCAATTGAAATTAAGGGGTCCGCATCCGATCTGCAAAAAATGCGGATCGGATGCAGACCAAAACTACGGTCACGTGCATGAGGCCTTAAAAGCTGGAATTAGTACTTATCGGTAATTCATTTTCCATGAGATCACCACGACGGCCATACAAGGAGATTGACCCCTGACCTCTGTAGGGGCAGGAAGCAGAGAAAGGTTTAAATACCCCCCTCCCACCAGCAAACACTAGTGCTTCCAAAATACCAGAGTAAAAGGTGGTGGATACACACGTGAAAAAATAAAACAGGAGAAGATATTACTTCATATCAACGCCAAAGTAACGAAAAGGGAGGGAAATATGGGCCGTCGTGGTGATCTCATGGAAAATGAATTACCGGTAAGTACTAATTCCGGCTTTCCATAGCATCACCACGACAGCCATACAAGGAGATATACCAAATATGAATTTAAGGGGGGGGGGGGGGAGACACAGTCTGAAGGACTTTTTGTCCAAAATACATTGTTTTTTAAAAAAAAGGTCCAATCTATAATGTTTGGCAAAAGTATGGATGCTGGACCAAGTGGCTGCCTTACAGATCTCCTCAAGGGAGACAACCGCTCTTTCTGCTTGAGAAGACAACATTGCCCTAGTAGAATGGGCTTTGATATTATCAGGGCAAGATAGATTCTGTAAGGAATAACAAGAAGCCATGGTAGCTTTGATCCATCTGGCAATGGAGGACTTGGAAACCTTCTGACCCTTGTTTCTTCCTCCAAACTGGATAAAGAGGCAGTCCGACTTCCTGAAATCTTTTGTGGTTTCTAAGTAATCAAGAACTGCCCATCTAACATCAAGCGAATGAAGGATAGATTCCCAATCATTTGACGGGTTGTTAAACAGTGAAGGTAGAGTGATCTCCTGGTCTTTATGAAACTTCGAAACCACTTTCGGTAGAAAACACGGATCTAGTTTTAGAATTATCCTGTCGTCCAGGACCTGTAGGTAGGGCTCTCTAATCGATAGTGCTTGTAGCTCACTGATTCTTCTGGCTGAGGTGATGGCCACCAGGAAAGCGGTCTTGAAAGATTTTAGTTTCAAGGAGCAGTCACTCAGAGGCTCAAAAGGAGAATGTGATAGTCCCTTAAGGACAATATTTAAATCCCAGGTGGGGACATGAGACCTTAGAGTCGGACGTAACCTCGTTATTGCCTTCATGAATCGCCTTATCCACTTATGATTTGCCAATTCGGTGTCATAAAAGCAACTGAGGGCTGATACCTGGACTTTGAGTGTAGATGGTCTCAACCCCATGTCAAATCCTTTTTGTAAGAAGTCCAGAATAAATTGTATATTTGGAGCTGAGGTATTTGACGAGGGTAAACCTGACCACGAGCAGAAACGTTTCCAGATTTTCAGGTAAATTGAAAAGGTGACCTTCTTTCTGGAGGCTTTGAGGGTGGAAATTACTGCCAAAATAACATAACAAAAACAAATACAGGTGCACTCTGCGGTCTTACTAACCCTCGCACTGGTGTAAAATTGAGAATTAGCCAACATATCCTGCTTGGAGGACATGTCTGAGCCCGAGCACCACGCCAAGGTTTCTCAAGTAGCTCGGGAACCTAACGCTAAACCTACCTGGGCCGTATAGGCAATACCAGGAGCCAGTGGGCGAATTACAGGTGCGCAAGGTCCAACTCAAAGCAATCTCCCAGTAACCTCCAGCATGTGACCATGCATACAATGGGAGGAGGCAGAGAGCTCTGAGCCCCACCCAAGACTGGCTGATATAGCCCGGGCCTCACATGTGTACCCGAATGCTGCCTGTGGATGGAAATGAAGGCACATTCAGACTAGGAGTTTCTGCACCTCCAATAATTCAAAATACAAACTACAAATTGGCGTGGTATTAAAAAGCAGGAAGTGCTAAGTGCCATTAGCAACGGGCCACAAGTGCAGGATCTGCCCCCACAGTATAGATGCACCACTGCATATGGGGTTGAGCACTTCCTGCTTTTTAATACCACTCCAATTTGTAGTTTGGAAATTACTGCATCCGATAATCCCTGATGTCTTATCATCTGGGTCTAAGGATCCAGGCTGCTAGGTTGAGGAAGTCAGGGTCTGAGTGAAGAATCGTACCTTGGTGAAGGATGTCTCTCCTCTTTGGCAGGATCCAAGCATCCTCGCTGGCAAGGTTCCACAAGATTGGGAACCAGCTCTTTTTCGGCCAGTAGGGCATTACTAGTATGACTGAAGCCTTGTCCTGAATGATTTTCTGTACCACCCTCGGGATTAGCGGAAGAGGAGGGAAGGCGTAATAAAGACCTCGATTCCATCTGAAAGAGAATGCGTCCAGAAATTTCGGGCTGTCTCTGGGATTTAGGGAACAAAAAACTGGCCATTTTGAGATTACCCGTGTGGCAAAGAGATCTATTGCTGGTCTGCCCCATTTGTCCGTCATCGTCAGGAAACTTCTTCGTTTAAGGACCATTCTGAGTGGTCTATCTTTTTCCGGCTGAGGTAGTCTGCTTCCACATTTAAGGACCCTTTTAGGTGGACTGCAGACACTGAATGAACATTCGCTTCTGCCCAGATGAATATTCTTGCCGACAAATCTAGCAGGCTGCTTGATCCCGTGCCTCCCTGATGATTTAAATATCTTATCACTGTCGTATTGTTTGACAGGACCCTTATGTAATGGCCTTGAAGATGAGTTTTGGCTTTCTTTAGAGTTTCCCAGACTGCCATCAATTCTCAGAAATTTGACGACTGGAGACTGATCGACTTTGGCCAGACTCCTTGGTAATAAGCATCTCTGACCTTCACTCCCTAGCCGCACTGGCTTGCATCCGTAGTGATCTGGGTGTAGGGATTCTTTGACCACGTCACCCCCTTGGAGATATTGAGCCTGTTTTTCCACCAAAGGAGGGAGGTTTTTATCCTTTGAGGGATGATCACTTTTTGGTCTAGGGAAGACTCCCTTCTGTCCCAGACCCTGAGGATCCACATCTGCAGGGTTCGGAAGTGGATCTGGCACCACTGAACAGATGGTATGCAGGATGTAAGGATCCCTAAGAGACTCATTGAGTCCCGGATGGAGTAGGACATCTTGGAGTTAAAGATGGAGATTCTCTTTTGGATGTCCTGTATCTTGCTCAGAGGCAAACAAGTTAGTTGTCTCTGGGAGTCCAAAATGACCCCCAAGAACTGGATCCTTGTTGTCGGTTTTAACTGTGACTTTCCTATGTTGAATGACCACCCAACCTAATCCCCCCAGGGTCTGACGGAAGAAATTCAGATCTCTCTGCAGTAGGAGAGCAGAACTGTTTGAGATCAGAAAATCGTCTAAGTATGGGAAAACTGTCAGACCTTCCTTCCTTAGATAGGCAACTACCTCGATCATTAGTTTTGTAAAAACCCGAGGGGCTGAGGATATGCCGAAGGGGAGAAAGGTGAATTGGAAGTGGAGAATTCTGCCTAGATGGTCTCTAACCGCGAACCTCAGGAACCGCTGAGAGCTGGGATATATCGGGACATGATAGTAAGCGTCGGTCAGGTCGACCGTGCACATTACTGAATTGTTCCGAAGCAGAGGAACTATTGATTTTAGGGTCTCTATCCTGAATTTTTGATAGGCAATGTACTTGTTCAGGAGCTTTAAGTTTATTATGGTTCGATAGGAACCCTCCTTCTTTTTCACTAGGAAGAGGTTCGAATAGAACCCCTTTCCCTGTTTGGACGGTGGTACTTCTGCCACTACCCCTTTTGCGAGTAGTTCCCGAATGCCTACGCGAATAGGATGATTGGGGTCTGGGACCGCAATTTTGGTGACTATGAATCTTTTTGGGGGAGTGTCTGAGAACTGTATTCTGTATCCTGACTCTATAATTCTCAGAGCCCATGAGTTTGAGGATATTTCCTCCCAATGGGGAAAAAGCATCCTCAGTCTCCCCCCTACCCTGATGTCACTGGTTCTCGTTTCCTTTTTGGGAGGAAGAGGAGGGAGCTTTACCTCTACCCCGTTTGGCATAACTGAAACGGCCCAACTTGCCCTTACCACTGTATTGTTTATTTTGGTTGGAAGGGGCACGAAAGGGATACTTCCTTTTATAAACTTTTTCCTCCGGGAACCCCTTCTTTTTATCGGAGGCTTTTTCAAAATTTTTTATCTAATTCTGGGCCGAAGATATACTCCCAAGAAAAAGGAATGGCACATAGTCTGGATTTCGACACCTTGTCACCCGACCAGCACTTAACCCCCAAGGCACGACGGGCCGCATTAGACAGACCCGCATTCCTTGCTGCAAAGCGTACCGACTCAGCGGAGATGTCCGCTAAGAAGGCGGTAGCAGATTTTAACAGGGGAATGGCACCCAAAATCTCCACCATTGGGGAATCGCTGGAAGCCCTATTCTCTAACTCTGAGAGCCAGAAGTACATAGATCTGGCAACTGATGTGGCCGCTATGTTTGACTTAAGTGTGAACATGGCCGCCTCCCATGACCTCCTCAATAGACAGTCTGCCTTCCTATCCATCGGGTCTTTGAGCTGTGAGGCATCTTCAAATGGTAAGCTGGTCTTTTTATTGACCCTAGCTACCTGGGTGTAAATTTTAGGAATAGTGTTGAAGGTCTTAGCCTCTTCCTGATCAAAAAGAAGCCGATTTTGGAAGGATTTGGCAACTCCTAGCCGTTTCTCCGGATCCACCCATTCATCCAAAATCATCCCCTTGATGTTTTCTTTAAGACTTTGGATTTCTTCACCCTGAGACCACCGAACATCTCGTCTTGTACTGACGGAGTAGAATACACCCCCTCCACCCCCATAGTAGCCCTAACGGCCTTTAAAAGCTCAGGTATAGCTTCAGAAGAGAAATAAAAGTTTCTTCTGCTCTCTGAAAATTCTCGCTCAGAGAGTTTATCTTCATCCTCAACATATTTAGAAGAGGAAGCCGAATCACCATAATCTTCAGAATCAGATGAAACATAATCGCATGATTTGTGACGTTTGGAGAGGGGCTCCGTAAAAGCGGGTTTCTCTCTTTGTAGTGCAGAAATGGCCGCAAAGGAGGACTTAATCTCTTCCTGCATCATAGATCTAATTTCGTCCATGAGGGACGCTGTTCCTCACGGACAATTTTAGCAATGCAGTCCCAGCACAATTTCTTAGGATGGTCATCAGGTAAACGCTTAAAGCATGAAACACACTTTGAGGATCTCTTGGGTTTTCTCAGTAGATCTTTAGCAGTCTGGAACAGCCAGAAAAGCCCATTAGAACCAGGGAAAAGATCCACAATAGTGTGCCCAGGTGAGAGAAGAAACAAAACTCTCCCCAATGGGGAACTTACGGACGGCAGGGTAGAGGCCTCAGTGTCCTCAGACGCAGACATCCTGGAGGGGTAGCAGAGAGAGTGATCACTCACCACAGGACGCTGCAGCAGGGGGATCCATTTGAATTTTTTATTGACCGGATCCCGCCATCAGAAGGCCATCCGCGGACCGTGTCACTTCCGGTGACGTCACTGCTGGCTGGAAGTGCCGAATTTGTATAGCGCCGCATGGCGCTGAGTGCGCAACCCTGCTGTGGTTTCAGGGAAGCAGGCCCCAGATCAACCGGAGGCGAGTCTCTCCCCCGCACCCCTGCCCAGCATTAGTACAAGACCGCGGGCTGGCAGGGGGGTCCCGCCGAAGCAGGTACATGACTCCACATCATGCAGGACCTTCATCTCCACAGCGGCTGCGCATGGAGACCTTTCTCCACCCCTGTCCTCTGTAGGGACAGGAAACACTGGTGTTTGGTGGTGGGAGGGGGGTATTTAAACCTTTCTCTTCTTCCTGCCCCTACAGAGGTCAGGGGTCAATCTCCTTGTATGGCCGTCGTGGTGATGCTATGGAAAAATATTATTCACCCTGGATCATTACTGAAATAGAGAACCTGTAGAGACAGAAATCTTTTTGCAATTCTGAGGGCTATTTTTACAGCTAAGGACATTGGTTGACAGACTTGTAGCCTCATTTTTACTATACATTCAGAAAATGTTTCTCCTCTATAGATTCTTTACTCTCATGGTCAGACAGTGATATTTCAATAGTCTGGGACCTAAGAAAACAAAAAAGAATTCTTTAATTTCCCCTGAGTTCTCCTGCCATAGAAACTTTCATTAATTTAGCCACATAAGATGTAGACAGATTTATCCTGAGTTGACAAAGGTACTTTTTACAGCTACACAACTGATAAAAACATTTGAACCAATCAATATCCTATAACCATCTTTATTTCATGTTACCCAAACATATGTCACCTTTTTTAAACCTTCTTTAAAAAATACTTACTCCCCCTTGCAAGATTATTCTTAAGACATACACATGAGACTTATCGGTCATGATGCAGCCAATTGGTAAATCCTAGGATCATTTGTATGAAAATCCTACCAGCAACATATCACACTAAACAGGCTGATTAGGGATTTAGTTTAGAAAAAAAAAAAAAAACAGAATGAGCTTCTGCAAAATGGCAAATAATGGCCTAAAATTTTACAACAAGATGGATCACCCTTTTGGGAGACAATAGTCTGCCATTGGTCATCAAGAATGATTTTTCATGCTAAATTTTAATTTGATGATCTGAGGTAGTTAAATACTAATGCTCTGTCTTATGTTCATTATGGATATTTTGATTAATTCCATTATACAATTATTATATAATATAGTAATTGAGTAATTGTCAGACACAATGAGCAAGATTTATCAAGGCTGCCATTTAAATTATTAAGGTTCACTCCCCTTAATTTTGACATGACTTGGCTGATCTGTGTGCCATAATATGAAAGCTATGCCAGCTAGGAGCTGGTGTTGGTTTGAGGCTTCACTTTCTCCAGAAAAGGGCCAAAAAGGCACAATGGTTGTGTGTGCATTCACTGTGTAATGACAGCCAGACTCTTACTCTAATGGCTGGGATTGGAAAACCATCAATCCCGTCCTTTTAACCTGTTAGGTGCCGTGGTCAATAGCAACATCTAGATGATTTCAGAGGTAGGAGCTCCCTTTTTCACCCCCATTCACCCCTCACAACTAGATCATGGGGTGGCAATGGTTGGTATGGCATCTAGAGTCCAGATACAGGATCTAATAGGCTGCATATTACTGTAAAATCACAGGTATAATACACTATATGACATAAGTAGCACAGAGTACTATGTCACCAATCAAATGATAATATGTTCAAGTGCCCTTCTGGTACAAAAAATTTAGTAAATAAAAATTCAATAACATTTTCATTAAAAAATCCAAATAATAAAAATCCACATTTTTCCCGGTGTAACTTTGAGGAAAAAAATATAAGCCATGCATATGACATGATTTATGCTAAATGCACCTTCATTCACCCTGAAAAAAATGAAAAGAAAACAATCAAAAATTGCTCTTGGACAGAACAATTGCCCCTCCCCCCCCCCCCAAAAAAAGTTGTACAATTAATTGAATGTACACTGTGCTATTAAAAAGTACAACTTCTCCCACAAAAACAGAAGCTGAAGCCAGTCATTACTATAATTTTTTTTAATAGTTTTCACATTGCCCCTGGTTAACAAAGACCATATTCAGGTATGATGCAGTCTATTTTCCTCACTATATCACATAACACATTCATACCTGTGAAACTGTATTATGTTCAGAGTTTGAGAAGGTCTAAGAAAGGGATGAAGCATATGTATTGCACATTATGAAGTAAAAATTATCATTAACACGCTAGTCCAATGTTAAGTTCTATTTTTTAATTTTAATATTATCACCATATTCCTGCACCAAAACACTTTAGAATATTGATGATCTCCAGTTGCTGTGATCCTCAGTTTTTAAGTAAGGCATTTTAAATGCTAAATGTACATTTTTTCACAATGTACATGAGTGAACATTTTCTATTTATTGTAACTGAAGCTGTGTAGCCTCCTCTATCCCTTACAGTAACATTGTCAGAAAATATCTTACTGAAGGAGTAGTAGATGTTTATCAGATGCTTCTAGCAGATGTGCTGGGGAAATCTACAGTAAATGAAGTTTAACGTGCTTGGGATAATATATATCTATCCTAAGATAAAACTTGACTAGATGGACCAGGTGGTTATTTCTGCCACCATTCTTCTACGTTTCTATGGATCAATTAAAGCTCTGCTCACACTACAATTATATAAGGGCAAACTGCCATGATTTTAAAACTTCATAAAATTATTGGGCCTCAAAATGTAATGTCATATTTTTGTATACTTATGGCTAGCACAAGTGATTGAGGCCTACTTGTTTTAAACGGCCTAACAGTAAGACAGCACTACTCACTGTTTATCCAGTAATTCCAATTTGTGGTGGTGTCTGCAGCGTTGGATCCCGGTACTAAGGTTCCAGTAGTTGCCAGCAATAAATAAATGGATATTTTCCAATACCTTTATTACACCTAAATCAACAGCGACGTTTCGACCTTACGGTCTTTATCAAGCTCACCTTGATAAAGACTTGATAAAGACCGTAAGGTCGAAACGTCGCTGTTGATTTAGGTGTAATAAAGGTATTGGAAAATATCCATTGGAGTGCCGTGGCTCTACTATTTATTGCTTATTTATTGTATGAAGCACGAACTACACTAACTCAAGAAGCTGTTGTAAGATATAAATGAATTCACACTATAGTAATATATTGTATTTCCCATTTCTCGCTTTCCCACTTGTTATCTTGCTTGAGAATAATTATGTAGACTATTTATATTAAAATATCCTGTAGGCACAGCTATATATTCCAGTGTGTGAAATTTAAAGCATTGAAGTTCTTTCACTTCTTTAAATGCCTAGACTAAAGCCACAAAAACATTATTTAGAACTCCGTATGCACTTGGTAAAAAATTACTTTAAAACTGATGCCTAAAAAAACATGTATTCACGTCTTCCATTCGATTTCCGCTTGCTAGGCAGCTTTTTATTGTCCAATGTAAATAAAGATGCAAAGTTTGTGTTCTCAGACTTGACTTGTATTACTTATCAGTAAACATTTCCATATCCTCTGAGATAAAGGTATAATTCTTGAATTATTATGGATCCAGTAAGTAAGTGAACATTTGCATTGTCCTATTGAAATAAAATATTCACATTTTACAGAATGTATAAGTATAGAACTCAAACGTTATACAAGCCATGGCTTCTGGTATAGGAAGAAGGTATTCCTCCACAAAACATCTTCTATCGGCATGCACATTTAAAGGGGGGAAGCACGTCTATTAACAAGTTTTTTTCAAATCAGACAATTCCTATAACTGAAATAATCAGAAAAATATGTTGCAAATATGTCACATTTTATATAGTTTATGCCAATGAACCTATAGAAATGTATTCCTAAAGGCGATTGAACGTCTATATTGAAAAGAGAACAAACTTTCAAAATATCCTTACAACACAGTTCGTTTTTTCCACAAATTAGTTAAAATAAAAGTGGCTAATCCGTTTAAAGGGGATATTTTGGGAATAAAATAAAATTGCTTAACATATTTAAATAATAAACTTTTATAATTCCTTAACCCTGCCACATCATGGCCCACTTTGGTGGCTGACATATCACTGCAACAGACAAGAGTGTAAATAGATGTGGCATGCGTCGAGGCTCAGAACAGTGGCAGTGAGAAAGCAATGAAAAGAGAATTTTAAGAATTTTGTTATGTATGTTATATGTTGGTAACTTTTAGAACATGTATTTTATTTGTTATGTTTAAAATACTGTGGAGAAACATATGAGAACTCAGAAACAAATCCACACTCAGAGTATAGTGCATTAAAAAATCCATACCCAAAAAATTTCACCAAAATGACAGAAAACAAATCTGTTAACATTAAATTGTAGCTTTTTGATATAAAAACTTTCCAGCAAAAACACAGTGAAGAATGAATCCAGCCTTAAACAGGCATCCAGCTCCCTCCTGAATGTTTTCCTATCGAGCATCTAAAGTCCGATCCTTCCTAAAAACGTCTGCCACAAACAACTCCCTTAAATAGTTTTATTGACCTTTTCATATCCACAGTGGTGTAACTAGAAATGACTTGGATCTACAGCAAATTCTTCACAACCCCCAACTCCCGTGCAACCCCCACTCTTATGGCTAGTCTTAATGGCTCAGTCCATTTCGTACAGTGTCTCTGTATACAATCTTATTTTATAATACTGTTGAGGGACCACTTACAACAAAATCTTTTAGTCCTACTTCTGGGTGGGCCCCTTCTGAGTTTGGAGCCCAAAACAGTGGCTTCCCTTGTAGCCCTGTATATCCATAGCTGCCCAGATGACAAGAGTTAGGCTACTTTCACACTAGCATTTTGGCTTTCCGTTTGTGAGATCCGTTCATGGCTCTCAAAAGCAGTCCAAAATGGATCAGTTTTGCCCTAATTCATTCTGAATGGAGAAGGATATGCTTAGAATGCATCAGTTTGCCTCCGTTCAGTCACCATTCCGCTCTGGGGGCGGACACCAAAACGCTGCCTGCAACATTTTGCTGTCTGCCTGACGAAGCAGAGCCAAATGTTTTCTCTGACACGATCTGGCACAATAGAAAACTGATCCGTCCTCCATTGACTTTTAATGGTGTTCAAGGCAGATTTGTCATGGCTATAGAAGACATAATACAACCGAATCCGTTCATGATGGATGCATGCGGTTGTATTATTGTAACAGAAAAGTTTTTGGAGATCCATGACAGATCCGCAAAAAGCGCTAGTGTGAAAGTAGCCTAAAATAAGTTTTCTGATGCTTAAAAAAGAAATCATTCCAGTTTCTTTTTTTTAACAATTCAAGCAACCACAAGATGTACTGTATAGTATACATACAAACCACAAGATGTATAGTACTGTAAGAGTGATCTCACAATTGCTCACCTGAAATGAGGAATCATCTAGGCCTGGAAGGTATGTAAGGAATCCAATGGCTGAGACAATCTGGATCCCTGGAGTAGCAGAGGCAATCAGTGCTGAATAACAGTCCGGGTTGGTAACAGGTAAACACAGCAGTTTAGGATAAGGCAGAAGCGTGGTCAGGTAACAATCCAAATTTGGTACACGAGTAAACACAGCAGTTTAGGATAAGGCAGAAGGGTGGTCAAGTAACAATCCAAATTCGGTACACGAGTAAACACAGCAGATTAGGATAGAGCACAGGAGCTAGATAGAGGCAGGAAGCACAATAAACTGGCAAGGAGAAGTGACAAGGTCTGGTTTATATAGGAAGTTCCAAGGTGTGACTGATTAGGCTAAACTAGCAGAGATTGTCCAAGACTAGGAAACTATTCACTAGGTTCAGGAGCGGAGCTGTCCTGAACCTGTAGCCGGTGGTAGCTCACTGAGCAAGGCTATCACCTGGGATACAGAAGTTTCCTAGTTTGCATTCCTGACAGTACTCCCCCTCTTCCAGGATGACCTCTAGGCATCCTAGAGACTGCTTTATCAGGATATTGCCAATGAAATTCTTTGGTGAGTCTAGGAACATGAACATTTTCTTCTGGTTCCCAAGAATTTTCTTCTGAGCCATAGCCCTACCACTTGATTAAATGCTGTAGCTTATTCCGATGGATTCTGTAGTCCAAGATCTTTTCAACAATAAATTCTTCTTCACCATTCACTTCTACTGGTGGTGGAGGAGGCAAATGGCAGCCTGGAAAAGTATTTTCAATAAATGGTTTCAAGAGAGAACAATGAAAAACAAGATGTACCTTTGCAGACTCAGGGAGTTTTAATCGAAAGGTGACTTCATTAATTTGAGGAGAAATTTGAAATGGTCCAATATATTTCTGGCCCAATTTTGGAGAAGGTACTTTGAACTTTAGATTCTTTGTGGAAAGCCATACTTTGTCTCCTATATGAAAAACAGGAGTTGATTTTCAATGTTTATCTGCGGCTTATTTGAATCGACTTTGAGCATTGTGCTCTGATGTCCAAGTAAAATGTACTGCCTTCTTAGTGAGTTGTGTAATTGGTGCAATTATGTTGATTTAATTTTCTGTAGAAGTTGGCAAAACCGATAAATCTCTGTACATCTTTTTCATTTCTTGGAATTGGCCACTCCACTACAGCCTTGATCTTTCTAGGATCCATCCTCAGACCTTCCGGGGAAATAATGTATCCAAGAAATTGTAAGGTTGTCTGTAGAGTTGAGCGAACCCAAACTGTAAAGTTCGGGTTCATACCGAACTTTAGGTTTTTCGGCACCCAAACTCGAACATTTACGTAAAAGTTTGGGTTCGGTGTTCGGCGCTTTCTTGGAGCTTTTTGAAAGGCTGCACAGCAGCCAATCAACAAGCGTCATACTACTTGCCCCAAAAGGCCATCACAGCCATGCCTACTATTGGCATGGCTGTGATTGGCCAACTGGATGTGACCCAGCCTCTATTTAAGCTGCAATCACGTAGTGCCACCCGTCACTCTGCTCGGATTAGTGTAGGGAGAGGCTGCAGCTGCTGTGAGGGAGAGATCAGGGAGAAATCTTATCAAGAACTGCTTTTTTTACTCAGCGATCTACACCAAATGTGTTTTGTGGGTGCAGTGCACAATTTTTTTAAGCCTGCCCTGAGCCAACTCCTGCTGAAAACAACCTTTTTTTTACTTCAGTTTGTCAATATCAATACATAATCGGCAGCCATTTTATGCAACGATAGTGCACCAGCACAGGCTATCTGCATGTCTGCAAGTCCAGAAATACAGCTTTTTGCTTACTGGGGTTAAAAAAAAAAAAAAAATCATATAGTGCACATCTAGGATTAGACGTGCATAAGTGATTGTCACATTTAGGCCAGAAATACATCTTTTTGCTTACTGGGGTAAAAAAAACCTGTAATATACTGCACATCTGGGATTAGACGTGCATAAGTGACTGTCACATTTTGGTCAGAAATACATCTTTTTGCTTACTGGGGTGAAAAATCCCTCTAATATACTGCACATCTGGGATTAGACGTGCATAAGTGACTGTCACATTTAGGCCAGAAATACATCTTTTTGCTTACTGCGGTGAAAAAAACCTCTAACATACTGCACATATGAGATTAGACGTGCATAAGTGACTGTCAGATTTAGGCCAGACATACATCTTTTTGCTTACTGGGGTGAAAAAAACCCTCTAATATACTGCACATCTGTGATTAGATGTGCATAAGTGACTGTCACATTTAGGCCAGAAATACAGCTTTGTGCTTACTGGGGTGTAAAAACCCTCTAATATACTGCACATCTGGGATTAGACGTGCATAAGTGACTGTCACATTTAGGCCAGAAATACAGCTTTGTGCTTACTGGGGTGTAAAAACCCTCTAATATACTGCACATCTGGGATTAGACAAGCATAAGTGACTGTCACATTTAGGCCAGAAATACGGCTTTTTGGTTACTGGGGTAAAAAACCCTCTGATATACTGCACATCTGGGATTAGAAGTGCATAAGTGATTGTCACATTTAGGCCAGAAATACGGCTTTTTGGTTACTGGGGTGAAAAAACCCTCTGATATACTGCACATTTGGAATGAAGGTCATGTCACTGACTTTCAGAGTTCGGAGGAAGAGGCAGTGGTGAGACCGAGCCAACAGCGTAGCAAAAGCGGGATCAGGGTGCAAAATCAGAGCAGCCGTCGTCAAAACAGTTCGCCTGCTACTGGACACCGTCACCAGGGACCGAGCACACCAAAGGCAGCTTCAAGGAGTTCCCTGGCATGGCACTTCTTCACACAATGTGCTGACGACAAGACCCGAGTGGTTTGCACGCTGTGCCATTAGAGACTGAAGCATGGCATTAACGTTCTGAACCTTAGCACAACCTGCATGACCAGGCATCAGACACGGGCTGCAGTGGAGTAAGCACCTACAAAGCTAAGAAAGGGCTCAGGCCCCTCCTGCTCCCTCTTCTGCTGCTGCCTCGGCCTCTTCCTCCGCCTCTGGAGGAACGTTGGCACCTGCCGCCCAGCAAACAGAGGATGTGCCACCAACAACACCACCTCCGTCACAAAGCATCTCCACCATGTCACACAGAAGCATTTAGCTCTCTATCTCACAAACCTTTGAGAGAAAGCGTAAATTCCCACCTAGCCACCCTCGATCCCTGGCCCTGAATGCCAGCATTTCTAAACTACTGGCCTTTGAAATGCTGTCATTCAGGCTGGTGGAGACGGACAGCTTCAAACAGCTCATGTCGCTTGCTGTCCCACAGTACGTCGTTCCCAGCCGCCACTACTTCTCCAGGAGAGCCGTGCCCTCCCTGCACAACCAAGTATCGGATAAAATCAAGTGTGCACTGTGCAACGGCATCTGTTGCAAGGTCCACCTAACCACAGATACGTGGACCAGTAAGCATGGCCAGGGACGCTATATGTCCCTAACTGCACACTGGGTAAATGTAATGGTGGCTGGGCCCCAGGCGGAGAGCTGTTTGGCGCATGTCCTTCCGCCGCCAAGGATCGCAGGGCATCATTCTTTGCCTCCTGTTGCCTCCTCTTCCTACTTGGCTTCCTCCTCCTCTTCTACCACCTCCTCATCCGGTCAGCGACAGACCTTCACCACCAACTTCAGCACAGCCAGGGGTAAACGTCAGCAGGCCGTTTTGAAACTGATGTGTTTGGGGGACAGGCCCCACACATATCCCTTGCCTGGCGCATGTGCTGAATTTGGTGGTGCAGAAATTCATGCACAACTACCCCGACATGTCAGAGCTGCTGCGTAAAGTGCGGGCCACTCGGCTGTCTGCTCTACAGCGTAACTTCGGCCTTCCCACTCACCGCCTCATATGCGACGTGCCCACCAGGTGGAACTCCACCTTGCACATACTGGAGAGACTGTGCGAGCAGCATCAGGCCATGGTGAAGTTCCAGCTGCAGCACGCACGGGTGAGTCGCACTGCGGAACAGTACGACTTCACCACCAATGATTGGGCCTCCATGCGAGACCTGTGTGCCCTGTTGCGCTGTTTCAAGTACTCCACCAACATGGCCAGGAGTGATGACGCCGTTATAAGCGTTACAATACCACTTCTATATCTGCTTGAGAAAACACTTAGGGCGATGATGGAAGAGGATGTGGCCCAGGACGAAGAGGAGGAATAGGAGTCATCTCTAACACTTTCAGGCCAGTCTTTTAGAAGTGGCTCAGAAAGAGGATTTTTGCAACAGCAGAGGCCAGGTACAAATTTGGCCAGCCAGGGCCCACTACCGGAGGAAGAGGATGATGAGGAGGAGGAGGATAGGGATGAAGCATGTTCACAGCAGGGTGACATCCAACGCAGCTCGGGCCCATCTCTGGTGCCTGGCTGGGGGGATACGGAGGACGCAGACGATACACCTCCCACAGAGGACAGCTTGTCCTTACCTCTGGGGAGCCTGGCACACATGAGCGGCTACATGCTGCAGTGCCTGTGCAACGACAGCAGAGTTGCCCGCATTTTAGCGTGTGCTGACAACTGGGTTGCCACCCTGCTGGATCCTCGTTACAAAGACAATGTGCCATCCTTAATTCCCTCACTGGAGCGTGATAGGAAGATGCGCGACTACAGGTGCACGCTGGTAGACACGCTTCTGAGAGCATTCCCGACTGACGCCGGGGGACAAGTGGAAGCACAAGGCGAAGGCAGGGGAGGAGGAAGAGGTCGCCAACGCATCTGTGTCAGCGCCAGCACCTCAGAAGGCAGGGTTAGCATGGCCGACATGTGTAAAAGCTTTGTCACCTCGCTGCAACAACCGGCCCCAACTGCTGATATGGAGCGTGTTAGCAGGAGGCAGCATTTGAACAACATGGTGGAACAGTACCTGTGCACACGCCTACATGTATTGACTGATGGTTCTGCCCCATTCAATTTCTGGGTCTCCAAATTGTCCACATGGCCAGAGCTTGCCCTGTATGCCTTGGAGGTGCTGGCCTGCCCTGCAGCCAGTGTACTCTCTGAACGTGTATTTAGCATGGCAGGAGGCGTCATTACAGACAGACGCAGACGCCTGTCCACAGCCAACGTGGACACACTCATGTTCATTAAAATGAACCAGGCTTGGATCCCTCAGGACTTGTCTGTACCTTGTGCAGAATAGACAGTTCTAACAGCCTCAACCATCCATCCTTGTACTCAAGTGCACTTATTCCTTTTTTTTTTTTTATATGTCCCAATATTTTGGGGGATACCCCTATGTAAAAATGCTAAATTACATACATCTGTGTTGGCTACCTATTCCTCCTTCGCCGCCGCTTCCACCTAGACTGCCACGTGAGCCTACACATAGAAACATAGAAACATAGAATGTGTCGGCAGATAAGAACCATTTGGCCCATCTAGTCTGCCCAATATACTGAATACTATGGATAGCCCCCGGCCCTATCTTATATGAAGGATGGCCTTATGCCTATCCCATGCATGCCTAAACCCCTTCACTGTATTTGCAGCTACCACTTCTGCAGGAAGGCTATTCCATGCATCCACTACTCTCTCAGTAAAGTAATACTTCCTTATATTACTTTTAAACCTTTGCCCCTCTAATTTAAAACTGTGTCCTCTTGTGGTAGTTTTTCTTCTTTTAAATATGCTCTCTTCCTTTACCGAGTTGATTCCCTTTATGTATTTAAAAGTTTCTATCATATCCCCTCTGTCTCTTCTTTCTTCCAAGCTATACATATTAAGGTCCTTTAACCTTTCCTGGTAAGTTTTATCCTGCAATCCATGTACTAGTTTAGTAGCTCTTCTCTGAACTCTCTCTAGAGTATCTATATCCTTCTGGAGATATGGCCTCCAGTACTGCGCACAATACTCCAAGTGAGGTCTCACCAGTGTTCTGTACAGCGGCATAAGCACTTCACTCTTTCTACTGCTTATACCTCTCCCTATACATCCAAGCATTCTGCTGGCATTTCGTGCTGCTCTATTACATTGTCTTCCCACCTTTAAGTCTTCTGAAATAATTACTCCTAAATCCCTTTCCTCAGATACTGAGGTCAGGACTGTGTCAAATATTCTATATTCTGCCCTTGGGTTTTTACGCCCCAGGTGCATTATCTTGCACTTATCCACATTAAATTTCAGTTTCCAGAGTTCTGACCATTCTTCTAGTTTTCCTAAATCCTTTTCCATTTGGCGTTTCCCTCCAGGAACATCAACCCTGTTACATATCTTTGTGTCATCAGCAAAAAGACAAACCTTACCAGCGAGGCTTTTTGCAATATCACTTATGAAGATATTAAACAAAATTGGTCCCAGTACAGATCCCTGTGGAACCCCACTGGTAACATTACCTTGTTTTGAATGTTCTCCATTGACTACAACCCTCTGTTGTCTGTCACTCAGCCACTGCCTAATCCACTCAACAATATGGGAGTCCATGCTCAATGACTGCAGTTTATTGATAAGTCTTCTATGTGGGACAGTGTCAAAAGCCTTACTAAAATCTAGATATGCGATGAATACTGCACCTCCACCGTCTATTATTTTATTCACCCAGTCAAAAAAATCTATAAGATTTGTTTGACATGATCTCCCTGAAGTAAACCCATGTTGTTTTTCATCTTGCAATCCATGGGATTTTAGATGTTCCACAATCCTATCCTTTAATAGGGTTTCCATTAATTTGCCTACTATTGATGTCAGACTCACTGGTCTATAGTTGCTCGATTCCTCCCTACTACCTTTCTTGTGAATGGGCACGACATTTGCCAATTTCCAATCTTCCGGGACGACTCCTGTTACTAATGATTGGTTAAATAAATCTGTTAACGGTTTTGCCAGCTCACCACTAAGCTCTTTTAATAATTTTGGGTGTATCTCATCAGGCCCCTGTGACTTATCTGTCTTCACCTTAGACAGCAAACTTAGAACATCTTCCTCTGTAAAGATAAATGCATCAAACGATTTAATAGTCATTCTTTCTAGTGGAGGTCCTTCTCCTTTTTCTTTTGTAAAAACTGAACAGAAGTATTCATTAAGGCAGTCGGCTAGCCCTTTATTCTCTTCTACATACCTTCCGTCCTTTGTTTTTAATTTAGTTATTCCTTGTTTTAATTTCCTTTTTTCATTTATATATCTGAAGAATGTCTTATCCCCTTTTTTCATAGACTGAGCTAGTTTTTCTTCTGCCTGCGCTTTAGAAGTTCTTATAACTTGCTTGGCCTCTCTCTGCCTAATCTTGTAGATTTCCTTATCTTCATTGCTCTGGGTTTTTTTATAATTACAAAATGCTAGCTTTTTATTTTTAATGATTTGGGCCACTTCTGCTGAGTACCACATTGGTCTCCTCCTTTTTTTGCTTTTACTGACGAGTCTAATGCAATTTTCTGTTGCCTTCAATAATGCACCTTTTAAGTAGTCCCATTTCTCCTGGACTCCATGTAATCCGTTCCAGTCTGATAAGGACTCATTTATGACTAATTTCATTTTTGAAAAGTCTGTTTTTCTAAAATCTAAAACTTTTGTTTTTGTGTGGTGGGACTCTTTCACAGTTCTTATATTAAACCACACTGACTGGTGATCACTAGATCCCAAGGTTTCACCTACAATGACATCATATACCGAATCCCCGTTTGTGAATACCAAATCCAAAATGGCCTCCCTCCGGGTTGGCTCCTCAACCACTTGTTGTAGAGATAACCCCAGTAGGGAATTTAGAATATCTGTACTCCTGGTAGAACTTGCTATTTTGGTTTTCCAGTTTATATCTGGAAGATTGAAATCTCCCATAATGATAACTTCTCCTTTCATTGTCATTTTAGCTATTTCTTCAACTAGTAGATCATCTAGTTCTTTAACTTGACCAGGTGGTCTATATATCACACCTACACGAGTTACTGCATGGTTAGCAAACTGCAACGTAACCCAAACTGACTCTATGTTGGCCTCACCAACTTGTATTAGGTTAGATTTAATGCTATCTTTCACATACAGGGCCACTCCTCCTCCTTTCTTGCCTTCTCTGTCTCTTCTGTATAAAGAGTACCCTGGTATGGTTATGTCCCAGTCATTTCTTTCATTAAACCATGTCTCCGTAACAGCCACTAAATCTACATTCTCAGATGCCATTATTGACCCAAGTTCATTGATTTTTTTACCTAAACTGCGAGCATTTGTAGACAGGACTCTGAGCTTATCATTTCTTAACCTCTGTGCTTCTGACCTGTTCTGGCATTGTTTCGGGGGGCAATTGGACTCTTTTATTTTCACTCTTTTGCCCCCCCTTCCTAGTTTAAATACTCTTTCGCAAATTCTTGGAGCTGTTCACTAAGTACATTTGTTCCTTTGAGAGAAAGATGCAAACCATCTTTTTTGTACAGTTCCTTTCTATTCCAAGTAGAGCTATCATGAGAAACAAAGCCAAATCCTTGCTCTTGACACCATTTACCAAGCCATATGTTGAACTCCTTTATGCGCCTCTGCCTATCATTCTGAACATTATGCACAGGCAGAACTTCAGAAAATGAAATGGTGGATGCAAAATCCTGTACGTCATTACCAAGTGTGATAAAAGATTTTTTCACCTCTGACACTTCATTGCAAGCCAGGTCATTTGTCCCTAGATGGACAAGAACATCCACGTCCCCTTCCTGCTTTGCTTGCTTAACAATATTAATAATACGTCTTCTATCTCTTCTAGCAGTAGCCCCAGGGAGACATCTCACAAAACCATTTTCTTTAAGCTCCACACTTCTTATGATTGAATCACCCAGCAACAGCTGCATCCTTTGAGACTTCACTTTATCTTTTTTGTTGCATACATTAGACATAGGAGTCGATGGTTTCTCACCCTCTGTGCTTGAGTCCATATCCATGTTGTCCTTACATTCTGAGAGTGCTGCAAATGAATTATGGAGAACCACCGACTGTGGGACATGTCTTCTATCCACCACTCTAAGACTTCCAGAACCTACATTAACCCATCTGCCATTTCTGGGGGTCCTCTGTGGCAGTGGCATTGCAGCAGTCCTAGCTGGAGTTTGTTTAACAGATAATTTAAATATTTCAGCTTTCAAAAATGCAATTTCCTGCTGCAGTAAGGAGAACTGTCTACAGATCTGACAGCATCCGAATCTCCAAAGAGTGGAACATGAAATAAATGCACAACAATTCCTGCACTGAACCAAGTCTGCCATTTTAAAGAGGAGAAAAAAAAAATTTGTAACTTTAAATCAAACAAATCTTACCTTTTTTTTTTTGTATTGTTTCCACCTTCCAGCCTACCTCCTGACTATCTCCTGCAATATCTCTTTACTAGTACTTAATGTAGTACTTGAAGCTAGTACTTTCAGCTAATGAATTAGGCCAGCTAATGAGTCTGTCTCTATATATACACACACTCCTTCCCAAACTCCTCCCCCAGCAACAAATGTAACACCTTAGTGAGCTAGGCTCATTAGCAAACGCACAATAGCAAACAGCTGACCGAATTCCTTACCTCTTCTCAAGTAATGATCAGCAAAAACAACACAGATGAGCCAGTTGGAGACTCTAAGCCAATCTCTTGCAGTATCTCTTGAATCTCTTCAGTCTGCTGCAATATCTCTTTACTAGTACTTAATGTAGTACTTGAAGCTAGTACTTTCAGCTAATGAATTAGGCCAGCTAATGAGTCTGTCTCTATATATACACACACTCCTTCCCAAACTCCTCCCCCAGCAACAAATGTAACACCTTAGTGAGCTAGGCTCATTAGCAAACGCACAATAGCAAACAGCTGACCGAATTCCTTACCTCTTCTCAAGCAATGATCAGCAAAAACAACACAGATGAGCCAGTTGGAGACTCTAAGCCAATCTCTTGCAGTATCTCTTGAATCTCTTCAGTCTGCTGCAATATCTCTTTACTAGTACTTAATGTAGTACTTGAAGCTAGTACTTTCAGCTAATGAATTAGGCCAGCTAATGAGTCTGTCTCTATATATACACACACTCCTTCCCAAACTCCTCCCCCAGCAACAAATGTAACACCTTAGTGAGCTAGGCTCATTAGCAAACGCACAATAGCAAACAGCTGACCGAATTCCTTACCTCTTCTCAAGCAATGATCAGCAAAAACAACACAGATGAGCCAGTTGGAGACTCTAAGCCAATCTCTTGCAGTATCTCTTGAATCTCTTCAGTCTGCTGCAATATCTCTTTACTAGTACTTAATGTAGTACTTGAAGCTAGTACTTTCAGCTAATGAATTAGGCCAGCTAATGAGTCTGTCTCTATATATACACACACTCCTTCCCAAACTCCTCCCCCAGCAACAAATGTAACACCTTAGTGAGCTAGGCTCATTAGCAAACGCACAATAGCAAACAGCTGACCGAATTCCTTACCTCTTCTCAAGCAATGATCAGCAAAAACAACACAGATGAGCCAGTTGGAGACTCTAAGCCGATCTCTTGCAGTATCTCTTGAATCTCTTCAGTCTGCTGCAATATCTCTTTACTAGTACTTAATGTAGTACTTGAAGCTAGTACTTTCAGCTAATCACCCATTCACCGCCTCCTCAACCTCTTCCTCCTACATCATTCCTAATTTTTATTTTTTTTAGGTCTTTTAAGTTTTTTAAATTCATTTCCCTATCCACATTTGTTTGCAGAGCATTTGCCATGCTCTTAGGCACATTTTGCTGCCTTTTGCAGCCCTCTAGCTTCAATGGGATTTCGGTTCGGGGTCAAGTTCGGGTGCCGAACCCGAATTTTTTTTTCAAGTTCGGCCGAACCTGCCGAACCCGAACATGCAGGTGTCCGCTCAACTCTAGTTGTCTGCTCAAATTCGCATTTCTCAAGTTTGATGTATAAACAGTGTTCTCGAACATTGCAGACGTGTTTGTGATGTTATTCCAAGTTTTCTGAAAAGATTAAGATATCATCCAAGTACACAATTACAAACTGATCCAGCATATCCCTGAAAACATCATTGATAAAGTTTTAGAATGTGGCTGGAGTGTTACAAAGTCCAAAAGGCATGACAAGATACTCAAAATATCCATACCGTGTTCTAAAGGCAGTCTTACATTCATCTCCTGGACGAATTCGAACAAGGTTATATGCTCCTCTGAGAGTACTTTCAAGTACTTCTGGAATTAAAGGAAGAGGATACAGTTTTTTTACAGTGACATTATTAAGTCCTCTATAGTCAATGCAGGGACGCAAGGTGGAATCTTTTTCAACAAAAAAAAAGGTGCTCCAGCTGGAGAAGTAAATGGCCGGATGAAGCCTTTCTTTAAAGAGGACCTTTCACTACTGTACAAACTAAAAACTAACTATCAGTCGGCAGAGCGGCGCCCAGGGGTCCCCCTGCACTTACTAGTATGTCTGGGCGCCGCTCCGTTCGCCCGGTATAGGCTCCGGTGTCTGCGCTATGAGCTCTGCGCTGTGATTAGCCAGCGCTGCAGCAAGGGACTCATACAAAAAATCAGGCAGAGGGAGCGCAGACACTGGAGCCTATACCGGGCGAACGGAGCGGCGCCCAGACATACTAGTAAGTGCAGGGGGACCCCTGGGCGCCGCTCTGCCCACTGATTATAGTTAGTTTTTAGTTTGTACAGTAGTGAAAGGTCCTCTTTAAATCCTCGTCCATATATTCCTATAAGGTCTTTAGTTCTGGTTCAGAAAGAGAGTAGATACTATCAAAGGGTATTTCAGCTCCAGGTAACAGTTCTATTGGACAATCATATGGACAATGTGGGGGTAGTTCATCTGCATTTTTCTTATCACTGACATCCTGAAATTCTCTGTATTGTGGAGGTAATAATTCTTTAGCAGACAGTTCAGAGATTAATGTGCCCTCAGGAAATGAAGAGGTGGGTTTATGCAGGCAATTTAGCTGGCAAAATTCAGATGGGAACTGTATACCATGTGTTTCCCAGTCAACAGATGGGTTATGAGTTGTTAGCCAAGGGATATCCAAAATTACTGGAAACTTTGAGGAAGCAATCAGTGAAAAATGAATGATTTTGCAGTGGTCATGTTTAATGAGGACTTGAAGGTTCATAGTCTCATGAGTAACTGGCCCATATGAAAGTGGTGATCCATCAACAGTTTCCATGTCTATAGGTGCTGTCTTAGTTAACAGTGTAATATTATTTTCATGAACAAAGGTTATGTCCATGAAGTTCTCTAGCATAGCAGAACAAGAAATCTCATGTGTTTCAGTGCAGATGTGGATTGGCACAATACAATGAGACTCAGGAGCTGTTATCTTGTCATCACCCAGAGCTAATGGAGAAATATAATTTATTTTTGAGTGCGAAAGATATGATGTTTCTGGTTTAATCTGTTCTTTTTCTTCCGTGACAGCAATTGTTCTGCGAACCTTGTTTGGGCATTTTATATCACAATGCCCTGACTCCCCACAGTAAAGACAAAGGTTTTCTGTAAACCATCTTTCTTTTTCTGCTGTAGTTAGAGATTTCCGTAAAGCATCAATCTGCATTGGTTCAGATATGGACTCAGTGTTTTGCTAAGTTGATTGACTGAAAGAATAGGTAGGTCTATTTCCCAATGCCCACAGTTTTTCCTTCCTCCTTTCAGAAAGTCTCTGATCAACTCGGATACACAATTGAATAAAGTCCTCCAAATAATCAGGGGCTTCAACTCTAGCAAGCTCCTCTTTTACTTGTTCGTAAAGTCCTCGCCGAAACTGGCTTTTCTGGGCTGCTAGATTCCAAGTGGTATCAGCTACCCAGCGGCGGAATTCTGCAGTGTATTCAGCAACTGAACGTTTCCCTTGTCGTAGATTGTGCAATTTGGCTTCAGCTGTGGAACAACGGTTAGGGTCATCAAAGACTTGACTCATAGCAGAGACAAAGCTATTCAATTTGTTCAAAAGATCACCATTTGTTTTCACGTATGGTGAAGCCCATGCAAGAACTTCATCAGTCAAAAGATTTATGATGAACAATACTTTTTTCTTGTCACTGGTAAAAGGAGCTGGTTGCATTTGAAAATATATGCGGCAATGATTAAGGAACCCCCAATAATTACGTCGATCTCCATTAAACTTTGATGGTAATGGCATTCGTGTATCCCTGGCTGAGCCACGCACATCCAAAAGTTGTCTTTGCAATTCAATTATTTCTCTTTGTTGATTTTGTACGAAGCCTTGTAAGGCTCCATTCACATGTCCGTACATCGCCGGCATTATTTGCAGACCACACATCGCCGGCACTAGGAGAATATGCCTATTCTGGTCCGCAATTGCGGACAAGAATAGGACATGTTCTATTTTTTTCGGGAACGGAATTGTGGACCCGGAAGAATGGATTGCTCTCCATTCAGAATGCATTAGGATAAAACTGATCAGTTCTTTTCCGGTATTGATCCCCTAGGACGGAACTCAATGCCAGAAAAGAATAACGCTAGTATGAAAGTACCCTCAGACTGATGGAATGGGTAAATTTGTATCCAGGTAAGTCAGTCTGCATTACATATGCCAAGTGTGCAGAAATTAACAGGAAGGAATTGTACCTCCCCACTAACTGCCTGCTTGTCAGTGGAGGTAAGAGCTGCATGTATCTACCACCTCCACAATATGGGGATGTGCGATGGCTACTGCCATCACTCATCCTTATACAGATTCATTGTTTCATGGGCAGAAGATTAGTGATGAGCGGCATAGGCAATATTCAAATTCATGATATTTCTGGCCGAATATTCACCATAAATTAGAAAATGAGAGAATTTGTGATCTCTAGTCATTATTTACTTGATTGCGAAAATTGTCAATGTAATATATTCGCGATAAAAATTCGCAATTAGAATATTCGCGATCAACACTAAGGGGTAGGCAACTTTGCTATTGGTTGCTAGGGATGTTGCTAAGTGCCGATACTCGCTATAAATTTGCGATAAATTAGCAATAAATTCACGAAAAATTAGAATATTCGCGAATAAGAATATATAGCACTATATTCTAAATATTCTCAAATTCTCAAAGTGGCGATATTCGCGATTATAATTCGCGATTCGAATATTCGCGCTCAACACTAATGTTCACACAGAACAATCTACTGCTAAGAAATCATGATTTAGGTGTACACATGAATGATGATTTTGCCCCTTGAACAATTTGCTTCTTCATCAGATGATCTGCGGCACCTTTACACAGGCCGATTATCGGCAATGTACTAAAGTTTGTTCCCGATTATCGACCTGTTCACCTTAAGGATAGAGCTTCTGATATCAAGCAACTGCATATCAGACAGTGAATCTAATACATGGTTGCGGTGTATGGATTCGCTCATCCCTAGTCAGGACAATCAGGAATAGGATTTTTTTAAATCTTTTCTTCTGCTTTAGATGTTTATTCTGTTACTTATATGAACACGTTCACTATTTTGTTATACCTGATAATCATTTCTATAATGGAAAACAGATTTTGCACTCTGTGTTTTATAACAGTTGTGACTAATTAAGGGAAAAATGAAAAATGGAAGAGATTATTGATGCCAATCAGTAATGACTCACCCTGCTTCTATCATGGACCAATTCCTAATTTCAGTGTCTGTTGCCAGGGTCATAATTCATCAATGTAAATGAAGTGCTTGAATAAGTGAACATATTATATTATTTCTTTATGATTAATATGAAGAAAATATGAAGTGCTGTAGGACTTGATATCTAAGAAGTGAAACCAGCTGGTATCATCAACTGAGCTCTCTATTATAATTAGGGCCTTAGGGCTTATTCACAAGTCAATGAACCACAGATGTGTGCTGTCCATGCTCTTCATAGATGGCACACGTGTTAATTTTGTTATTATTTTATTGTGTTTATTCACATATCCTGGTTTTGCCACTGACCACCCCCAGTGAAGTCTATGGGTGTCACTACCAGAGCTTTGGGACGTTCTCACAGCTCTGTTTCTCCACCCCTGTGATGATGTCACTACTAGAGCTGGGAGGAGTTTTCTGTTTCCTTCCTTTCCAGCTGTTTCTCCTCCGTTTGATTTCCCTGCCTTTATATTCCCCCTCCTCCTATTGTAGGTGTGGATTATATTTCTCATTTGGGTTGTAGCTCTTGCTTGAGTATGTTCCCTTGTATGCTATCCTTTCACTGGACCTGTGTTCTGCTGCAGCAAGTACTCCGGATATTGCCAGCCTGTCTTTGGATCCGTCTTCACTGCGGCTGCAGCCCTTCAGCTAAGTGTGCAGACATTGCTGTGTATCTGTGTGTTTTCTGACTGGATCCGAGGTGACCACGGTTCCCTCCATATACTGAGCAGGGCACCGGTGGCCGTGCCCCTTCCACTATTGTAGGGGTTACAGTGGCCATCAGTCTTAGGTACGCGGGCATGCCTCCTTCTACCATTTGGATCCGGGCATGGGCTTAGCAGCATAGGGAGAGCTTTTGAGGGTCGGACAGGGGTCACCCTTTATCCTCCCTAGTTTGGGTCCGGTCAGTAGCTCTATTTTCTGTGCATGCTCTTGTTGCTCACACACAGCCGTGACATTATAATCCACCAAAACCATCTTTTTTGACATGGATCCGCTTTCTGGCCTGGTTGACCGCATGCAGGGTCTTTCTTTGGAGGTAGCGGATCTCCGTCAATCTATGACTCAGCTTCAAGCATTGGGCTCTGCTCCGGCCCATGGAGTCTGTTGCGAGCCAAAGGTCTCACTTCCGGAAACGTTCTCCGGGGGCAGTGAGAGTTTTGTTCGCTTCAGAGAGGCATGCAAACTCCATTTTTGCTTGTGTCCACATTCCTCTGGTAATCAGGAGCAGAGGGTGAGGATTGTCATCTCCCTGCTCAGGGTTAATGCTCAGACTTGGGCTTTTTCGCTGCCATCAGGGGATCCCTCCCTTCGATCCGTGGAAGGATTTTTTGTGGCCCTCGGGCAGATATATGATGACCCGGATCGTGTTGCTCTGGCCGAATCTAACTTACGTTTTTTATGCCAGAGCAAACTGTCTGCGGAGCTTTATTGTTCTGAATTTCGGAGATGGGCAGCTGATTCAGGTTGGAATGATGCTGCACTCCGGAGTCAGTTCTGTCATGGTCTCTCAGAGAGATTGAAAGATGCGTTTGCTTTCCGTGAGAGACCAACGTCCTTAGAGTCTGCCATGTCACTGGCGGTACGCCTTGACAGGCGTCTAAGGGAAAGAAACGAGACCTCTCTGTCCAGCCATTGTCAGTCTAGGGGCAGTGGTGCGGACTCATTCAGTGTGCAGGGGCCTCATCCTGTCTCGCTCCCCTCTGAGGAGGAGCCCATGCAGCTAGGTCGACTTGCCCCTGATAAAAGAGGATTTAGTCCTCAGAGTATGGTCTGTTTTTGTTGTGGGGGCATAGGTCATTTGGCAAATGTTTGTCCGTCTAGGAGATTCTTGAACTGTACTAAGAGCGATAATAAGAGAAAAACCTCAAAAGGTAAATCATCAAATTCTGCTTCATCTGCTACTTTGGGCAAAGTTGATGTAGGAATTGATGCTTTTCCTCTGACCTGCAGTTCCCGTTTTCTCCTGTCTGCCAGGGTGGCGCTAGAGAGCAAAGTCATTTCTTGTGAGATTTTTGTTGATAGTGGAGCGGCCGTCAATCTTATTGACACTCAATTTGTAGCCATGCATGGTTTTCAGGTTTGCACATTAGAAAAGGATATACCTGTTTTTGCTATTGACTCTGCTCCACTCTCACAGAGATCTCTGAAGGGCATTGTTCACACAATCCGGTTAGCTGTAGGTGACACTCATGTGGAGGATATATCTTGTTTTGTCCTTAACGGATTGCCTTCTCCTCTAGTTTTGGGGTTACCCTGGCTCACTAGACATAACCCCACTATTGATTGGCAAGGAAGGCAAATAAATGAGTGGAGTGACTTTTGTAGAGAGAATTGTCTTACAGCGACTTTTGCAGAGGTGTCTGCTAAAACTGTGCCATCATTTCTCTCTGATTTCTCGGACGTGTTTTCCGAGAGCGGTGTTCAGGAGCTACCTCCTCACCGGGAGTTTGACTGTCCCATTAACCTCATTCCCGGCGCCAAGCTGCCAAAAGCTCGCCTCTACAATCTCTCACAACCGGAAAGAATCGCAATGCAAACCTATATCTCCGAGAGTCTTGATAAGGGGCATATTCGTCCCTCAAAATCACCTGTTGCCGCTGGGTTTTTTTTTGTTAAAAAAAAAGATGGCTCTCTGAGACCTTGCCTAGATTTTAGGGAGCTGAACCGTATCACGATTCGCGATCCCTATCCCCTTCCTCTGATCCCGGACCTCTTCAACCAAATTGTTGGGGCCAAGGTTTTTTCCAAATTGGATTTGAGAGGCGCGTACAACCTGGTCAGGGTCAGAGAGGGGGATGAATGGAAAACGGCCTTTAATACCCCTAACGGGCATTTCGAGAATCTCGTTATGCCTTTCGGCCTGATGAATGCTCCGGCCGTCTTTCAGCATTTTGTTAACAGTATTTTCTACCATTTAATGAGGAAATTTGTATTGGTGTATCTTGATGATATTTTGATTTTTTCCCCTGATGTTCAGACCCATCAGGATCATCTTTTTCAGGTTCTGCAGATTCTGCGGGAAAATAAATTGTACGCCAAGCTGGAGAAATGGTATCGGAGATTCAATTTCTGGGTTTTCTCCTCTCTGCTTCTGGTTTTCGCATGGATCCGGAGAAGGTCCGTGCTGTACTTGAGTGGGAGCTTCCTGAGAATCATAAGGCATTGATGCGCTTTCTGGGTTTTGCGAACTATTACAGAAAGTTCATTTTGAATTATTCCTCTGTGGTCAAACCCCTCACTGACATGACAAAAAAGGGGGCGGATTTTTCCTCTTGGTCGGAGGAGGCGCTTGCAGCTTTTTCTAAGATTAAAGAAAGTTTTGCATCTGCTCCCGTCTTGGTGCATCCCGATGTTTCCTTACCTTTTATTGTTGAGGTGGATGCTTCCGAGGTGGGTGTGGGTGCGGTTTTGTCCCAGGGCCCTTCTCCTGCCAAATGGCGACCCTGTGCCTTTTTCTCTAAAAAACTCTCCCCGGCAGAGAAAAACTATGATGTGGGAGATAGGGAGTTGTTGGCCATCAAGTTGGCTTTCGAGGAATGGCGCCATTGGTTGGAGGGGGCCAGGCACCCTATCACCGTTTTTACCGACCATAAGAATCTGGCATACTTGGAGTCGGCCAGGCGTATGAATCCGAGACAGGCCAGATGGTCTCTGTTCTTCTCCAGATTCAATTTTGTCGTCACATTCCGCCCTGGGATCAAAAATTTGAAGGCTGATGCTCTCTCTCGCTGTTTTCCGGGAGGAGGAAACTTCGAGGACCCGGGTCCCATTTTGGCGGAGGGGGTAGTTGTTTCTGCTCTATATTCGGATTTGGAGGCCGAGGTCCAGGCTGCCCAGACTGAGGCACCTGCCCGTTGTCCTTCTGGGAAGTTGTTTGTGCCTCCTGAGCTACGTCACAAACTCTTCAAGGAGCATCATGATACTGTTCTTGCTGGTCACCCCGGGAGTAGAGCCATGGTAGATCTCATTGCTCTGAGATTTTGGTGGCCGGCTCTTCGTAAGTCGGTGGAGGGTTTTGTGGCTGCTTGTGAGACGTGCACTCGCGCTAAGGTCCCTCGTTCACGGCCTTCAGGTTCCCTTCTCCCGTTACCCATACCTTCCCGTCCTTGGACACACCTGTCCATGGACTTTATCACGGATCTTCCTCGTTCCTCAGGGAAGTCGGTGATCCTGGTGGTGGTGGACCGTTTTAGCAAGATGGCTCATTTCGTACCTTTCCCTGGTTTACCCAATGCTAAAACGTTGGCGCAAGCTTTTGTCGACCATATTGTTAAATTGCATGGCATTCCCTCTGATATTGTTTCCGATAGAGGCACGCAGTTTGTGTCCAGGTTCTGGAAGGCTTTCTCTTCTCGCCTGGGGGTTCGGCTATCCTTCTCTTCTGCTTTTCACCCGCAGTCGAATGGTCAGACTGAGCGCCTCAATCAGAATCTGGAGACATATTTGCGCTGTTTCGTGGCAGAGAACCAGGAGGATTGGTGTTCATTTCTCCCTCTTGCTGAGTTTGCTCTGGACAACCGCCGTCAGGAATCTTCTGATAAGTCGCCATTCTTTGGTGCATATGGGTTCCATCCGCAGTTTGGGACATTCTCGGGAGGGGCTCTTTCTGGTTTGCCTGAGGAGGAGAGATTTTCCTCGTCTTTGTCTACCATTTGGCAAAAGATTCAGAGTAATCTTAGAAAGATGAGTGAGAAGTATAAGCGTGTGGCTGATAAGAGACGTGTGCCTGGTCCGGACCTGAGTGTGGGTGATCTGGTGTGGTTGTCTACAAGAAATATTAAACTGAAGGTTCCCTCCTGGAAATTGGGTCCCAAGTTTATTGGGCCTTATAAAATCTTGTCAGTCATCAATCCTGTTGCCTTCCGTCTTGATCTTCCACGGGTTTGGAAGATACATAATGTATTTCACAGATCTCTCTTAAAACCATATGTCCAGCCCACGATACCCTCCTCTTTGCCTCCTCCTCCGATTTTGGTTGATGGCAATCTGGAGTTTGAGGTTTCCAGAATTGTGGACTCTCGCATTGTCCGCAGTTCTCTCCAGTACCTCGTTCATTGGAAGGGTTATGGTCCTGAGGAGAGGATGTGGGTTCCGGTGTCGGACATTAAAGCCACTCGCCTCATCAGGGCATTTCATAGGGCTCATCCTGAGAAGGTGGGTCCTGGGTGTCCGGAGTCCACCCGTAGAGGGGGGGGTACTGTCACTACCAGAGCTTTGGGACGTTCTCACAGCTCTGTTTCTCCACGCCTGTGATGATGTCACTACTAGAGCTGGGAGGAGTTTTCTGTTTCCTTCCTCCCAGCTGTTTCTCCTCCGTTTGATTTCCCTGCCTTTATATTCCCCCTCCTCCTATTGTAGGTGTGGATTATATTTCTCATTTGGGTTGTAGCTCTTGCTTGAGTATGTTCCCTTGTATGCTATCCTTTCACTGGACCTGTGTTCTGCTGCAGCAAGTACTCCGGATATTGCCAGCCTGTCTTTGGATCCGTCTTCACTGCGGCTGCAGCCCTTCAGCTAAGTGTGCAGACATTGCTGTGTATCTGTGTGTTTTCTGACTGGATCCGAGGCGACCACGGTTCCCTCCATATACTGAGCAGGGCACCGGTGGCCGTGCCCCTTCCACTATTGTAGGGGTTACAGTGGCCATCAGTCTTAGGTACGCGGGCATGCCTCCTTCCACCATTTGGATCCGGGCATGGGCTTAGCAGCATAGGGAGAGCTTTTGAGGGTCGGACAGGGGTCACCCTTTATCCGCCCTAGTTTGGGTCCGGTCAGTAGCTCTATTTTCTGTGCATGCTCTTGTTGCTCACACACAGCCGTGACATTGGGCCCATGAAAACCACTTACGGAACACTGATAACATCTGTGTTTTGTCAGTGGTTTCACAGACCTTTGGTAGGAAATGCTCTTTAAATCCCCTTTTTAGCCTAGCAGTGCATGTGTAATACAGATAAAACAGACAGGGCACAAAAGTGAGAAATTAACTAACAATGGACCATTCACAGTTCAAACACGGATATCAAATGGACATGAACATGGACATGCGATTAAAGCCTTAGATTTCCTTCACAGGCCATAGACTTCTCACTCAAATTTTTTTGTTTGTTTTGTCTTTTATATTACTTGTAAAAAAAACTACAAGCAGCATTTTTCAGTTTTTTTAAATGGTATTTTTTTTTTACTTGTGACTCTTAAAACATGCATTTTGCTGCCATATTTCAAGTGTACTTGATGGAAAAATGCCATTTACAATGCCTCAGAGCATTCGGATGCCGACGAGCACTAAATATTCTAAAAATGCTCCAACACAATACAGGGCACCCCTAAAAAGCTTTGCATTACTGCATTTCATACTGTATTATAGACTTTAAAGTAGGATCTTGCTGCATAAAAAGGACCTGAAAAAAACGCCATTGATTTTCTATGGGACTTTTGGAGATACAGCCAAACGCTGTATTCAGGAATCTCTGTTAGGAAAGATTAATGGACCTTAACATGTATAGCTTGGAAGAAAGACGAGACAGAGGGGATATGAGAGAAAAGTTTAAATACATAAAGGGAATCAACAAGGTAAAAGAGGAGAGAATATTTAAAAGAAGAAAAACTGCTACAAGAGGACATAGTTTTAAATTAGAGGGGCAAAGGTTTAAAAGTAATATCAGGAAGTATTACTTTACTGAGAGAGTAGTGGATGCATGGAATAGCCTTCCTGCAGAAGTGGTAGCTGCAAATTCAGTGAAGGAGTTTAAGCATGCATGGGATAGGCATAAGGCCATCCTTCATATAAGATAGGGCCAGGGGCTATCCATAGTACTCAGTATATTGGGCAGACTAGATGGGCCAATTGGTTCTTATCTGCAGACACATTCTATGTTTCTATGTTTCTATGTATAGATTGAGTGGCAGTACACATGCTTGATCATCACTAAGTTCCCCAGGGACTCCAGCAACCTTTACTTGTAATTGTCTGATTAGAGGGGTTTAACTATTAGAACCCCCATGATCTGATATTTATCATATTCGGTTGATAGAAGATATGTCTTATGGTGGGACAACCTCTTTGAAGGACAAGGATATAGCTATAGTGGTACAGTTGTAGAAGATGCAGCCAGATCTTGATGAGGCCACATATCAGTATTATAAATTGCAGATGGCTTGTGAGGGGTCCTGTTATAGATATTTCATTAGGAGGCCAAGCAAATTTGGTTTGGATGCAGTCATGGTAACCAGTGTGGAACTGGCACAATGCACAATAGAAATACTCTTACAAAGCTTACTTTGTGACTTCTTTATTTATTAAACCCTATTACCTCATGCCAGGCACTTTGTTGAAAAGACTCTGGGGAGATTTATCAAAACTGGTGTAAAGGAAAAATGGCTTAGATGCCCATAGCAACCAATCAGATCCCATCTTTAATTTTTTACACCTTCTCTGGAAAATGAAAAGTGGAAGCTGATTGGTTGATATGGGCAACTAAGCCAGTTCTACTTTACACCAGTTTTGATAAATCTCCCCCTCTATATTTTTTTTGTAGGACAGAACCTGTCTCATATAGTACACAAAGACATCACTGGGAATCACACATGTTCATCTTGCTAAAAGTATAACAAGAGTTTCTGCAAAACGAATGGAATGATTTAATGTTACAGTTTAGACATGAAGTACTAGAACAGCAAATGTGGAGCAAGCAGATGTCAAATCGAGTGCAGATTTTTTGGGCCTCTTTAGGTCACCGACTTTTAGAGCAAAATAATGGTAAACTAACAAGGATAAAGGAAGGTAATATTAAATTCTAGGAAATCATGTCTCCACAGAAAAGCAGGCAGCCCGCTGTCCTACACAAGGCATTAAACAGCTTGAATGTGTTAATGTAACAGTGTTCATTTTCGTTCTCTGCGTGCTTTTGTCTTAAAGGTTATACTTTAACGACTGAAAACACTTTTTTTCCCTGCAGCGTGGGTTAATTTTTCATTGAGAATAGCTATTGGTATGATCCATGCCTCATTAGTTTATGGGAGGGAGCTAGTCTCCATTAATTCTCTTTTCACTTCATTTGCTTGGCTTGGTTATAATTAGCTTCAGAATAACTTGGGCAGCTTTCAATAGATTTATTAACACAATAGCAGTCTCTAGGACTACGTTTTATTCCTACATTTATTTTGTTGTCAAAAGTTTGGAATAAAAAGTAAGGAGTGACCTGCGGCAAAATAAAAGATTTAATTAACTTGATTTGCTCCATCTTATTATTCTGGTTATAAAACGTCTGCTATATCGTGTTGTGTTATATTGGTATTAGTTTGAGTCAACACAGGGCAGGATGATTGATTAACTCAAAAGGTACTATAGAATAATGTCAGCTCAGTAGACAGGTATTTTTCTTATTATTCAGTATTATTTCTACACTTTTGAATTATTGAAAATTACATTCTTGGTGACTGGTAAGCAATAGGGATGAGCGAACCCGAATTGTATAGTTCAGATTCGTACCGAATTTGGGGGTGTTCGTGACATGGACCCGAACATTTTCGTAAAAGTCCGGGTTCGGGTTCGGTGCAAAGCAGCCAGTCAACAAGCGTCATACTACTTGCCCCAAGAGGCCATCACAGCCATGCCTACTATTGGCATGGCTGTGATTGGCCAGTGCAGCATGTGACCCAGCGTCTATATAAGCTGGATCTATGCTCTGATCAGTGTAGGGATAGGATGCAGCTGCTGCTGTTAGGGCGAGATTAGGCAGTGATTTAGTCTTCAAAAACAATTACTGAAGTGATCGATGTACAGCTGTGTATCATTTAACCTCTGCTATTTAATTGCTCACTGTTTTAAGGCTGCCCAGAGCGTTTTTCTGTCACTTTTTTCTGGGGTGATCGGTGGCCATTTTGTGTCTTGTGGTGCGCCAGCACAAGCTGCCACCAAGTACATTTAACCATCAATAGTGTATTTTTTTTTTTTACTATATCCTACATCAGCGGCTTGGCTGTGCTTGCTATTTTATTGAGGGATGAAATACAATTGCCAAAATAGCAGTACCCTAAATCTGGTGTTTCAGCTGTGGCTAGCCAATTGTAATACTGTCTGCTGTCTGGCAAAGGATATATTTTTTTCTGGGGTGAAATTCAATTCCCAAAATAGCAATTCCCTAAATCAGTGGTTTCTGCTGTAGCAGGCCAAGTTTAAATCTATCCATAAAAGGGTATATTAGATTGAAGGTGCGGATAGGGTCATTCTCAATAACTTCAAACGCTACCGTGCATCTCCAAGTCTAATTCTGTCCGTAAACGTATACCTGTCATCCAGCGCCTAAATAATAGGCCTACAATTTATATTCAGCTAAATCTGTGTTTACTGCTATGGCTGGTAAAGTTATTTAGTGTCCGGCAAAGCACAGTTTTTGTTCTGGGTTGAAATACAATTCCCAACTTAGCAATTCCCTAAATCAGTGGTTTCTGCTGTATCAGGCCAAGTTTAAATCTATCCATAAAAGGGTATATTAGATTGAAGGTGCATTCTCAATAACTTCAAACGCTACCGTGCATCTCCAAGTCTAATTCTGTCCGTAAACGTATACCTGTCATCCAGCGCCTATATACTAGGCCTACAATTTATATTAATCTAAATCTGTGGTTACTGCTGTGCCTGTATTAGTGTAATACGGTACCTAAGTAGATAGCCAGATAGTGTTAGGTGCCTGTAAAAAAAGGCCTGAATTTGAATTCAATACATTGGGCCAAATAATTTTTTTCTTATTGTGGTGAACGGTAACAATGAGGAAAACATCTAGTAAGGGACGCGGACGCGGACATGGTCGTGGTGGTGTTAGTGGACCCTCTGGTGCTGGGAGAGGACGTGGCCATTCTGCCACAGCCACACGTCCTAGTGTACCAACTACCTCAGGTCCCAGTAGACTCCATAATTTACAGGGATATTTGGTGGGGCCAAATGCCGTTCTAAGGATGGTAAGGCCTGAGCAGGTACAGGCATTAGTCAATTGGGTGGCCGACAGTGGATCCAGCACGTTCACATTATCTCCCACCCAGTCTTCTGCAGAAAGCGCACAAATGGCGCCTGAAAACCAAGCCCATCAGTCTGTCACATCACCCCCATGCATATCAGGGAAACTGTCTGAGCCTCAAGTTATGCAGCAGTCTCTTATGTTGTTTGAAGACTCTGCTGGCAGGGTTTCCCAAGGGCATCCACCTAGCCCTTCCCCGGTGGAAGACATAGAATGCACTGACGCACAACCACTTATGTTTCCTGATGATGAGGACATAGGAATACCAGCTCAGCACGTCTCTGATGAAACACAGGTGCCAACTGCTGCGTCTTTCTGCAGTGTGCAGACTGAACAGGAGGTCAGGGAGGAAGACTGGATCGAAGACGATGGAGGGGACGATAAGGTCCTAGACCCCACATGGAATGAAGGTGAGACCGAGCCAACAGCGTAGCAAAAGAGGGAGCAGTGGGCAAAAGCAGAACACCCGCCGCCAAGAGAGTCCGCCTGCTACTGGCCACCGCCATCTGGGACCGAGCACCCCAAAGGCAGCTTGAAGGAGTTCCCTGGCGTGGCAGTTCTTCAAACAATGTGCTGATGACAAGACCCGAGTGGTTTGCACGCTGTTCCATCAGAGCCTGAAGCGAGGCATTAACGTTCTGAACCTTAGCACAACCTGCATGACCAGGCACCTGCATGAAAAGCATGAACTGCAGTGGAGTAAACACCTTAAAAACAAGGAACTCACTCAGGCTCCCCCTGCTACCTCTTCTGCTGCTGCCTCGGCGTCTTCCTCCGCCTCTGGAGGAACGTTGGCACCTGCCGCCCAGCAAACAGAGGATGTACCACCAGCACCACCACCTCCGTCACCAAGCATCTCAACCATGTCACACGGCAGCGTTCAGCTCTCCATCTCACAAACATTTGAGAGAAAGCGTAAATTCCCACCTAGCCAGCCTCGATCCCTGGCCCTGAATGCCAGCATTTCTAAACTACTGGCCTATGAAATGCTGTCCTTCAGGCTGGTGGACACAGACAGCTTCAAACAGATCATGTCGCTTGCTGTCCCACAGTATGTTGTTCCCAGCCGCCACTACTTCTCCAAGAGAGCTGTGCCTTCCCTGCACAACCAAGTATCTGATAAAATCAAGTGTGCACTGCGGAACACCATCTGTGGCAAAGTCCACCTAACCTCAGATACGTGGACCAGTAAGCACGGCCAGGGACGCTATATATCCCTAACTGCACACTGGGTAAATGTAGTGGCGGCTGGGCCCCAGGCGGAGAGCTGTTTGGCGCACGTCCTTCCGCCGCCAAGGATCGCAGGGCAACATTCTTTGCCTCCTGTAGCCTTCTCCTCCTACTCGGCTTCCTCCTCCTCTTCTTCCACCTGCTCATCCAGTCAGCCACACACCTTCACCACCAACTTCAGCACAGCCCGGGGTAAACATCAGCAGGCCATTCTGAAACTCATATGTTTGGGGGACAGGCCCCACACCGCGCAGGAGTTGTGGCGGGGTATTGAACAACAGACCGACGAGTGGTTGCTGCCTGTGAGCCTCAAGCCTGGCCTGGTGGTGTGCGATAATGGGCGAAATCTCGCCGCAGCTCTGGGACTAGCCGGTTTGACGCATATCCCTTGCCTGGCGCATGTGCTGAATTTGGTGGTGCAGAAGTTCATTCACAACTACCCCGACATGTCAGAGCTGCTGCATAAAGTGCGGTCCGTCTGTGCGCGCTTCCGGCGTTCACATCCTGCCGCTGCTCGCGTGTCTGCGCTACAGCTTAACTTCGGCCTTCCCGCTCACCGCCTCATATGCGACATGCCCACCAGGTGGAACTCCACCTTGCACATGCTGGACAGACTGTGCGAGCAGCAGCAGGCCATAGTGGAGTTTCAGCTGCAGCACGCACGGGTCAGTCGCACTGCGGAACAGCACCACTTCACCACCAATGACCGCGCCTCCATGCGAGACCTGTGTGCCCTGTTGCGCTGTTTCGAGTACTCCACCAACATGGCCAGTGGCGATGACGCCGTTATCAGCGTTACAATACCACTTCTATGTCTCCTTGAGAAAACACTTAGGGCGATGATGGAAGAGGAGGTGGCCCAGGAGGAGGAGGAGGAGGAAGAGGGGTCATTTTTAGCACTTTCAGGCCAGTCTCTTAGAAGTGACTCAGAGGGAGGTTTTTTGAAACAGCAGAGGCCAGGTACAAATGTGGCCAGACAGGGCCCACTACTGGAGGACGAGGAGGACAAGGATGAGGGGGAGGTGGAGGAGGATGAGGATGAAGCATGTTCACAGTGGGGTGGCACCAAACACAGCTCGGGCCCATCACTGGTGCGTGGCTGGGGGGAAACACAGGACGATGACGATACGCCTCCCACAGAGGACAGCTTGTCCTTACCTCTGGGCAGCCTGGCACACATGAACGACTACATGCAGCAGTGCCTGCACAACGACAGCAGAGTTGCCCACATTTTAACGTGTGCGGACTACTGGGTTGCCACCCTGCTGGATCCCCGGTACAAAGACAATGTGCACACCTTACTTCCTGCACTGGAGCGTTATAGGAAGATGCGCGAGTACAAGCGCACGTTGGTAGACGCGCTACTGAGAGCATTCCCAAATGTCACAGGGGAACAAGTGGAAGCCCAAGGCGAAGGCAGAGGAGGAGCAAGAGGTCGCCAACACAGCTGTGTCACGGCCAGCTCCTCTCAGGGCAGGGTTAGCATGGCAGAGATGTGGAAAAGTTTTGTCACCACGCCACAGCTAACTGCACCACCACCTGATACGGAACGTGTTAGCAGGAGGCAGCCTTTCACTAACATTGTGGAACAGTACGTGTGCACACCCCTCCACGTACTGACTGATGGTTCGGCCCCATTCAACTTCAGGCTTCCAGTATCCGTAGTTTCAGGTGCTGCACATCTCGTATCATCTGAAGGCAATCGTCTATGCTGTGAAGATACGAGATGTGCAGCACCTGAAACTACGGATTCTGGAAGCCTGTGCTAGCATTTCTCCTGCGGTGTTGCTATCAGTGTGTGAAGAGTGGGAGAAGAGGGTTGCATTGACAATCCAACACAATGGGCAGCACATTGAACACATTTTATAAGTGGTTAGAAATTTGTAAATAACTCATGAAAGAATAAAGTTACGTTAAAACCATGCACACCATTGTTTTTCTTGTGAAATTCCCAATAAGTTTGATGTGTCACATGACCCTCTTCCTATTGAAAAAACAAAAGTTGGATTCAAAATGGCCGACTTCAAAATGGCCGCCATGGTCACCACCCATCTTGAAAAGTTTCCCCCCTCACATATACTAATGTGCCACAAACAGGAAGTTAATATCACCAACCATTCCCATTTTATTAAGGTGTATCCATATAAATGGCCCATTCTGTATATCGGGTGCATTTATATGTGTGTGAAGTGTATATATGGTTTATATATTTTTGTTTGGCATATATATATATGGTGTCTTTTGTTAAGTGTATATGGTATATTTATGTGCGTGTAGTGTATGTATGTGTGTAGCATACATAGTGTATTCATGTCTGTGGCCTGTACAGTATATGTACAGTATGTATATATAGAGTATATATATTGAGTATATACAGTATGTATATATGTTTGTGGATAGGTGGTGTATGTATATAGCAAATATATGGTGTACCGTACTTGTGGGTGCAATTTATATATGGTGTATTTATGAATGTCTGTAGGATATACTGTGGCATGCAAACGTTTGGGCACCCCTGGTCAAAATTACTGTTACTGTGAACAGTTAAGCAAGCTGAAGATGAAATGATCTCCAAAAGGTATAGAGTTAAGCAAATTTTTACCTATGAAACTGGCTGACCTGTAGCATGGGCACTTGGCAGCTAAAGTCATCTGTCTTGGTCCCATGTACATATGTGCCCACATTATTGAGAAAAATTATGTTTTAATATATGCACATGAGACGGATTTATTCTACTCATAAGAGTCGATGAACACAAGGCATATCAAATATAAAATTCCAGTTTCCCAGAGTCCACCCGACCGACCTAGGTTTCGTCCCTCCTTCTTCAAGGACCTATGATACTTAATCTGTCTTTTAGCACAAAGTGCCTGCAGTGCTTCACTATCTTGCTCCTTGATTCCTGATATTACAGGTTGATTGGATGTGAGAAAACTGTGGAGCTGCACCGCACCAGGACATAGTAGCAGTGTTTGGCGACATAAGGAAGGAGAATCGGAGGAAGGATCTGGCACCTGACTTAAAGGGGTTGTCTCACTTCAGTAAGTGGCATTTATCATGTAGAGAAAGTTAATACAAGCCACTTACTAATGTATTGTGATTGTCCATATTGCTTCCTTTGCTGGCTGGATAAATGTTTCCATCACATTATACACTGCTCGTTTTCATGGTTATAGACCACCCTGTAATCCATCAGTGTTGGTTGTGCTTGCACACTAAAGGAAAAACCGCCAGCCTCTCAGGTGGCCAGGACCATTGGAGTACATATAGGCTTTTGTTTTTGCCTATATTGTGCAAGCACAACCACCACTGATAGATTGCAGGGTAGTCTGCAACCATAGAAATGACCAGTGTATAATGTGATGGAAAAATTAATACAGCCAGCAAAGGAAGCAATATCGATAATAACAATATATTAGTAAGTCTCTTGTATTCACTTTCTCTACATGATAAATGCCACTTACTGAAATGAGACAACCCCTTTAACTTTTGTTTGTGGATTCCAGGAGAGCAGTGCAGTCCCTTAACGTTATTTTACATGGTTAGTACCTAGTAGCACCCCCTTTGGCAAGTACATTATCATAGTTTTTAAACGTTTTTTGTAGCCAGCCAAGAGTATTTCAATTCTTGGGATTGTCACCCATTCTTCTGCTTCTGTGAGATTCTTGGGCCATCTTGCATACACTGCTCTTTTGAAATCTATCCTCAGATTTTTGACGATGTTCAGATTAGAGGACTGTGAGGGTCATAGTGAAACTTTCAGCTTGCCCTTTTTGAAGTAGTCTATTATGGATTTTGACGTGTGTGTAGGTTTATTATTCATTTGTAGAAGCAATTTTCTTTTCAACTTCAGCTTCTTTATAACTGGTGTTATGTTTGCTTCCTGAATTTTCTGGAATTTCATTAAATCCATTCTTCCCTCTACCCATGAAATGTTCCCCGTGCCATGGGCGGCAGCACAACCTCAAAACATGATTGATCCATCCCTATGCTTAATGTTTGGAGAGTTTTTCTTCATAAAAATCTGTGCCCCTTTTTCTCCAAACATACAGTCATGAACCAGTGGGTGTGGCTCCACTGTGCCATGTGATCAACCTCCTCTGAAGGCATTGTCTAAGTGAACCCCTTGTTCTTCACAGTACCTCTGATGGTGGGGATAGACCTTAGGAGAACACCAGGTCACTGGCATGGCAAATGAAGCAGTTGACCCGGGCGGACCAGGGGGTACCAGTGCAAGATACCAGAGGTACCGACATAGTAAACAGGCCAAGTAGTAACCAGGAGCAACAGTGCAGGACCAAAGGATGAGTCAGAGGCTAAGTCGTACAAGCAATGGGTCAGGGCAGGCAGCACAGGTACAGGTCAGCCAATCCGGGTCAGCAACAGAAGAGTGAAGATGGAGTAGACAAGGATCAGAAAGGTAGTGGAATCCACAAGACAAGTGTGGGTCAGGAGATCAGCAACACAAGCACTTACGCAAGCAACCTTAGGAGGACACAAGGACCTTTGATGCTCAGGAACCTGGAAAGAGGGCTGGCCACTAATATAGGTGCAGGAAGGCTGGGATTGGTCAGGAGGTCAGCACAGGTCACATGTTCTTAACCCTTAAATCACATGAAGTGACGCGCGCAGGCCCTTAAACAAAAGTTCTACAGGGAACAGGCTGGAAGTCATACTGGGGAACCTGGGGTTGGAAGGAAACCATGGTGATGGCATCCGTGGAGGATGGCGCCTGTAAGGACAGAGCCCAGGACTGCAGCAGTGAATAGGGAGACACCAGCATCTGACCACCGCCACTACCTGCCCTGCAATTCGGCAAACTTCAGTGATCAGTGAATTTTGTGTTGAGGACACAGGAGAGATTTTCTTCTGATGAATATTCCATGAAGGCCATATTTGTGCAGGTGTTGCTGAACAGTACAACAATGTACCACAACTCCAGAGTCTGCTATATCTTCCTGAAGCTCTTTTGCAGTCAAGCGAGGATTCTGATTTGTCTTTCTAGCAACCCTACGATCAACTGTCTCTAAAGTTTTTCTTGATCTTCCAGGCCTTCTCTTGACTACCACTGTTCCTATTAACTGCCATTTCTTTATTACATTTCGAACTAAGGAAATGGCAACCTGTAAAGGGGGAATATTAATCACCAATATTTATGCAAATATCAATAATTAATATTCATAAATAGGAGGAACCATCTATTGATAACTCCGCCTATTTATGCCTTTATATAATAATAACAATACTTTCGCTATGCTTTACACTGATAGCTATGGTAGCTGCATGCGCCTTACTAGACTAACTATCGCCAATAACTACACGCCACACAGATAGTTAAAAACCAAACATAGTATTTATTAATACTAAACACTATGCACGCAGTACACTACAATACAGCACTAAATCCTAAACTACACTACACATTCCCATATTCCACCCATAAACTAACTATACAGTTCACACATACAAGTAATATTAACAATCCACCCGCCTGGCTACTCACTGTCCCTACGGGGTTACAAGAGGGTTAATTAAACACAGGGTATTGTTTGCAGAGCAGAGGCATGCTCTACAGAGAAGGGACAACCAAGGCAGGGAACCAGAGTAACCACCAGGGGTTAATCAGGGTTAACCAGGGGTGTATAGGGTTCCAGGGGTCAGTAGGGGATCAGGGGATATAGGATTAGGGTTACCAGGGGTGTACCAGTGACATCAGGGGGTACCAGGGCCCAGTAATAGGGGTTGCAGGGGTAGGGGTAACCCAGGGGTTAAATCAGGGCCACCAGGGTTCAGGGGTCTATGGGGGGTGAACCAGGGGAGAGCAGGCACACAGGGAACCAGGGGAAGAGCAGGATATATGGGAGAGGGTATAGTTGGAGGGATAGGGGTTTGGGAAGGGTTAATCAGGAACCAGGGGTGAGGGTTCCAGGATTTATAGGGTTATGGGGAGGAGTGGGGGTACGTTGGTGGGATAGTGGGGGGGTTCGTTGGTGGTATAGGGAATAAAGGGGGTGATACTAGTATATACTTGCTTGTTCGTCCAGGGGGGGGGTCCCGATCCTCTCTCCTGAGGAGGGCAGCCTTGAGCGCCGATCGCGCTCTCCTATCCGAAGGGGGGTCTGGTCCGGTCGGCTGCCACGTGGGGGGCCCTGACTCCCGGAGCGCAGGACGCGCTCCTCTTCCAGGTGGGGGCCCAGATGTTTCACTATTGAGTGCCGGGGCCGCCGGATATTTATCCCCCAGCGGCCCGCACTCCCGCGCCACACGGCCCACCAGGGGGCGCGCGTGCGCGCCCCCATCATCCACGTGGGCCGGCGCAGTGATATGACGTCACTGCGCCGGCCAGCACATCGGGGACGTGCTGCAGACAGGCGGGAGAAGCCTTTGATCTCCCGCCTGCTGCACCTAGCATTCCGGACAGTGCAATAGTAATCGCACTGTCGGAATGCACATAATAGAAGGAGGAGAGGCTTCTCCCCTTCTTCTATCATGTGTAATTATCTCCAGCGGCGCTGGGGATAATTACAACAAAGGGCTCAGATTCTGTTGAATCTGAGCTCTTTGTATCCATCAGGATGACCGGACCCTTGTCCGGTCATTCTGATGCAATTAGCCAGATTGCATCGGTGCGAATGCTTGGGGCACATTCACACCGATGCACCTGGTTTCAGTTGTAGGAGGGGGGGGGGGGGATATATATAATATACATGCGTATGGATGCTTGGGGCACATCCATACACATGTATACATTAATATTAGGGACATATCTAGAGGGGGCACATTATTATATAAGGGGGCACAAGCCCCTACATCATAAGGGGGCAAAAGCCCCTACATCATAAGGGGGCACAAGCCCCTACATCACATATTTCCCACAGGGGCCACCATGAGCCCCTGGGGATCACCATGGGCAGACGTGCGCAGATGCTGGGCACATTTGCGCACATCGTCCCATGATGCTATGGCTAATGTATGCACATATATACCATACATGCCCGCACGTGTTTGCAGGCATGCATGGATATATATGCATACGTCTCAACCGTTCCTCAACACAACCTGAAAACACTTTGCTATCTTCTTATAGCCTTCTCCTGCTTTGTGGACCTCAACCATTTTTAGTTTCACAATGTTAGGCAAATAGGCAACTGCTTAGAAGAACCCATAACTGGTGTTTTGGGACAAGGTTAGAGGAGTCTGAGTATTTATAAAGCTTTGAAATTTGCATCACCTAGTGTTTCTTAATGATGATTGTGAACAAGCCTTAACCCTAACATGCTATTTACTGTTATCTGAATGCTCAAATCTCTTTGAGTTTTCATACTTTTGCAAGGTACTCTTTTCCTTTTTTCACTCTAAAATTGTACAAAACCAAATACACTGATGTTGCTTAAAATGTTGAAAAATGTATTTTATCTTTAACTTTATTCCTTTTTGGAGATCATTCCATCTTCAACTTCAACTCCATCTTCACAGTAACAGTAATTTTGACCAGGGGTGCTCAAACTTTTACATGGCACTGTGTATGAACAGTATGTATATATATATATATATATATATGATGTCCCCTATATATGTGTCAACCGGTGGTGTCTGACTCAGATTTGAACACAGCAGACCAAAAAGTAACGATTTGTCTGTGGTGTGTATGCACAGTACATTGGTCAATGGTTGGCACAGGTCATGATGCGGTTGCTTATGCGCCTGACCTGGCTTTACCTTCACCAATATGGTGGATTGTGCAGGAGTACTGGGCGCTTGTGAATTATTGCGAGGCTTTGTGATGACACTGATGTGACGCGATTATCTAGCCATGCGCGTACTGTGTATTTCGGATGACGCTAATGCGTCCGGGTCGCTGCGCACTTGATCGCATACGTGTTGGTCCGTCGGATGACGCATTCAACGGGTGCACGCGCATCCGAGATGCTTAGACGCTGAATTTGGCAATGGAGTCACATCGGGTATTGGTAAGGTGTTTGATTGTATGTATGCATCCGTGTCCATAGTGATGTGACCTGACCACTCCCCATGATGAATGTGTGGTAATAGCTCCTTATTTTAACCAATTGTTTCCTGGGTCATTGCACAAGTGCACTTTATACACATGAATTTTGCATTTATTCAGATAATGTACTATCATATGCAATCGTATCACGGCTCTATTTTATGTCCAAGCACTGTGTTCACCTGATTTACAAATGTATACACATGTATCATTATCATAATTTTTTAATTATCACCTGTAAAGGCATGGGTTAATGCTAATTATGTTTGATGTCACTTCCTCACACTATAAGTATGTTCAGTTTGCTTTGTTACATTGCTTGAGAAAGGCTTCATGTTGGAGCCGAAACATCGCGTCACCACTGGGTGAATAAACAGCTTTCTTTTTTCACCATACTGGAGTGCTGCTCTGTTTTTCATTGATATTATCCTGGGACGCTATTCCCATTGGAGCTTGCACCCAATCTCCAATATTCTAAGGTTGGTGCTGCCATATATTATATATATATATATATATATATATATATATATATATATACACAGTTGCAAGAGAAAGTATGTGAATCCTTTGGAATGATATGGATTTCTGCACAAATTGGTCATAAAATGTGATCTGATCTTCATCTAAGTTACAACAATAGACAATCACAGTCTGCTTAAACTAATAACAAACAAATAATTAAATGTTACCATGTTTTTATTGAACACACCATGTAAACATTCACAGTACAGGTGGAAAAAGTATGTGAACCCTTGGATTTAATAACTGGTTGAACCTCCTTTGGCAGCAATAACTTCAACCAAACATTTCCTGTAGTTGCAGATCAGACGTGCACAACGGTCAGGAGTAATTCTTGACCATTTTTCTTTACAGAACTGTTTCAGTTCAGCAATATTCTTGGGATGTCTGGTGTGAATCGCTTTCTTGAGGTCATGTCACAGCAACTCAATCGGGTTGAGGTCAGGACTCTGACTGGGCCACTCCAGAAGGCGTATTTTCTTCTGTTTAAGCCATTCTGTTGTTGATTTACTTCTATGCTTTGGGTCGTTGTCCTGTTGCAACACCCATCTTCTGTTGAGCTTCAGCTGGTGGACAGATGGCCTTAAGTTCTCCTGCAAAATGTCTTGATAAACTTGGGAATTCATTTTTCCTTTGATGATAGCAATCCGTCCAGGCCCTGACGCAGCAAAGCAGCCCCAAACCATGATGCCCCCACCACCATACTTCATAGTTGGGATGAGGTTTTGATGTTGGTGTGCGATGCCTCTTTTTCTCCACACATATTGTTGTGTGTTTCTTCCAAACAACTCAACTTTGGCTTCATCTGTCTACATAATATTTCGCCAGTACTGCTGAGGAACATCCAGGTGCTCTTGTGCAAACTGTTATTATATTCAAAAGATCCACTGGACCCAGGAGATCAATATTTATAATCCAATAGTCGTGAGACCAATAATTCCTGTTTAAGGTCAATTTTAAAACATAACTTTTATTATTTATTATTTATTCCCATTTATAACACATAATACAAAACAAGAAAATTGTTGAGAGTCTTTAAAAATATATATGAAAAGGGGTAGTGTTCACAGGGTAATTGTGACTGATTGTCACTAACTATATCACAGTTGTACCCTTTTAAGAATGATGTTTATTTATTGTCATGTAATACAACCAAAAGTTTGCCACTTGGCAGTTCCTCACTTTTGGTTATATACTGGTGTTATCTCCCACCAGGTAAACTCTCATTCAAACGATATGTTGGCTGTGCTGTCTAGAGATAATATTGATAGTTGTTGAAGGAATTGTTCCTACTGTTTTATTGTAACATCGCATCTACTGTCAGCACAGTCACCTATATCTACACAACCCTCGTGATTAAGATCCAAAGCACACTGCGTCTGCAGTTCACAGTGCTATAGATCCACTATCCCTCACATATTCTTAAAAAGTATTACGACGCAGCTCCCCCAACATGTTTCACTGCACTCGGCGGCTTCTTCAGGGGAATGGAGCTACAGGCAACACGAGCTTTTGTTATACCTAATGTTTTATAGTCCTAAGGCGGGTCATCAGAACGTAATAGCCAATCAGGACCTACATGCTCGTGTTATCGGCGTCAATTGGGCCAGTCGCCTGCCAAAGACCGGCTTTGATTTTCTAAGTCCTGATGCATGCTCAGTGAAGTCGGGAACTGAACGAGCCGATTTCAAAGTATAGATGCATGCGCATAGGGTGTTCTGGGTCCTGACCTCTATTGGATGACATCATAAGGAAGGGACGAAGCGGTGACTGGCCCCAATTCCTTCAACAACTATCAATATTATATCTATACAGCACAGCCAACATATCGTTTGAATGAGAGTTTACCTGGTGGGAGATAACACCAGTATATACCAAAAGTGAGGAACTGCCAAGTGGCAAACTTTTGGTTGTATTACATGACAATAAATAAACATCATTCTTAAAAGGGTACAACTGTGATATAGTTAGTGACAATCAGTCACAATTACCCCGTGAACACTACCCCTTTATATATATATTTTTAAAGACTCTCAACAGAGTTTTCTTGTTTTGTATTATGTGTTATAAATGGGAATAAATAATAAATAATAAAAGTTATGTTTTAAAATTGACCTTAAACTTGTGCAAACTGTAAACGTGCAGCAATTTTTTTTTGGACAGCAGTGGCTTCCTCTGTGGTATCCTCCCATGAAATCCATTCTTGTTTAGTGTTTTACGTATCATAAAATTGCTAACAGGGATGTTAGCACATGCCAGAGACTTTTGTAAGTCTTTAGCTGACACTATAGGATTCTTCTTAACCTCATTGAGCAGTCTGCTCTGTGCTCTTGCAGTCATCTTTACAGGACGGCCACTCCTAGGAAGAGTAGCAGCAGTGCTGAACTTTCTCTATTTATAGACAATTTGTCTTACCGTGGACTGATGAACAACAAGGCTTTTCGAGATACTTTTATAACCCTTTCCAAGTCAACAATTCTTAATCGTAGGTCTTCTGAGAGCTCTTTTGTGCGAGGCATCATTCACATCAGGCAATGCTTCTTGTGAAAAGCAAACCCAGAACTGGTGTTTTTTTTTATAGGGCAGGGCAGCTGTAACCAACACCTCCAATCTCATCTCATTGATTGGACTCCAGTTGGCTGACATCTCACTCCAATTAGCTCTTGGAGATGTCATTAGTCTAGGAGTTCACATACTTTTTCCACCTGGACTGTGAATGTTTACATGGTGTGTTAAATAAAAACATAGTAACATTTAATTCTTTGTGTGTTATTAGTTTAAGCAGACTGTGATTGTCTATTGTTGTGACTTAGATGAAGATCAGATCACATTTTATGAGCAATTTGTACAGAAATCCATATCATTCCAAAGGATTCACATACTTTTTCTTGCAACTGTATATTTAGTATATACAGTGTATGTATACACTATTCTTGTGTATAGTCTCCTCTTGACTGACAGTCTGGGTTAGGCTCTTATCGCAGACTGATTGTGGCACCTGGTGCTACCTCAGATCTAATGATTGCCAGGGAAGACATGGAAACTTCTGCCATAAATCTCCCCTAGCAGCCATGAGGCCTGTCACTGCCTCACACATCCCCCCCCTTTGTTCAACCCCTGTAGGGGTGAACACTAGCATCAAACCAAGATGCTTGTGAGAGGGCATCGACCTAGCCTACAGTCTTCCCCTTATTCTGCTAGACCCAGGACAATAGCGCTTGGTTTGTCACCTGTATGAGTTTATTACAGAGCAGATAAGACCTACGGGATTCTATTGCCCATCGCATGACTAAGTACTCTCTTTCACGAGTGAGGATGATGCACTTTCGCACCCGTGGCTTCTCTCTTTTAGTTTTTTTTTTCTCTCCACATTTGGCATCCGCACATGCTCCTCATGTCCTTTTCTGGACTTCTGCAGCTCTTGACTGAACTGTTCCCAGGCCTTGGTTGTGTCCAGACACATTCTCCTTTGGTTTGCGGGGCTCCTTCAGCTGAGCATGCTTGCCCCTGCTTGCTTCTTTTACTTGCACATAGTTCACTTCTTCCTTCTTTCCAGCAGTGGTTTCCCCAGCTTTCCCCTGGGTTTCCCCAGCCGTTTCAGAGACCTCTGCTTCTTTAGTGGCTTTTTCCACTTCGGCTGCTGCTCCCTTTGTCTTAACTTTGGTCTCTGCAGCACCTGCAAGCACTAGGATCGTCTCCTAAAGAGGATTCAGCTGCGGGATCGGAGTGCCACCAGTGCAGAGCTTGCTCAGGAATGGCAGCAGGCAGGTGTGAGCGCATCTGCACGCACAGTGAGGTGAAGACTTTTGGAAGATGGCCTGGTGTCAAGAAGGGCAGCAAAGAAGCCACTTCTCTCCAAAAAAAACATCAGGGACAGATTGATCTTCTGCAGAAAGTATGGTGAATGGACTGCTGAGGACTGGGGCAAAGTCATATTCTCCAATGAAGCCTCTTTCCGATTGTTTGGGGCATCTGGAAAAAGGCTTGTCCGGAGAAGAAAAGGTGAGCGCTACCATCAGTCCTGTGTCATGCCAACAGTAAAGCATCCTGAGACCATTCATGTGTGGGGTTGCTTCTCATCCAAGGGAGTGGGCTCACTCACAATTTTGCCCAAAAACACAGCCATGAATAAAGAATGGTACCAAAACACCCTCCAACAGCAACTTCTTCCAACAATCCAACAACAGTTTGGTGAAGCACAATGCATTTTCCAGCATGATGGAGCACCGTGCCATAAGGCAAAAGTGATAACAAAGTGGCTCGGGGACCAAAACGTTGACATTTTGGGTCCATGGCCTGGAAACTCCACAGATCTTAATTCCATTGAGAACTTGTGGTCAACCCTCAAGAGGCGGGTGGACAAACAAAAACCCACTAATTCTGACAAACTCCAAAAAGTGATTATGACAGAATGGGTTGCACTTGCTATCAGTCAGGAATTGGCCCAGAAATTGATTGAGAGCATGCCCAGTCGAATTGCAGAGGTCCTGAAAAAGAAGGGCCAACACTGCAAATACTGACTCTTAATAAATGTCATGTAATTGTCGATAAAAGCCTTTGAAACGTATGAAGTGCATGTAATTATATTTCACTACTTCACAGAAACAACTGAAACAAAGATCTAAAAGCAGTTTAGCAGCAAACTTTGTGAAAACTAATATTTTAGTCATTTTCAAAACTTTTGGCCACGACTGTACGCTTAGACTTCTCCAACTCATAGACGTTCTTCCCAACATTATTCTTTCAGCTCATGAGATCCTCCATCTTTGTCTAAGTTGCTTGTTCAGCCTCTCCAATTCATCTTCAGACCCAGGTACTTCTTTAAGGGCCCTCCCGAGCATCAGTCTCCGCTTAGTCACGTTCTTCGGCTCGTCGGACGGAGGTGTATTTTCTCTTCAGCAAGAAGCTGGTCAAACTTCTTTTGTTTCTTCTCCAACTTAGATACAATTTGTCTCTGGTGGTCCAGGTCCACCGTCCGATTGTCCAACTCTTGCTCAAGTTGAGCAACCCTGGCTTCCAAACGTCTTTTCTCATCCCTTTTCTGCTCTTCATAACCTCTGGATCGCTCAGCAGCTGCAAGTTCCTCTTGAAGTTGGAGAATTTCTGCCTCTATTTGTGACTCTAGATCCTCCAGATCATTCATCTCTGTCTGGGTCTCCTCCTTTGACTCCTCAGAAGTTTTCTCCAGTTGCTCTGCGAGAACTGCTAGTCCCTTCTCTAGCGTATCTAGGGATGGTGTGGAGAGAGAAAGACAGCATGTTCATGTTTGCAGATGTACTGACATGCCAGGAAGTCTTCCACTCCCGGGGTATACTTTGCCAACTTCTCCCTGCTTAATCAGGTTCACGCTCATGCTCTCTTTCATGGGCCTTGTTCACATTATAGGTCACACCACCTTCATCTATCTTGCGCCCGAGCTCACTAACCATAGAACCCTGTGGAGACTGTTTATCTGCACCTAGTATGTGAGGTACACCTTCTAGCACTGCCTCACTTTCCTGCACGTTAATCACAGGGGGTTCCTTCAGCTGTGTGCTCTCACAATACACCAACCTCCGTACAACATATACAATTAAACCAGCAGGGGTAGCTTTTTTTTCTGATCACAGCCTGCAAAGGAAAAGGGGTGTCATCATTATCACATAGTTTACATAACTTCACATTTTCATTAGGCAATGCAGACAACTTGGCACCATTGGTTCTAATTGACACTTCAGTCCCAGCTGTCACCATTGTCTCACGTCTGGTGAGGACTACCTGACAGTCCTTTTTAATCGCATGTCTATCCAGGATATTTATCACTATACCAGTCTCAGTTTTCACTATCGTGCTACCTCTTACCCGGGCTAGCATAGGGTCTATAATTTTCGCCACCCCGAGCCTAGCCTTGATCACGGGCATTTTGGGCAACACAATAACCTTCTCCCCTGCAGATTCCTGCGAGGGAGCAACCGCAACAGGCTTACCCGCCTGTTCAGACACTGCGATTTCCACATAGTCACATCCCCTTGCAACAGTTCCTTGCCTCTGCGACTTATCACCTACCGGCCCAGCAGGTAGAAACTGTTGCCGGCTCACTGTCACGGGGTCTGCCGGACCAATAATCACAGGAACATTCTTACCACCTGACATTGTGTATTCGGTAGTCTCGGGAGACAATGAAATTCAGAGGACATCTCTACCGATATCAACAGCCTTCTCTTGGTTCCAGGTATCCCGAACACCAGCAGACTCCTTACTGCAACCGTTGCCACCGGAAACAGCACGGCCTGGAGTCCCAACTTTTCCTGGATGGTCACTCCAGCCATACCTTTTAAGACTCTGGGCACAGTCGCAGGTAATATAGAAACTCTGGAGAACTGCACTGTTCTCCCTCTTATTGTCTTCCCGATGCAGCGTCCCACTAGTGTACGTGGGCACTGCAAAAGCTTGTTATGTCATATGTTGTATCATTCTATATTTCATTCTAATGTAGAATGCCTGTTACTAGGCTGTTAGGTTCATTATACACATTCCACCACTAGATGGGGATAGCACCACAGTATATACACTCACCTAAAGAATTATTAGGAACACCATACTAATACGGTGTTGGACCCCCTTTTGCCTTCAGAACTGCCTTAATTCTACTTGGCATTGATTCAACAAGGTGCTGATAGAATTCTTTAGAAATGTTGGCCCATATTGATAGGATAGCATCTTGCAGTTGATGGAGATTTGAGGGATGCACATCCAGGGCACGAAGCTCCCGTTCCACCACATCCCAAAGATGCTCTATTGGGTTGAGATCTGGTGACTGTGGGGGCCATTTTAGTACAGTGAACTCATTGTCATGTTCAAGAAACCAATTTGAAATGATTCGAGCTTTGTGACATGGTGCATTATCCTGCTGGAAGTAGCCATCAGAGGATGGGTACATGGTGGTCATGAAGGGATGGACATGGTCAGAAACAATGCTCAGGTAGCACGTGGCATTTAAACGATGCCCAATTGGCACTAAGGGGCCTAAAGTGTGCCCAGAAAACATCCCCCACACCATTACACCACCACCACCAGCCTGCACAGTGGTAACAAGGCATGATGGATACATGTTCTCATTCTGTTTACACAAATTCGGACTCTACCATTTGAATGTCTCAACAGAAATCGAGACTCATCAGACCAGGCAACATTTTTCCAGTCTTCAACAGTCCAATTTTGGTGAGCTCGTGCAAATTGTAGCCTCTTTTTCCTATTTGTAGTGGAGATGAGTGGTACCCGGTGGGGTCTTCTGCTGTTGTAGCCCATCCGCCTCAAGGTTGTGCATGTTGTGGCTTCACAAATGCTTTGCTGCATACCTCGGTTGTAACTAGTGGTTATTTCAGTCAACTTTGCTCTTCTATCAGCTTGAATCAGTCGGCCCATTCTCCTCTGACCTCTAGCATCCACAAGGCATTTTTGCCCATAGGACTGCCGCATACTGGATGTTTTTCCCTTTTCACACCATTCTTTGTAAACCCTAGAAATGGTTGTGCGTGAAAATCCCAGTAACTGAGCAGATTGTGAAATACTCAGACCGGCCCGTCTGGCACCAACAACCATGCCATGCTCAAAATTGCTTAAATCACCTTTCTTTCCCATTCTGACATTCAGTTTGGAGTTCAGGAGATTGTCTTGACCAGGACTGCATTGAAGCAACTGCCATGTGATTGGTTGACTAGATAATTGCATTAATGAGAAATAGAACAGGTGTTCCTAATAATTCTTTAGGTGAGTGTATATACCACAGTTCAGGCCTAGTTAGTTAGTTGGTGAGATGTAGGAGAGGGAGTTAGGGGCAAGAGGAGCCAAGTCATGGTCTCAGTGTCAAGCAAGGAAAATAGGCAGAGGTGAAGTCTTTATTCTATCGTCTACTCTTCCGGAGTGGATTTTTACTAAGTTTATTGTGGAAAGACAAAGGAAGGACATTATTCTAGGCTCTAGGCGCCTTTGTAATAAGGTGAAGGTTTATTAGCTTCCGGCAGCCTCACCGTTACTTCAAGGACAGAAAGGCCATCTGTTGCATCACTTGTGTGTAGAAGAAAAGGACTTGAATCACCCTTACTGAGATTGGAGAATGGCAAAGAGTTGAATACCAGTGAGTACACAACTTCCTACGTTAGCCTGAGACACAGCTACATATACAGCCTGTTACTGGGATTTGTCACATTCAACCTACATGTTCACAAGAGACTGTTTTATAACTGGATGTAAAATTGCTGTCACGATCCTGCTTAAAGTAAACTTCTGAGTTGGATTCAAACCCTACCTCATTCTTCTATCTCCATACTACAACCACTCTCATAATTTTGCTGGCTTCACAACATTACCTTAAGTCAGGGGCCCAGCCGCACAAGCAACAAGAAAATCCAATCGCCATCAAGGGTACCTCGATTACCACCTGGCCGGTGTCCCCTGTAATAGAGTGTGCCTCTGAGAATCTGGTGATGTTCTCCCCTTCAGTACCTGATGAACTATTGTACCCTTCAGCCCACCGTGAACCTCACGTGTTCTCCCCTGTGGACCGGCATGTTGCATATTTAAAATTGGCATCACGAACAGGATCCATATCCTCTGTGCCTTGTGTGAATGAGCCCCATTTGTCTGACTGTTTTATTGGGCTAAAGAACTGTTTAAACTACTAAAAAAACTGCATGGATATACTGTGCCAATTGTCTACTTTGAAATTGCATCGTTAAAACTGGTGAAATCGCAGACTTTTGTGTCACTAAAACTGCTTTCTGTGACTGAATTGACTTTTTCCTTGCAACCAAAATGGCCCCAGGAGCTCTTCTTGTCTAATCTATGGCACAATCACTCTGCAAAACGCCCTGTTTGGCGGGAAAAAATTAAGGGCCGCCTCTTTAAAAGTGCAGGAAAATAATTTCTGCTGCGCCATCACCTCATTAACATGGATTACAATTTGAGCATCGCCTCCCCTCTGCTGGAGAACTTAGAGGAAAGATGAAACTTGCGTGATCAGTGGATCAGTCTGCTGGAGGAGCTGGTGTTTCCAGACACGCAGAGAGACGCTAAGCTTACAAATATGTCACGGCCTGAGCCAGACTCCGAAATGAGTGCACCGCCGGCATATAGCCAAGGAGAAATACTGTTGTTGCCTTACCCTTGCCCATGCCCGCGTGAAGGATCCTGGAATTATCAAGGCATCTACACGAAGATTGCCCCCAAACCGCCATCACCACGACCGCAAGGAGAGTTCGTCTGCTCTTATGATAGAGATCCGCGAGGCTGCGGTGAGGAAAACGAATCAAATAAAAATTTATTTTGAAGAACTGACAAGACGCTTAATGGAACACCCAGCCAACAGCCATCCCCGTTGGAAAGGTAGGAGCCTGGAAAACAGGTTGATACACCGGAGTCGGCCTGCCACGTACCTGCACATGATCCAGAAAAGCTGTGCTATGCTCTATTGAGGATCCGTACCCAGGAGGAGATCTTGGCTGACGCAATCAAGCCTACGGGGGTCCGAGTGCAGATCCTGTCCCCTGGCGGTAGACTCCTTTGGCCCGTACCTGTGGAGGATCCAGAGGAGGAGGATACCTACCTGTGAGTAGGCCTGTAGGCCATTCCCTATTGACTATGTCAACAAGGAGTTCGTTGTTGCCCAGCATGGACCGTTGCCAGTTCCCCAAGGCACAGTGACAGTTTTATCAAGTCACTATTTAGGCTGCTGTCCTTTTAAGAAATTTTGCAGGACCCCTTCTGCCCTGTGTTTTTCTCCCTGTTGCGCCTGTTCTGCGCTAAATCTGACCTTTTCTATTCCCTCTTCAGGTTGAGTGGGGTTATGCAACAGGGCTATTTTAATCATGTACCCAGAAGGACATTTTTCTGTGTTTGTTTTTATGCAATTCTCATGTTTATAAGTCAACAGATTTTTTGCACTTTAATTATTATGCTGCACTAGAAAAGTTTTATATTCTAAAGACTTGGTTGGACTTTGCCATAGACTTTATACTATGTTTGTGAGATTAACGCCCAATTGTATCACCGGCAAGTTCAGAAGTTACGCCACACCACATCACTTTTTGCGTCAGGATCCACATAATTTATGATGTTTTCATAACGTGTATTTCCATAATGTGTATTTTCATTTGTTGTATTTATGTCTGTATGCTTGCCTGCATGCTTTCCCCTTTATATTTTTCAGGAGACTTCGTCATGTCCTGAATGTGTCGAGGCCAATACATATTAAACAGGGGGCTTTGCAGCGTCCCACTAGTGTACGTGGGCGCTGCTAAAGCTTGTTATGTCATATGTTGTATCATTCTGTATTTCATTCTTATGTAGCATCCCTGTTACCAGACTGTTAGGTGCATTCCACACATTCCACCACTAGATGGGGATAGCACCACAGTTTATATATATACCACAGTTCAGGCCTAGTTAGTTAGTTGGTTGGTGAGATCTAGGATATGGAGTTAGGGGCAAGGGGGAAGGAGAGGACCCCCTCCTTTCATCTCTCTCTTGGGCTCCACGGCCCAGAGGGGCCAAGTCATGGTCTCAGTGTCAAGCAAGGAAAATAGGCAGAGGTGCAGTCTTTATTCTATCGTCTACTCTTCCAGAGTGCCAAGTGGATTTTACTAACTTTATTGTGGAAAGACAAAGGAAGGACAATAGCCATTATTCTAGGCTCTAGGCACCTTTGTAATAAGGTGAAGGTGTATTAGCTTCCGGCAGCCTCAGCGTTATTTCAAGGACAGAAAGGCCATCTGTTGCATCACTTGTGTGTAGAAGAAAAGGACTTAAATCACCCTTACTGAGATTAGAGAAAGGCAAAGAGTTGAATACCAGTGAGTACACAACTTCCTACGTTAGCCTGAGACACAGCCACATATACAGCCTGTTACTGGGATTTGTCACATTCAACTTACATGTTCACAAGAGACTGTTTTATAACTGGATGTAAAATTGCTGTCAAGATCCTGCCTCATTCTTCCATCTCCATACTACAACCACTCTCATCATTTTTCACCACCACAGTGCTGGCGTCACGACATTGCCTTAAGTCAGGGGCCCAGCTCGATCACTACCTGGCCAGGGTCCCCTGTAATAGAGTGTGCCCCAGAGAATCTGGTGCTGTTCTGCCCCTTCAATGCACTGCTGTCCCAGGGAGGCATCTGCTAACCGTGAGTACCAGATGAACTACTGTACCCTTTGGCCCACCGTGAACCTCACTTGTTCTCCCCTGTGGACCGACACGTTGCACCAACGGTTGCCCTTGGCAACGGCATATATTTACTTTGTCACCGGAACTCCGACCGCAGAACATGACGTATTCTCGCCGTACCAAATCTGCCAAAATGAAGGAAAATCCTTGCCCAGCACAAATTCTGGCCTCAGGGTCTCGCATTTTAACAGCTCCCACTGCAAGGAGCCATAGTCACTTATAAGTCACCTTAGTTGTTGTCTCTGGCCCTCTTGTCACAAAGTCCAGAATTTCGGGCAGGACTCGAAACACTTGCTGGCAGGAGTCTAGTATAACTCCCATCGGGATCCCCCCAATCACCATATCACAGGACTTTTTTTTTCTCGGGCTTCACCATTTTGCAGCCATTTTGACAGTTCAGTTTCTTTTACTGTGCTTCTGGCCCTTTAAATCCCTGCACAGCTTGCACCTCAGAAAATAAAGTCCAGATTAACACCTTCAGTTTTACAGCAGCAACTGCTCCAGCGAACTAGCAGGTTTCCAGCCTTTTAAATCACTGCACAGCAACACAGCAATTCCTTGGCAACATTCAGAAGCACCTGCTCTTTTCCATCAGTTCGTTGCCCCTAGCAACCTTCTGTTGTCATTGACCGCATCCTCCACCAAATGTAAGGGATTAGCTCTTTTTCATTCCCTCAGACTTACCACGGACAACCGTGTTGCATGTCCAAACAGTGCATTTGTTGGACAGTCTTCAGACACAGCACAAATAATAGTAAACAATAAACACTCGCCCGGCCGGGCTCTAACTAAACATTTTACTTAATCCCTGACTCACCTATAGAATGGTGTTTAGACACGGTGTCAGGTCTGGCTTCCTCAGCCGCTTGTACACCAGCCCCCCAGGCTGTAGCAATGTCAGTCCAAATACGAGTCCCTTTGGGGGATTGTGGCCCAGCAGTCCTTCCGACTGTGGCCTTGTGACCCTTGAGCCCAGGTGTCATGGTGTCCCCCAAACGTTCTGGCTAGCACCTAGCCCCGTGGCCCCTCAGCCAGCACGTATAAGACCACCTGTAGAGAGCCTCCAGCAGGACTCTGTTGCACAAAGACCCTCTATTCTTGACTGACAGTCTGGGCTGGGCTCTTATCCCAGACTGATTGTGCTTTCTGGTGCTGCCTCAGATCTGAATGATTGCCAGGGAAGAAATGGAAACTTCTACTATAAATCTTCCCTAGCAGCCATGAGGCCTGTATAGCAAAAAAGTCATATCCAAGATGGAGTCCTAGTATAAAAAAACTCCTCTACTACTACGTAATGGGAACCACTTTGTTCCCGCAATTTGACGTAATAGTACGTCATGGTGATCCCGCGGGCACCGGAGCGGTGAGTGTGCGATCACTGCAGGGGCCCGGGAGTCCCTGGTAGCCGGGCCCCTGCTGTATCCGCTGGCATCGCTGTAAAAGCCAATGCTGGCGGATTAACTCCTTCTATGCCGCGGTCCGCGCTGACCGCGACATAGAAGGGGTTTGTGTCGGGTGAGTGAGCGCATTGAGTCCCTGCGCTGCTGTGCCGGGGACCTGATGCGTGACAAGGCAGCCCGATGCCATGCAGAGGCTGCCCAATGCCTTGCACGGCATCGGGAACTGCCTTCTACGGGTGCCGAGGAGATCCAGCCTCAGTGTCATATACTAACATATACTAACAGACAATGCATTACAATACAGATGTATTGTAATGTATTGCAGGGGGGATCAGACCCCCAAAAGTGAACATCAGAAATAAAGAAAAAAAAGTAGAAAAAAGTGTTTTTAATAAAATTAATAAAGTAAAAAAATAAAACAAATGCCCCTTTCCACTTATTTTATAATAAAAAAACAGAAAAAAAACCACACAAAAATAAAAAGGTGTAAAAAAAAAATATTTTTGGCACCTTACATCACAAAAAGTGCAACACCAAGCAATCAAAAAGACATATGCCCCCTTAAATAGTACCAATCGGACCGTCACCTCATCCTGCAAAAAATGAGACCCTACCTAAGAGAATCGGTCAAAAAATAAAAAAGCTATCACTCTCAGACAATGGAGACACTAAAATATGATTATTTTTTGCTTCAAAACTGCTATTATTGTGCGAAAGTGAAAAAAATAAAAAAGTATACATATTAGGTATTGCCACATCCGTAACACCCATCTATATAAAAATATCACATGGCCTAACCACTCAGGTGAACACCGTAAACATTTAAAATAAAAACGGTGTAAAAAAAAGCCATTTTTGTCACATTACATCACAAAAATTGCAACAGTAAGTGATCAAAAAGTAGTAGTGCCACAAAAAATAGTACCAATCAGACCGTCACCTCATCCCGCAAAAAAATAGACCCTATGTAAGAGAATCTGTCAAAAAATAAAAAATCTATGGCTCTCAGACTATGGATACACTAAAATATCATTATTTCAGTATCAAAAATGCTATTATTGTGTAAAACTTAAATAAATAAGAAAAAGTAGACATATTAGGTATTGCCACGTCCGTAACGATCTGCTCTAGAAAAATGTCACATGACCTAATCCCTCAGGTAAACGCTGTAAAAATAAAAGAATAGAAACTGCCCTAAAACAACCAATTTTTGGGTCACCTTGCCCCATAAAGTGCAATGATGAATGATTAAAAAATAATATGTACCCGTTATTAGTACCAATAAAAACGTCAACTCTTTCTGCAAAAAACGAGCCCCTGCACAAGACGATCTGCAGAAAAATAAAAATAAAATAGGGCGTTCAGAAAATGGAGATACAAAAACCAAATTTTTGTTTTCAAAAATGCTTTATTATGTAAAACTGAAACAAACATCATAGAAAGTAGACATATTTGATATAATTGTGTCCGTAACAACCTGCTCTATAAAAATAGCGCATGATCTAACCTGTCAAATGAATGTTAAAAATTTAAAATAGAACATAAAAACGGTGCCAAAACATCACAAAAAACGTAATATAGAGCAATTAAAAATCATATGTACCCCAAATTAGTACCAATAAAACTGCCACCTTATTCCGTAGTTTCCAAAATGTGGTCACTTTTTTAAGTTTCTACTGTAGGGGTGCGTCAGGGGGGCTTCAAACGGGACATGGCATCTAAGAACCAGTTCAGCTAAATCTGCCTTCCAATAATCATATGGCGTTCCTTTCCTACTGCGCCCTGCCGTGTGCCTGTACAGCAGTATACGATCACATGTGGGGTGTTTCTGTAAACCGCAGAATCACGGTAATAAATATTGAGTTTTATTTGGCTGTTAACTAGAGTTGAGCAAACACCTGGATGTTCGGGTTCGAGAAGTTCGGCCGAACTTCCCGGAAATGTTCGGGTTCGGGATCCGAACCTGACCCGAACTTCGTCCCGAACCCGAACCCCATTGAAGTCAATGGGGACCCGAACTTTTGGGTACTAAAAAGGCTGTAAAACAGCCCAGGAAAGAGCTAGAGGGCTGCAAAAGGCAGCAACATGTAGGTAAATCCCCTGCAAACAAATGTGGATAGGGAAATGAATTAAAATAAAAATTAAAAAAATAAAAATTAAACAATATCAATTGAACAGAGGTCCCATAGCAGAGAATCTGGCTTCACGTCAGCAGAGAATCAGTCTCTTCATGCCATAGCAAAGAATCTGGCTTCATGTCAGCAGAGAATCAGTCTCTACATGCCATAGCAGAGAATCTGGCTTCATGTCAGCTCAGAATCAGTCTTCATGTCATAGCAGAGAATCAGGCTTCACGTCACCCACCACTGGAACAGGCCACTGTCACATATTTAGGCCCCGGCACCCAGACAGAGGAGAGAGGTCCCGTAACAGAGAATCTGGCCTTATGTCAGCACAGAATCTGTCTTCATGTCATAGCAGAGAATCAGGCTTCACGTCACCCACCACTGGAACAGGCCACTGTCACATATTTAGGCCCCGGCACCCAGACAGAGGAAAGAGGTCCCGTAACAGAGAATCTGGCCTTATGTCAGCGCAGAATCAGTCTTCATGTCATAGCAGAGAATCAGGCTTCACGTCAGCCACCCACTGGAACAGGCCACTGTCACATATTTAGGCCCAGGCACCCAGACAGAGGAGAGAGGTCCCGTAACAGAGAATCTGGCCTTATGTCAGCACAGAATCTGTCTTCATGTCATAGCAGAGAATCAGGCTTCACGTCACCCACCACTGGAACAGGCCACTGTCACATATTTAGGCCCCGGCACCCAGACAGAGGAGAGAGGTCCCGTAACAGAGAATCTGGCCTTATGTCGGCACAGAATCTGTCTTCATGTCATAGCAGAGAATCAGGCTTCACGTCACCCACCACTGGAACAGGCCACTGTCACATATTTAGGCCCCGGCACCCAGACAGAGGAGAGAGGTCCCGTAACAGAGAATCTGGCCTTATGTCAGCGCAGAATCAGTCTTCATGTCATAGCAGAGAATCAGGCTTCACGTCACCCACCACTGGAACAGGCCACTGTCACATATTTAGGCCCCGGCACCCAGACAGAGGAGAGAGGTCCCGTAACAGAGAATCTGGCATTATGTCAGCGCAGAATCTGTCTTCATGTCATAGCAGAGAATCAGGCTTCACGTCACCCACCACTGGAACAGGCCACTGTCACACATTTAGGCCCCGGCACCCAGGCAGAGGAGAGAGGTCCCGTAACAGAGAATCTGGCCTTATGTCAGCACAGAATCTGTCTTCATGTCATAGCAGAGAATCAGGCTTCACGTCACCCACCACTGGAACAGGCCACTGTCACACATTTAGGCCCCGGCACCCAGGCAGAGGAGAGAGGTCCCGTAACAGAGAATCTGGCCTTATGTCAGCACAGAATCTGTCTTCATGTCATAGCAGAGAATCAGGCTTCATGTCACCCACCACTGGAACAGGCCACTGTCACATATTTAGGCCCCGGCACCCAGACAGAGGAGAGAGGTCCCGTAACAGAGAATCTGGCCTTATGTCAGCACAGAATCTGTCTTCATGTCATAGCAGAGAATCAGGCTTCACGTCACCCACCACTGGAACAGGCCACTGTCACATATTTAGGCCCCGGCACCCAGACAGAGGAGAGAGGTCCCGTAACAGAGAATCTGGCCTTATGTCAGCGCAGAATCAGTCTTCATGTCATAGCAGAGAATCAGGCTTCACGTCACCCACCACTGGAACAAGCCACTGTCACATATTTAGGCCCCGGCACCCAGACAGAGGAGAGAGGTCCCGTAACAGAGAATCTGGCCTTATGTCAGCGCAGAATCTGTCTTCATGTCATAGCAGAGAATCAGGCTTCACGTCACCCACCACTGGAACAGGCCACTGTCACACATTTAGGCCCCGGCACCCAGGCAGAGGAGAGAGGTCCCGTAACAGAGAATCTGGCCTTATGTCAGTGCAGAATCTGTCTTCATGTCATAGCAGAGAATCAGGCTTCACGTCACCCACCACTGGAACAGGCCACTGTCACACATTTAGGCCCCGGCACCCAGGCAGAGGAGAGAGGTCCCGTAACAGAGAATCTGGCCTTATGTCAGCACAGAATCTGTCTTCATGTCATAGCAGAGAATCAGGCTTCACGTCACCCACCACTGGAACAGGCCACTGTCACACATTTAGGCCCCGGCACCCAGGCAGAGGAGAGAGGTCCCGTAACAGAGAATCTGGCCTTATGTCAGCACAGAATCTGTCTTCATGTCATAGCAGAGAATCAGGCTTCACGTCACCCACCACTGGAACAGGCCACTGTCACATATTTAGGCCCAGGCACCCAGGCAGAGGAGAGAGGTCCCGTAACAGAGAATCTGGCCTTATGTCAGCACAGAATCTGTCTTCATGTCATAGCAGAGAATCAGGCTTCACGTCACCCACCACTGGAACAGGCCACTGTCACACATTTAGGCCTCGGCACCCAGGCAGAGGAGAGGTTCATTCAACTTTGGGTTGCCCCGCAATATAATGGTAAAATGAAAATAAAAATAGTATTGAATGAGGAATTGCCCTGGAGTAGAATAATATATTGTTAAGGGGAGGTAGTTAATATCTAATCTGCACAAGGGATGGACAGGTCCTGTGGGATCCATGCCTGGTTCATTTTTATGAACGTCTGCTTGTCCACATTGGCTGTAGACAGGCGGCTGCGTTTGTCTGTAATGACGCCCCCTGCCGAATACACGTTCAGACAAAACGCTGGCCGCCGGGCAGGCCAGCACCTCCAAGGCATAAAAGGCTGGCCACGTGGACAATTTGGAGACAAAGAAGTTGAATGGGGCCGAACCATCAGTCAGTACGTGGAGAGGTGTGCACAGGTACTATTCCACCATGTTAGTGAAATGTTGCCTCCTGCTAACACGTTCCATATCAGGTGGTGGTGCAGTTAGCTGTGGCGTGGTGACAAAACTTTTCCACATCTCTGCCATGCTAACCCTGCCCTCAGAGGAGCTGGCCGTGACACAGCTGCGTTGGCGACCTCTTGCTCCTCCTCTGCCTTCGCCTTGGGCTTCCACTGGTTCCCCTGTGACATTTGGGAATGCTCTCAGTAGCGCGTCTACCAACGTGCGCTTGTACTCGCGCATCTTCCTATCACGTTCCAGTGTAGGAAGTAAGGTGGGCACATTGTCTTTGTACCGGGAATCCAGCAGGGTGGCAACCCAGTAGTCCGCACACGTTAAAATGTGGGCAACTCTGCTGTCGTTGCGCAGGCACTGCAGCATGTAGTCGCTCATGTGTGCCAGGCTGCCCAGAGGTAAGGACAAGCTGTCCTCTGTGGGAGGCGTATCGTCATCGTCCTGTGTTTCCCCCCAGCCACGCACCAGTGATGGGCCCGAGCTGCTTTGGGTGCCACCCCGCTGTGAACATGCTTCATCCTCATCCTCCTCCACCTCCTTCTCATCCTCGTCCTCCTCGTCCTCCAGTAGTGGGCCCTGTCTGGCCACATTTGTACCTGGCCTCTGGTGTTGCAAAAAACCTCCCTCTGAGTCACTTCGAAGAGACTGGCCTGAAAGTGCTAAAAATGACCCCTCTTCCTCCTCTTCCTCCTGGGCCACCTCCTCTTCCATCATCGTGTCACGGCCATGCCCATGACCGTGACTCCTTTACCGCATGCAGTTGCCTGCGGTTTTGTATGGGTGTTCAACCACGGGTGAGGGCCGCTTGTCTGTGGCCTCACTTGTGGTTGCCGCGGGCAACCAGTGTTGTATTTTGCAGCAGAGCAACCTGAGCGTCGCTAGGCAGCTTGCTGCCCTGGCATGCGGTCACACCTAGCAACCTTTATGTTAGGTGTGTGTATGTTATGCACGTTGTATGTATTGTGTGCACTTCCCATTTATGTGTCTTTCCCTTCTGTGGTACTGGAAGGGTTAACTTCCTTCCCAGTGTGTGTGTGATGTCACTGGGTGTGTCCAACCCTTGGGTGTGGCCACTTGGGCCTATATAGACCCTCTCTCTAGCAGGGCTCAGTAGGTTGCTTCAGTCTTGCTAGCTGAAGCAGCCTCCTGTGTTTTCCATCCACCTGTGAGAGCCACCACTGTGGTCATAGTTTATGTTTCCCCTTTTCCAGCAGCTTGGCCGTTGAGACTCCTGCTCCTCCGTGCTTAGGAGGAGTGGGTTTTCTTACTCAGCTCCTAGCTTAGGGCCATCTTGAGGGCTAGCAGGGACTTCTAGGTTCCGGAGCATGAGCCCTCCTACCATCAAGGTTGGCTCATGTAGCTAGGAGTCAGGGTCAGGTTAGGGATGCGTTTAGGAGGTGACCTGCTCCCTAATCCTGTCTTCTTGGTCAAGTAGCCATAACATCACCTGGCTTCACACGGCTGAGGATTTCCCCCATCCTCAGCCGTGACAGTATGACCACAGAGGCTTCTCGCGTGGCGTTCCCTCGAAAGAGGGTAAAACATGCACCGCTATCTGTGGATGGGGTGCATGCGCGTTCTCCGGAGGGAGAGCGTTATGGGGGTTTCACCGTTTACGGTGCGGTGAGTGGCATTCCCCGCCATTCCTTGCTCACCGTTGTCCGTGTTGGTGTCCCCTTTTGTTTGTCTTTCCCCTCCCCCCCTCCCATTGTTTCTTATGCCTCACCAACTTTCCCCTTTTGTTGTTGGGAGGGGCTTTGAGGGGTGGGAGTATGCTCCCTCGAAAGAGGGTGTAGCATGTACTGCCGTCTGCTGATGGGGTGCATGCGCGCTCTTCGGAGGGAGAGCGTTCTGGGGGTTTCGCCGCTGACGGCACGGTGAGTGGCTTATTCCCCGCCACTTTCTCACCGTGTTCGTTTGGCGTCCCCTGATATTTTTGTCCCCTCACCTTGGTATTTTTTGGTGTAGGGCTGCTCACCTTTGAAATAGGGTGCAGCATGCAGTGCCATCTGCTTGTGGCCTGCATGCGCGTTCTCCGGAGGGAGAGCATCCCGGGGGGATCACCGTTAACAGCACGGTTGGTGGCTTATTCCCCGCCACCTTACCTTCCGTGTCTGTGTTGGTGATCCCTCGTCCCTCTCCATGTTCCCATCTCTGGTCGTTTGCTGGCAGCACTCCGTAAGTGGTCCGGCTGCGTGCTGGTTAGGAGGGTCTGCTGGCAGCGACTAGAGTGGGGACGTGAGTGGAGAGTCCCCTCGTCCACTCTCTGTGGTTCCATTCCCTTGTCGCTGGTGCGGGCTGCAGGCCTCGTCGGACTGGCTAGTGTGAGCTGGGAGAGGATGCAGCTGACAGTGACCTCCTGGGAACCATGTCCTGAGAATGGACGTCTCCTTCTCCCATCCCCTTGTGTGAGTTCCTCACCAGTTTCCTTTTTTTTTTGGTGGGGGGGCTTTGAGGGGTGGGAGTGTCACGGCCATGCCCATGACCGTGACTCCTTTACCGCATGCAGTTGCCTGCAGTTTTGTATGGGTGTTCAACCACGGGTGAGGGCCGCTTGTCTGTGGCCTCACTTGTGGTTGCCGCGGGCAACCAGTATTGTATTTTGCAGCAGAGCAGCCTGAGCATCGCTAGGCAGCTTGCTGCCCTGGCATGCGGTCACACCTAGCAACCTTTATGTTAGGTGTGTGTATGTTATGCACGTTGTATGTATTGTGTGCACTTCCCATTTATGAGTCTTTCCCTTCTGTGGTACTGGAAGGGTTAACTTCCTTCCCAGTGTGTGTGTGATGTCACTGGGTGTGTCTAACCCTTGGGTGTGGCCACTTGGGCCTATATAGACCCTCTCTCTAGCAGGGCTCAGTAGGTTGCTTCAGTCTTGCTAGCTGAAGCAGCCTCCTGTGTTTTCCATCCGCCTGTGAGAGCCACCACTGTGGTCATAGTTTATGTTTTCCTGTACTATTTAGTGCTGCCATGTATCTGGGTTCCGGTGTGTGGATGAGTTTGTGCTGACGTCTGTCTGCTATTTGTGGACTTCAGCTTTCCTGCACACGGATCCAGTCAGCAGGGCTGTGGCAGGTGGCTGGAACTAGTGCAGCACCTGCCATATACATAGGCTATTTATGTTTCCCCTTATCCAGCAGCTTGGCCGTTGAGACTCCTGCTCCTCCGTGCTGAGGAGGAGTGGGTTGTCTTACTCAGCTCCTAGCTTAGGGCCATCTTGAGGGCTAGCAGGGATTTCTAGGTTCCGGAGCATGAGCCCTCCTACCATCAAGGTTGGCTCATGTAGCTAGGAGTCAGGGTCAGGTTAGGGATGCGTTTAGGAGGTGACCTGTTCCCTAATCCTGTCTTCTTGGTCAAGCAGCCATAACATCACCTGGCTTCACACGGCTGAGGATTTCCCCCATCCTCAGCCGTGACACATCGCCCTAAGTGTTTTCTCAAGGAGACATAGAAGTGGTATTGTAACGTTGATAACGGCGTCATCGCCACTGGCCATGTTGGTGGAGTACTCGAAACAGCGCAACAGGGCACACAGGTCTCGCATGGAGGCCCAGTCATTGGTGGTGAAGTGGGTCTGATCCGCAGTGCGACTGACCCGTGCGTGCTGCAGCTGAAACTCCACTATGGCCTGCTGCTGCTCGCACAGTTTGTCCAGCATATGCAAGGTGGAGTTCCACCTGGTGGGCACGTCGCATATGAGGCGGTGAGCGGGAAGGCCGAAGTTACGCTGTAGCGCAGACAGGCGAGCAGCGGCAGGGTGTGAACGCCGGAAGCGCGAACAGACGGCCCGCACTTTATGCAGCAGCTCTGACATGTCGGGGTAGTTGCGAATGAACTTCTGCACCACCAAATTCAGCACATCCGCCAGGCAAGGGATGTGCGTCAAACCGGCTAGTCCCAGAGCTGCAATGAGATTTCGCCCATTATCGCACACCACCAGGCCGGGCTTGAGGCTCACCGGCAGCAACCACTCGTCGGTCTGTTGTTCTATACCCCGCCACAACTCCTGTGCGGTGTGGGGCCTGTCCCCCAAACATATGAGTTTCAGAACGGCCTGCTGACGTTTACCCCGGGCTGTGCTGAAGTTGGTGGTGAAGGTGTGTGGCTGACTGGATGAGCAGGTGGAAGAAGAGGAGGAGGAAGCTGAGTAGGAGGAGGAGGAGACAGGAGGCAAAGAATGTTGCCCTGCGATCCTTGGCGGCGGAAGGACGTGCGCCAAACAGCTCTCCGCCTGGGGCCCAGCCGCCACTACATTTACCCAGTGTGCAGTTAGGGAGAAATAGCGTCGCTGGCCGTGCTTACTGGTCCACGTATCTGTGGTTAGGTGGACCTTGCCACAGATGGCGTTGTGCAGTGCACACTTGATTTTATCCGACACTTGGTTGTGCAGGGAAGGCACGGCTCTCTTGGAGAAGTAGTGCCGGCTGGGAACAACATACTGTGGGACAGAAAGCGACATGAGCTGTTTGAAGCTGTGTGTGTCCACCAGCCTAAATGACAGCATTTCAGAGGCCAGTAGTTTAGAAATGCTGGCATTCAGGGCCAGGGATCGAGGGTGGCTAGGTGGGAATTTACGCTTTGTGAGATGGAGAGCTGAACGCTGCCGTGTGACATGGTTGAGATGCTTGGTGACGCAGGTGGTGGTGCTGGTGGTACATCCCATGTTTGCTGGGCGGCAGGTGCCAACGTTCCTCCAGAGGCGGAGGAAGAGGCCGAGGCGGCGGCAGCAGCAGAAGAGGCCGAGGCGGCGGCAGCAGCAGAAGAGGTAGCAGGGGGAGCCTGAGTGAGTTCCTTGTTTTTAAGGTGTTTACTCCACTGCAGTTCATGCTTTGCATGCAGGTGCCTGGTCATGCAGGTTGTGCTAAGGTTCAGAACGTTAATGCCTCTCTTCAGGCTCTGATGGCACAGCGTGCAAACCACTCGGGTCTTGTCGTCAGCACATTGTTTGAAGAAGTGCCATGCCAGGGAACTCCTTGAAGCTGCCTTTGGGGTGCTCGGTCCCAGATGGCGTCGGTCAGTAGCAGGCGGAGTCTCTTGGCGGCGGGTGTTCTGATTTTGCCCACTGCTCCCTCTTTTGCTACGCTGTTGGCTCGGTCTCACCACTGCCTCTTTCTCCGAACTCTGAAAGTCAGTGGCACGACCTTCATTCCATGTGGGGTCTAGGACCTCATCGTCCCCTGCATCGTCTTCCACCCAGTCTTGACCCCTGACCTCCTGTTCAGTCTGCACACTGCAGAAAGATGCAGCAGTTGGCACCTGTGTTTCGTCATCATCAGAGACGTGCTGAGGTGGTATTCCCATGTCCTCATCATCAGGAAAAATAAGTGGTTGTGCGTTAGTGCATTCTATCTCTTCCACCCCTGGGGAAGGGCTAGGTGGATGCCCTTGGGAAACCCTGGCAGCAGAGTCTTCAAACAGCATAAGAGACTGCTGCATAACTTGAGGCTCAGACAGTTTCCCTGATATGCATGGGGGTGATGTGACAGACCGATAGGCTTGGTTTTCATGCGCCATCTGTGCGCTTTCTGCAGAAGACTGGGTGGGAGATAATGTGAACGTGCTGGATCCACTGTCGGCCACCCAATTGACTAATGCCTGTACCTGCTCAGGCCTTACCATCCTTAGAACGGCATTGGGCCCCACCAAATATCGCTGTAAATTCTGCTGGCTACTGGGACCTGAGGTAGTTGATTCACTAGGACGTGTGGCTGTGGCAAAACGGCCACGTCCTCTCCCAGCACCAGAGGGTCCACTAACACCACCACGACCATGTCCACGTCCGCGTCCCTTATTAGATGTTTTCCTCATTGTTCCCGTTCACCATAATTTTGAGAATAGCAAATTTGGGAATAGTTTTTCAACCCAGAACAAAAAGTGTGCTTTTACGGTCACTACAAATAACTTGACCAGCTAAAACAGTACAGATTTGGTTGAATAGAAATATGAGGCCTGTTTTTTTTTTTGCGCTGTGTGACAGGTATAGGTTTAATCACAGAATTAGACTTGTATCTGCACGGTAGCGTGTGTGTTAAGTTTTTCTGAATGACACTCAGCACCTTGAATGTAAGATATCCTTTTTGGGATAGATTTCAAGTAGGCCTCATATAGCAGAAACTAGTTATTTTGAGAATGGCAAATTTGGGAATAGTTTTTCAACCAAGAACAAAAAGTGTGCTTTTACGGTCACTACAAATAACTTGACCAGCTAAAACAGTACAGATTTGGTTGAATAGAAATGTGAGGCCTGTTTTTTTTTGTGCTGTGTGACAGGTATAGGTTTAATCACAGAATTAGACTTGTATCTGCACGGTAGCGTGTGTGTTAAAGGGAACCTGTCACCAGGATTTTGGGTATAGAGCTGAGGACATGGGTTGCTAGATGGCCACTAGCACATCCGCAATACCCAGTCCGCATAGCTCTGAGTGCTTTTATTGTGTAAAAAAACCGATTTGATACATATGCAAATTAACCTGAGATGAGTCAGAGCTTGAAAATATGACTCTTCTCTGGTCACACAAGTAAGATATGACTCTTTTATGTTAATTTGCATATGTATCAAATCGTTTTTTTTTTACACAATAAAAGCACACAGAGCTATGGGGATTTGATATTGCGGATGTGCTAGCGGCCATCTAGCAGCCCATGTCCTCAGTTCTATACCCAAAATCCAGGTGACAGGTACCCTTTAAGTTTTTCTGAATGACACTATCAGCACCTTCAATGTAAGATATCCTTTTTGGGATAGATTTCAAGTAGGCCTCATATAGCAGAAACTAGTTATTTTGAGAATGGCAAATTTGGGAATAGTTTTTCAACCCAGAACAAAAAGGGTGCTTTTACGGTCACTACAAATAACTTGACCAGCTAAAACAGTACAAATTTGGTTGAATAGAAATGTCAGGTCTATTTTTTAGGCGCTGGGTGACAGGCTCAACTTGCCCCTGATGTAGTATATGGCCAAAAAATAACCACACTATTGATGGTTAAATGCACTTGGGTGACACAGGCTCAGCCTGCACCAGATGTAGTATATGGCCAAAAAATAACCAGACTGTTGATGGTTAAATGCACTTCGGTGACACAGGCTCAGCCTGCAGCTGATGTAGTATATGGCCAAAAAATAACCAGACTGTTGATGGTTAAATGCACTTCGGTGACACAGGCTCAGCCTGCAGCTGATGTAGTATATGGCCAAAAAATAACCAGACTGTTGATGGTTAAATGCACTTCGGTGACACAGGCTCAGCCTGCAGCTGATGTAGGATATAGCAAAAAATAACCACACTATTGATGGTTAAATACACTTGGTGATAGCTTGTGCTGGCGCACCACAAGCCACAAAATGGCCGCCGATCACCCCAGAAAAAAGTGATCTAAAAACGCTCTGGGCAGCCTCAAAAAAGTGAGCAAGTCGATATTAGCACTTCAATGATCCACAGCTGCAGATCGATCACAGAATGAAGTCTTTTGGAGGAGTTAATCTGCCTAATCTCGCCCTAACGTCGCAGCAGCAACCTCTCCCTATGCTTGAATCAGCAGAGTGACGTGCAGCGCTACGTGACCCAAGCTTATATAGAGGCTGGGTCACATGCTGCACTGGCCAATCACAGCCATGCCAATAGTAGGCAAGGCTGTGATGGCCTCTTGGGGCAAGTAGTATGACGCTTGTTGATTGGCTGCTTTGCAGCCTTTCAAAAAGCACCAAGAAAGCGCCGAACACCGAACCCAAACACAGACTTTTACGAAAATGTTCGGGTTCGCTCATCCCTACTCATCACATATTGTACTTTACTTAGGTGGTAAAATTCTACCGATAAAATATGCGTATCTTTATAAAAAAAGTGAAAATTTATGAAAATTTAAAAAAAATTGGCATATTTTCCTATTTTCAACTGCAATATTTCACATACATACATAAAATACTATTTAATATTTTTATCAGAAATATATTTACACATCTTTACTTTATTTTGGCTGCACTTTTACTTTTTTTTAATTTTTGTTAGGAGACTTAACATTTTAACATAAATTTAAAAATTTAAGTACATATTTTTTCCTGCAACAAGCCAAGTTTGCAGAGGCTTATAAGTGCCAGAATAATAGAACCCCCCAAAATTGAACCTATTTTACAAACTAGGCCCCCTAACGTATTTATCTATGGGTGTAATGAGTTTTTTGACCCACTAGTTTTTTAAAGAAATTAATGCTAAGAAGGTGAAAAAAATAAATTTCATTTTTTTACGCAAAAGTATTAATTTAAAGACATATTTTTCCTACAGAGCACATGAAAATGAAGATGTGCACCCCAAAATGTATCACCCCGTTTCTCCTGTCTTCAGAAATACCCCCATTGTGACCCTAATCTTATGTCTTGACAAATGGCAGGGCCCAAACATAAAGGAGCACCCAGTTGTTTTCAGAACACAAAATTTGCTTGAAAATGGTTCAGGCCCCATTGCACACTTGTAATGGCGTTGAGCTGCCAAAACAATAGAAAACCCCCATAATGGACCCCATTTTCCAAACTAAACCCCCTAAGGTATTCATCTATGGGTGTAGTGAGCATTTAGACCCCCTATTTTTTATGAAGAAATTAATGCAAAGCAGGCGGAAAAAAATATATTTTTCATTTTTTACACAAAAGTGTCAATTTATAGACAGATTTTTTTCTACAGAGCACATGAAAATTAAGATGTACACTCCAAAATGTATCACCCCATTTCTCCTGTCTTCAGAAATACCCCCATTGTGGCCCAAATCTTATGTCTTGACAAACGGCAGGGCCCAAACATAAAGGAGCACCCAGTGGTTTTCAGAACACAAAATTTGCTTGAAAATGGTTCAGGCCCCATTGCACACTTGTAATAGCGTTGAGCTGCCAAAACAATAGAAAACCCCCATAATACACCCCATTTTGAAAACTAGACCCCCTAAGGTATTCATCTAGGGGTGTAGTGAGCATTTAGACCCCCTAGTTTTTTGTAGAAATTAGTGCAAAGCAGGCGGAAATTTTTTTTTTTTCATTTTGTACACAAAAGTGTCAATTTAAAGACTGATTTTCTTCTACAGAGCACATGAAAATAAAGATGTACACTCCAAAATGTATCATCCCGTTTCTCCTGTCTTCAGAAATACCCCCATTGTGGCCCTAATCTTATGACTTGTCACACGGCAGGGCCCAAACATAAAGGAGCACCTAGGGTCTTTTAGATAATAAACTGAAAATGGTTCAGGCCCCATTGCACACATGTAATGGCGTTGAGCTGCAAAATGATAGAAAACCCTTATAATGACCCCATTTAAAAAACTAGATCCCTTACAGTTGAGAAGTGAAGCTTAGCACTTATAAGGGAGGCAGATTTCTAAAAAGGCATTTGCGTATACATATGACTATGTCTCGCCAAACTGAAAAAAAAAGGGGAAAAAAACTGAACTGTAGTGAAAGGCAACAAGTCCAAGAAAACGGAGCAACATGTCTCCAGCTATGTTGCAAATTCCAGTTTGTTCACAAGATACAAGAACACGGATAGAGCTGTAATGACAAGCTGGCACTCAAGGATAGTGACTGGTCGTAAAACGTCTCTTTAGCCCCATCAATCCCTATATGAGAGACGAATGTGCTAAGTGACACGGCGCACCATAACAGGCCCCTGCCCGGCAAGGTAGAAACCGCTATGCACACAATCAACCAGTCACCTACAGAGTATATAAAGGGATAGTGTCCAGAACCGTTGTAGGAACAGTAATGGATCACTAATTCCCAAAATTATGTCATTATTTCTAGACGTGTTGTGGGGTGTCCTCAAAATAAATTCTTAATAAAGCCCTTAGTGTACTGGTGAGGAACAGCTCAATGATTAGAGATCCTCCAAATAAAAAAATATGATGCCAATATCACGATACAGTAATGTGAATGGAATTAACAGCTTTGTGTGGCAGGACATAAAAAATTAAATTAGGAAAATTAAGGAAACAAATCAGAAAAGGTAAAATTAGTTGTCTGAAAAATAATTAGCTCCACGACCCATCCCAAAGTGATCCCTCCCTCCCTGGACAGCCCACAAACTAAACAGAAAATTAGAATAAATTGAATTCCTGAACCCTTCCCCCCCCTCCCCCGTTCTTTTTGGTATTAAATAAAATTAATAATTTGCAACTGTATGGTACGTTTCAAAACAGGGGTAATTACAGAGGTCTGGTTGTGATGGGCAACTGGGGCAGTAAATCCGGGTGTCCCTCCTCCTTCCATGTTTGCTACACACCCGGCATCTTTTCTGTGGATACGTTTTGCTGGTGGTGGCAGGGACGGGGTGAGGGAAATGGATTTCTGAAAGCCTTCGAACGTCCTCCGATTCGAAGGCTTGCCCAGGTGCGGGGGACTCAAACAGGAGACTCTCAACCACCTTCTCCTGGTACTCGAGGAAGTTGAGGTTTGTGCTTGTCCGCCGTAGCCCCCTCTCCCTAACTGCCACTGTGGTGTCTGCATGCAAGGTGGTCAGCATGTAGACATCCTTGCTGTACTTCCACTTCACGGCAAGCAGCTGGTCACTTGCGAGGGCATGGAGGGATTTATAAAGGGGTATACTGGTATAAAAATTATCTGTGTACACATGGTACCCTTTGTGCAGGAATGGCGCCAATAAATCCCACACAATTTTGCTTGATGTTCCAATATGTTCGGGGCAGCCTAGGGGGTTAAGTTGGGAGTCTCTGCCCTCATAAATAGACAGACCACAGGTGTAGCCGGTTGTGCTCTCACACACCTTATACAATTTTACCCCATATCTGGCACGCTTGGAGGGAATATATTGACGGAAGGAAAGGCAGCCTTTAAAATTAAAAAGGGACTCATCAACGAATATTTTTTTTTTTCAGGGGTATATAATTTCAAGAATAAATCTGTAAGGAGGGAAATAAGGGGTCTCAATTTATTTAGGCGGTCGAAGGCTGGGTCAGTTCTGGGGGGGACTTGGGAATTGTCATAAAAATGCATGAACCGCATTAGGACTTCATAGCGGTTACGGGACATATCTGCTGCAAACACAGGGGTTGAGTGGACAGTACTCGCAGCCCAATAGGATCGGACAGAGGGTCTTTTTACGATGCCCATGTCCAGGGTAAGCCGCAAATTATTATTTATTTTATGAACACTTGTGGAAGTCCACCGTCTTACATAAATAGACGTGGGCTTTTGTACAGCAAACTGTGTGGCGTACAAATTAGTTTGCTGCACAATTAACTCAAGGACGTTATCATCCACAAATAAATGAAAAAAATCATAAGGGGTAAAATTGGCGACATCCACATTAATTTGGGGAGTGGATAAAAATTGGGGTACTTGGGGGGAAAATTAAGTGGCAGGAACCCACGTAGCAGAAGGGACGGGACCGCTGGGTGGAGAATGAGAGGAGCTGGTGACTTCTACCACCATAGGGCTATGGGGTCTGGGGATGGAATCGGAGTCCCCGCTATCTGAAAATATTTCCGCCTCTGAAGCGGTGTCAGATTCAGAGTGGTCAGAGCAGAGAAATTCGTATGCCTGCTCTGCACTGAATAATCTGTAAGCCATTTTTTTTTTCTGTACAGCTCAGAAAGAAATTATAATAACTGACCGTCCCTAATAGACTGGTAATGGACGGCAAATGACTGACACCCACTGACGGAGTGACACCCACCGACTGACAGAGTGACACTTACCGACTGACTGACACCCACCAATTCACAGACACCCACCGACTGACTGACACCCACTGACCGGCAGTAACAGACGGACACAGGGTCCCTAATAAAGATAATTGACCATCACTAATAGACGTCTAATGACAGACGCCTAATCACGGACACCCACTGACCGCCAGTTACTGACGGACAGTTTATAATTTTATTTTTATTTTTTCACAGTATGTAATCGCAGAGTCAGGACAGAAGTCTGATCTCTCTCCTCACAGAACAACTGCGCTGAGGGGAGAGAGAAGCGCAGCCCCTGTCCTGGCTCTGTTTTGTAAATATAATGGATGTGATCTTCATGATAGGTTTATCATGGAGACCACATGATCAGGGACCATTATTATTGGTCTCTGATGGTTACTGTGCTGAAGGCTGATCTTCAGCACAGTAACCAGTGCGCATGTCTGCGCCATTTTCTTATTTTTTTTTAATTAGATGTGGGGGGGCGCCCTAATAACTTTATTTAAACATATATGGGGGCCATATTGCCCCGATCGGGGGGACCCGATCGGGGCATAATTTGAACTTCTCTCTCCTCTCCTGAGGAGAGAGACTTTACTGTGAGCGGCGGTGAGCGGCGGTGAGCGGCGGTGAGCGGCGGCGGGCGGCTTTCAGTCTGCGCATGCGCCCGGCCGCCACCGCCATCTTTCTTGAGGGTAAGGGGGGGTGGGAAATGAGGATCGGGACCCAGCTTAGGGCCAGAAGCGCTGGGGGACCCGATCGCTGCACCGGAGACTTTCTCCCTCCTCTCTTACATGAGAGGAGGGAGAAAGTTTAGTGCGGGCAGCTCCGCTGCCGGCATTTTCTGTGATCGCCGTGATAAAGTGTATCACGGCGATCACGTGATCAGAGACCGCTTGTCACGGTCTCTGATCAGTGCCCCGAGCCCTCAGCTACCTCCAGTAGCTGCGGGCACGGAGCTACAGCGATTGATTTTAGCGCTAACTTTGGCTGAAGTGCCGCCGTAAAAAGGCGGCGCTCCAGCCCAAGGCCCCTTAGTGACCGCAGTAAAAACATGTATGGGTGGTCACTAAGGGGTTAAAAGAATATTGAGTTTGGATCACTTTGTTTCTTACACCGTTCACACAATTCTTATGTACAGGATTTCTAGGATTTGAGATTCGAAAGATTCGAGAGATTCGAGAACCTTTTCGGATTCGGATTCTAAAACAATTGGAATCGTCCCACCTCTAAAAATTACTAACATTATCACTATATTCTAAATATTCGCGAATTCTCAAAGTGCCGATATTCGAAATAAAAATTCACAATTCGAATATTTGTGATCAACACTACAGGGAGTGCAGAATTATTAGGCAAATGAGTATTTTGACCACATCATCCTCTTTATGCATGTTGTCTTACTCCAAGCTGTATAGGCTCGAAAGCCTACTACCAATTAAGCATATTAGGTGATGTGCATCTCTGTAATGAGAAGGGGTGTGGTCTAATGACATCAACACCCTATATTAGGTGTGCATAATTATTAGGCAACTTCCTTTCCTTTGGCAAAATGGGTCAAAAGAAGGACTTGACAGGCTCAGAAAAGTCAAAAATAGTGAGATATCTTGCAGAGGGATGCAGCACTCTTAAAATTGCAAAGCTTCTGAAGCGTGATCATCGAACAATCAAGCGTTTCATTCAAAATAGTCAACAGGGTCGCAAGAAGCGTGTGGAAAAACCAAGGCGCAAAATAACTGCCCATGAACTGAGAAAAGTCAAGCGTGCAGCTGACAAGATGCCACTTGCCACCAGTTTGGCCATATTTCAGAGCTGCAACATCACTGGAGTGCCCAAAAGCACAAGGTGTGCAATACTCACAGACATGGCCAAGGTAAGAAAGGCTGAAAGACGACCACCACTGAACAAGACACACAAGCTGAAACGTCAAGACTGGGCCAAGAAATATCTCAAGACTGATTTTTCTAAGGTTTTATGGACTGATGAAATGAGAGTGAGTCTTGATGGGCCAGATGGATGGGCCCGTGGCTGGATTGGTAAAGGGCAGAGAGCTCCAGTCCGACTCAGACGCCAGCAAGGTGGAGGTGGAGTACTGGTTTGGGCTGGTATCATCAAAGATGAGCTTGTGGGGCCTTTTCGGGTTGAGGATGGAGTCAAGCTCAACTCCCAGTCCTACTGCCAGTTTCTGGAAGACACCTTCTTCAAGCAGTGGTACAGGAAGAAGTCTGCATCCTTCAAGAAAAACATGATTTTCATGCAGGACAATGCTCCATCACACGCGTCCAAGTACTCCACAGCGTGGCTGGCAAGAAAGGGTATAAAAGAAGAAAATCTAATGACATGGCCTCCTTGTTCACCTGATCTGAACCCCATTGAGAACCTGTGGTCCATCATCAAATGTGAGATTTACAAGGAGGGAAAACAGTACACCTCTCTGAACAGTGTCTGGGAGGCTGTGGTTGCTGCTGCACGCAATGCTGATGTGAACAGATCAAAACACTGACAGAATCCATGGATGGCAGGCTTTTGAGTGTCCTTGCAAAGAAAGGTGGCTATATTGGTCACTGATTTGTTTTTGTTTTGTTTTTGAATGTCAGAAATGTATATTTGTGAATGTTGAGATGTTATATTGGTTTCACTGGTAAAAATAAATAATTGAAATGGGTATATATTTGTTTTTTGTTAAGTTGCCTAATAATTATGCACAGTAATAGTCACCTGCACACACAGATATCCCACTAAAATAGCTAAAACTAAAAACAAACTAAAAACTACTTCCAAAAATATTCAGCTTTGATATTAATGAGTTTTTTGGGTTCATTGAGAACATGGTTGTTGTTCAATAATAAAATTAATCCTCAAAAATACAACTTGCCTAATAATTCTGCACTCCCTGTAGAGGGGAACAGAAAGTAGTGCATTCTGGTTTCTAATGGTAGATTGATGGTATGAGAACCTGTCCTTCATGCACTGTGTGGTCTCCCCCACATACAGTAGGCAACAAGGACATTTGAGAATGTAGATGACGAAATTATTATAACAGGTATATTGTCCCTGGATACAGATTCTCTCAACAGTGAGTGGATGATGTACCCCACCACCCTTAATCACACTAGAGCATTGTGCACATTGGAGACAGGGATAAGTGCCATTCCTGAGGGTGGTTAAATATCTTTCATATAGTCTCAGTTTACTGCTCGCTACATCTGCCCTCACCAACCAATCTTTTATATTCTGTGAGTGTTTGAAGCTTTTTGTGTATCGGGGTTTGAGACTAATTGCTCTGTCTTCATACACGTTCACACAGTGTGAAGTCTGACATTCAGCATAAACCATTCCTGTCTTCCAAGTTAGACTACAAGGACTGTTCTTGTAGTCTAACTTGTTTATTGGCAAAACAGGAGTAGTTGAGATTGGTAAATTTATAAGAATACAAGAAATTGTATAAGTATAAGGCATAACATGTATCAGTAGAAAGCATAGAACAGCATGTATTATAAAATTACATTAACACTGGGCATATGTCCAAAATGGCTGCCTACACATCTATGTCTAGCATCCAACAGTTACAATCTTTTCCCTGAGTAACACTTATATCTAGCTAAACAGCACTGCATAACACAATATCCCTGAGACAAGGGAGAGCTCTCTCACCAGATAAGCTTGCACAAGGATGGTGGAATTTAAAAAGGAGATATGCAGAAGGACAGGCTCTGATGGTGTGTCCTTGATGACTGGGGGTTTCTCTTTCCCAGGATGCATTACACTCCCACAATGCTTTGCACCTCCCACAATACAATAATCTTTATTAACAGAAAAACAAAGTGTAGTACATTTTTAACACCGCTAGACTGTGCTATTACCACATCAATCACTACAGGAATACTAAAACCTGGCTGACATGAAATAGAATTAAATTCAAACCCTGCTGGGCAGAACACTTCCCATCTGGCATCAACAGATGTCACCACTGAATCCTTCTTGCTTAACAACCGATTTTGGTCAATGATGGGATCAAGCTTCTTCAAAGCGCTATCCTTGGAGACTGTTTGGCCTTCGCTGAGGTAGTCTATTTCTTTAACATAACATTTGTGTTGTATCATGCAAATTATTATGTTCTTGGGCCTTTCCATATTGGGAGCGTTAGAGGCGTGTTTGCACTGATGCCAACCTTTGCAGAGCTTCTGGCTCACAAGTAATGTCCACTTGTAAAACTGAGCTATATTAACTCGACAGGCTATAGCACGAATGAGCAACATCCAGGTGGAGAACCTGTCGAAACGATGAGATTTAAGTTGGTGGTCCAAAGTCACTGTACATAGAACAGATACTTCAGGTCGGACTTCTTCATTGGCATCTGGGTCTACCAATTCGAACATGTCGGACCCGATACTGAAAGACGTCGAACGATACAGGAATGCAGGACCCGTAAACCATGTAGTGTCTTTAAGGTGGCTCGCTGCGACGGATCTAGTCTCGTGGTCCGCAGGATTATGCTGTGTAGGCACATAGTGCCACTGTATAGGACAAGTGGATCTCCTGATCCTTAGCACCCAATTGCAGACGTAGACATAAAAGCGTCTGGTTTTGTTGCAAATATATCCTAGGATTACCTTGCTGTCCGTGTAACAGTCAACTGTTATAAGTTCAGCCAACTCCACTGCAAGCACAGCAGCACAGAGCTCCAGTCTGGGAACCGTGTGTTCACGGAGTGGCACTAGCTTGGTCCGACTCATGACAAATCCTATATGGCATTGTTCCTTGACCTCAATGGTCTTTAGGTATGCTACGGCTGCAATTGCCTTGACTGAAGCATCACAGAAGATATATAGTCTTTGCATCTTGACTTCAGTAGATGGCACGGAAGCATATGATCGTGCCACATGAAGGCTGGTCAAAGCTTCGAGAGACTTCTTCCAACCTGTCTACAGGTCCTTTTTCTCCATGGGAAGCAGATCATCCCAATCAGACGTCTCTGTGGTGAAGTCCCTTAGCATAATTTTGCCTTGGATGGTAACAGGCGCTACGAATCCCAGAGGCTCATATAAGCTGTTTATGGTGGACAGAACTCCTCTGCGTGTGAAGGACTTTTCTTCCTTGCTGATTTGGAAGGTGAATGTGTCTGCCTTTAAATCCCAGAGCAAACCAAGGCTCCGCTGCATAGAAAGGGAGTCGGTGCTAAGTCCTTTAGATCACTTGAATGGTCTTGGGGTGAGAAGGCTTCCATTAACTCACGGTTGTTGGAGGCGATTTTGTGCAACTTCAAATTAGATAAAGTGAGCATCTCTTGAGTCCTTTTTAGGAAAATTATTGCAGTCTTGGTCGTGGGTGTGGATTTCAAGCAGTCGTCCACGTAGAAATCTTTTTCCACAAAGGATCTGACATCTGACCCATACTTTGCTTCACCCTCTCAGGCTGAATCTCTGAGACCATAGATGGCGACTGATGGGGAAGGACTATTTCCGAAGATGTGCACTCTCATTCGGTACTCTACAATGTCTTCATTGGGGTCATTGTTGCAGTACCAGAACAACCTCAAGTAGTTTCTGTGTTCTTCCTTGACGAGGAAGCAGTGGAACATCTGTTGTATGTCGGCCATAAATGCTACGGAATCTCTGAAGAAGCCTAGAAGTACCTCCAAGAGTCTGTTGTTGAGGTCTGGACTAGACAGTAAGACATCATTTAGCGAAACGCCTTCGCACCTGGCACTAGAGTAGAATACTACTCTTACCTGCCCTGGCTTTTTAGGATGATACACGCCAAATATGGGTAAGTACCAACACTCCTCTGAGTCTTGGAGCATAGGTGCCATTTCTGCATGGTTGTTCTGGAATATTCTTTCCATGAAGGTAAAGAAATGTTCTCTCATCTCTGGTGTCCTCGGAAGTTTGTGTTTGAGGGAGACAAATCGACTGTGGACAAGTTCTTGTTGTTAGGTAAGCGTTGTCTCTGGGGTTTAAATGGTAAAGGTGCAACCCAGCTTTTTGACTGGTCTTTAACTATTCCTTGATCCATGATATCCAAGAACAGCCTGTCTTCTATGGACATTGTGTAACATCCCAGAGTTATGTTACTAAACTCTTTTCTCCCCGCTACATCCTGTTAAGTGTATTTGCATTGTCATCCTGTGTAATTTAACATCACATTCTCAAAAATGTGCATTTTTTTAGCCTGTTACATGTATTTGCTGTAATGTATGTACAGTCGTGGCCAAAAGTTTTGAGAATGACACAAATATTAGTTTTCACAAAGTTTGCTGCTAAACTGCTTTTAGATCTTTGTTTCAGTTGTTTCTGTGATGTAGTGAAATATAATTACACGCACTTCATACGTTTCAAAGGCTTTTATCGACAATTACATGACATTTATGCAAAGAGTCAGTATTTGCAGTGTTGGCCCTTCTTTTTCAGGACCTCTGCAATTCGACTGGGCATGCTCTCAATCAACTTCTGGGCCAATTCCTGACTGATAGCAACCCATTCTTTCATAATCACTTCTTGGAGTTTGTCAGAATTAGTGGGTTTTTGTTTGTCCACCCACCTCTTGAGGATTGACCACAAGTTCTCAATGGGATTAAGATCTGGGGAGTTTCTAGGCCATGGACCCAAAATGTCAACGTTTTGGTCCCCGACTCACTTAGTTATTACTTTTGCCTTATGGCACGGTGCTCCATCGTGCTGGAAAATGCATTGTTCTTCACCAAACTGTTGTTGGATTGTTGGAAGAAGTTGCTGTTGTAGGGTGTTTTGGTACCATTCTTTATTCATGGCTGTGTTTTTGGGCAAAATTGTGAGTGAGCCCACTCCCTTGGATGAGAAGCAACCCCACACATTAATGGTCTCAGGATGCTTTACTGTTGGCATGACACAGGACTGATGGTAGCGCTCACCTTTTCTTCTCCGAACAAGCCTTTTTCCAAATGCCCCAAACAATCGGAAAGAGGCTTCATCGGAGAATATGACTTTGCCCCAGTCCTCAGCAGTCCATTCACCATACTTTCTGCAGAAGATCAATCTGTCCCCGATTTTTTTTTGGAGAGAAGTGGCCTCTTTGCTGCCCTTCTTGACACCAGGCCATCTTCCAAAAGTCTTCGCCTCACTGTGCGTGCAGATGCGCTCACACCTGCCTGCTGCCATTCCTGAGAAAGCTCTGCACTGGTGGCACTCCGATCCCGCAGCTGAATCCTCTTAAGGAGACGATCCTGGCGCTTGCTGGACTTTCTTGGACGCCCTGAAGCCTTCTTTACAAGAATTGAACCTCTTTCCTTGAAGTTCTTGATGATCCTATAAATTGTTGATTGAGGTGCAATCTTAGTAGCTACAGTAGCCTGTGAAGCCATTTTTATGCAACGCAATGATGGCTGCACACGTTTCTTTGCAGATCACCATGGTTAACAATGGAAGAACAATGATTTCAAGCCTCACCCTCCTTTTAACATGTCAAGTCTGCCATTTTAACCCAATCAGCCTGACATAATGATCTCCAGCCTTGTGCTCGTCAACATTCTCACCTGAGTTAACAAGACGATTACTGAAATTTTCTCAGCAGAACCTTTAATGACAGCAATGAAATGCAGTGGAAAGGTTTTTTTGGGATTAAGTTAATTTTCATGGCAAAGAAGGACTATGCAATTCATCTGATCACTCTTCATAACATTCTGGAGTATATGCAAATTGCTATTATAACAACTTAAGCAGCAACTTTTCCAATTTCCAATATTTATGTAATTCTCAAAACTTTTGGCCACGACTGTACACCAGCAGGTGGCAGCAATGTTTAGCAGGACCTTAGTTCAGTTAAGTATATCTAGAGTGGAATAGTTTATTCCAATTTAGCTCCCCCTCTTTGAGCAGAGTGGGCTCGCCCATGTCCTGCCTCAAGGGGAGGAAAGGAAGTTCAGTTTCTGTGCCAGCTACCCCTGCTAGGGGAAGGCTGCGCTGGTAGGAGCTCCCAGTTTTAGGGATCCCAGCCCTGATCGTGCCTCGGCTGAGGCCAAAGATCTTCATCCCCAGTCTGAGCCTTCAGCCTCAGCTGGTTGACAAGCAAGCAGCACCTCCAGATCTCCAGGACAAACCATTCCCTGTGAGCAGAACTGTGAGTAACTATCCAGAGACCAGGAGAAGCCAAATTCCTCCTCAGCTAGTCAGCCCCCATACCAAGCAGAAGATAGACAGAGCAGAAGACAGATTCCCGCCACATATTACAGAGCCATAAGCAGACGACTAATCCTGCAAGAAAGCTCCAGGCACATGCTAGATGCAGAAGAGATATTGATCCCTGCCATACATTGCCAATACCTGCTGGGACCCAAGACTATTGCTGTACCTCATATGGATTAATGCTGCCTTCAGTAAAGACAAGTTTAATTATATTACAAGTCTGGATCTCATTTATTGCTACCAAAACCCTCAATTACTCCTACTAGCAACACACTCATTTATTGCAAGTGAGCCAGGATACAGGAGTCCAGCCGTACCAAGGTAGGAGACACCGTTGACACTACATTACCCCACTCTGGCATTCCTCACCTGGTACGTGAGTTGCAACACCTTAAAGGGCCCTGAGACTGTAACCTGTGCACACTGCAATTGGTGTCACAAACAAAACTCTTAACCATTATTTACACCTGACCCAGTCAGTGCATATTGTTGCGCCAGTGTGCATTAGTCCAATCCGGCTTACTGCAATTGCGACCGTGTTGTCTTCTCATGTCCTATAGAGGACTGTGCACCCTAAGTGATCTTGCTCACCATCGCAGGCGTGGTCTTCACAGGAGGGATCTGGGAAAGGACAAGGCACAGGAGCTCTGTGTGGCAATTCTTTTATTAGGAAACTACTGTGACATTGTTGGAATAGGAAAGTGCGTCCATTTTCAAATGTGTTGGTGAGCATCCTGTTGACTGAGGTCGGCTTGTGTGCTCCTCCTAGACACTAGGTCAAGTCCCTGGGCGTATGGAGCGTTTTGGGGACCGTTAATCTGTCCTCTAGCCTTGTAGTATGTCTCTTCCAAGGAGTAAGACTATCGGGGCTTCTGGGTCCAATTCTGGTATCAGGTGAGCTATACGCCTCAGGTGGGGATGGTATGCTGCTACCTCTGGTGTAGGCATCTCAGACTGGTTGTCAGGTATGTGGTCGGCAGTGACAAGCAGGTCTGACCTTCTATAGACTCTACCTTGTACCCAGTTGCTTTCCTCCCCGCCGTCTCAACGGTACCTGCACATGTCCTTAATGAGTAGACAGAACTGGGCCCTATGATGTTGAAGGTGTCAAAGAAGGTGGATTTAGCTAAAGACCGATTGCTTTGATCATCCAAGATTGCATATACCTTGATCGCCTTACCTGAGAGGGTGGTTCAGGGTATAATGCTGTGTTGTGTTCTGTGTTACCGCATTCTGTGCATGTCACACTGACCTTATAGTTTCTGGACGAAGTGTGATGTTGTAGCGCAGCACCTGAAGCAGAGGAATTCTTTGTGGTCCTCTAAAGACTTTTCCCTGAAGGCTCTGCATTTTAATAGAGAATGTGGTTTCTTGTGCAGAGGGCATTCTTTGGTAAGATATTTGAGTTTTTTTCTCTTCTTGAGAAGACTTAAATGGCCTGTAAGGAGAACCTGTGGAGGCAACGTTAGTTTTGTGGACTGCCACTGCTGTTTTATGAGGTTTGACACCAGGGCTAGTGGGACATGACAATGTAAAGTCAAAACTGGGATAGTTTCTGATCCTTGCCTGTTGAGTAGCAAAGTCTACAAACACCACAAAGGGGGAAATGGTACATTAAAAACCTGTTTATAATAAAAACCATGCATGATCCACTTCTCCTGTAGGTTATAAGGGAGTTTTTGGACAATCGGGTTGACACCTCTGGCAGTGTCAAGGAATGCTAGCCCTGGTAGATCTCATTCTGCCTGAGCAACCTGTACCTCTATTAACAAGTCACTGAGTTCCCTGAGCGTCTGGTTACCCCTACCCACTATTCTTGGAAAATTATCAATTCTCTTGCATTTTCTATAGCTTCTATTGACCCATAACACTCATCAAATCTTTCCCACACCATCTTTAGGCCTTTGCCAGGATAGTTTATGTTAATGTCTCTGATTCTTTTGGCGTGTTCAGAAGACTCGCTTCCAAGCCACTTTACCACGAGATCTAACTCCTCACTATAGGAAAGATCTAAGTCTCTTATGGCCTTCTGTAAGGAGGCACACCATGCCCTGTAGTTCTCGGGGCGATCAGTGAACTTTATAAGTCTCTTGGTAACCAGCTCCCGTTTAGCAAAGAATTTATCAAAGTCCATGGCGGCCTGGTTGGCGCCAATACTACCCGGTGTGTTGTTATGTTGCATGTGTAGTGTATCACCATACCTTTTAGGGGTTTCTGGCTTAGGGAAGTCTGTATAATACCGTTATGACCCGAAGGGTGTCCCTTTAAGTCGAAGCAAAGGTTGTAGTTTTTGTTCTGTAGGGCAGTAGTTGCGGTCAGCATAGCCTTGTCATATACTGTCCTGCTTGAGGTACTGTGGTTCAAGGTAGGATCTTTGGCACTCTGTATAAGCTGGCTGATATACTGGATCACAGTTGTCATCTGTCTTGGGATGCTGAACGTATTCTGAGACACGCTGTGTTGGATCTTGTTCATTTAGGTCTGGCCCAAGTACTTGGTTGTTTTTCACAGATTCGGGGAACTCCAAGGCTTCCAGGTACTCTGCTTTGGCTATTGTGGCTGCCGCTTCTTTCTCTGTGGCAAGTTTTTCCAGTGACGCTTGCAGGCGTACTCTTTCTGTTTCTTGATCTGCTTTCCTTAGCTTTAGTTGCATCTCTTGTGCAGAAAAGGAAGACCTTACTTTTGCAGCCTCAGCATCTGCATGAGTGAGAGCAGCCTTTTCTTTTATCGAGGACTTGCTAGAGCAGCTCACTCGTGACATGGTCCTGTATGATGATGCCTGTCTAGTGGGCATTGTGTGCCTTTTGCTGGCTGCTTAATGTCTCTGTGCGGACTGAGTCTATGTAGAAACGGACATAAGCGTGCTCTGGATCGTGCTACACTTGATGGCGACTGCACTCTTGCTTCTTGTGACTGTATGGCAGCCGCTGCAATCTTATATGAAGCACCACGTGTGTGATGGCGGCTCTGTGTAGTCAGATCCACTATTGCTGGTGACTAGCATCTGTTTTACTGTTTTGTCTTCATATACGTTCACACAGTGTGCAGTCTGACATTCAGCATAAACCATTCCTGTCTTCCAAATAAGAGGACTGTTCTTTGTAGTCTAACTTGTTTATTGGCAAAACAGGAGTATTTGAGATTGGTAAAACTATAAGAATACAAGAACTTGTGTAAGTATAAGGCATAACATGTATCAGCAGAAAGCATAGAACAGCATGTATTATAACATTACATTAACACTGGGCATATGTCCAAAATGGCTGCCTATACATAGGATTGCATGTCTAGCATCTAACAGTTACAACCTCTTCCCTGAGTAACACTTATACCTAGCTAAACAGCACTGCATAACCCAATATCCCTGAGACAAGGGAGATCTATCTCACCAGATATGATTGCACAAGGATGGTGGAATTTAAGAAGAAGATATGCAGAAGGACAGCTCAGCTGGTGTGTCCTTGATGACTAAGGGTTTACACTCCCACAATGCTTTACAGCACCCACAATACAATAATCTTTATTAACAGAAAAACAAAGTGTAGTACATTTTTAACACCGCTAGATTGTGCTATTACCACATTAATCACTACAGGAATAAAACCTGGCTGATGTGAAATAGAATTAAATTCAAACCCTGCTGGGCAGAACACTAATAGTTTGACCCTCTGGAATTGTCACTTTGGCAATGATTTTTTGTGTTTTGTGGGTAAATGCTGGAGTAATGTAGTAGGCTATTTTATCAGCCTGCTTTGAATACAAGTCAGTATATAGATGTCCTCCCTCATCCTTTATGACCCAAGCATCCAGGAAGCTTACTCTGTCCATATTTATGTAAATTTTAACTCTTCCCACATCAAATTTAACTGGATACAAAATTCCTCTAAGGTCCGAATGTCGCCTCTCCATACACAGAATATATTGTAAATGAATCGACACCATAGAATCCAATGTTTCTGAAACAAACATTTAGTATATACAAATTGTCTTTTATACCATGCCATATAACAATTTGGTGTGGTATGAGGATTAGAATTTTTCCCATGGTTTATCTCTATGGTTATAAGGCTTTGTATACATTTATATCCCCCCCCCCCCCGTCACTATTTGTGATTGTATTAGGTTAGCATGCTATATTGATTTATTCTAGATGTATATGTACTACCACATCAAAAAAATGCTTTGCAGTAAATATAAGTGAGGGAAGAATAATTATCGTGCACTAGAACACCTTCCCAATTAAAATATACCTTTTATTAATAATGAACTAAAATCTGGCCTACAGCCGGACTACACATGACAGGAGAGTCAGCAAGACATACAATACAATACTATAATCAATGAGACAAGGGGTATACTGGTAGTACCTGTAACAACATCCAAAAAGGAATCCTTGACATGTATAAAGGAGACAGCTGAGGAATCAATTGCGATACGATAAATTACAATTATAGCTCAATGATGACCTGATATTGGTGGGGCCATCATAAAAAAAAACAGTAATGCAATATGGTCAATTGACTCGACATATATTCCGCGGTTATACACGGTTTGCTAAATTACTCTACATATATTACGTGAAAATTCACGCGTTGCTGAAATACTGAAGAAAGGTTTTGTGGTTACTCACGGTTTGCTGAGATACCAGTAGGTATGGAACTTAACGGTTTGCGGAGATGTCAGTGGGTGTAGTTCTCAATAGCCAGGTGGGGAACCAACACTGGTGAATGAAGCAATCAGGTTGATATTACTGATAACCAGGATGGTCCGGAGGCCGTAATATTAGTGCAGCTCAGAGACGTAATGTCCAATAGTCATTGAAATCCTATCCTACATGAATCCCTCCGTGACCCTAGTTAAGCTCAGCCCAGGGACACCCTTAAAGGTAGAGGTTCCCTGTCCTCGTGCCGAATCTGACTCTCCCTGTATGCCCCTGTCCTCATTAACCAATAGTATATAACATAACAGACACACTAAAGAAAACAAAAGAAAAAACACAGATCCCAACGTTACGTTTCCCGAGCCAGTATGACTTCTGACTGGTTCGTCAGGGGAAGTGGAGAACAATACTCCAACAGCAGTGTATCACAATGGAGATTTTCAATTTAGCGTCCCTCAATCGAGACCCTCCAGGAATAGGAGCCCAGATGTAGGCAATAGATGACCGGTGTCCCCAGATCCTAATCAAAATCAGCGCCTTATAAAGTATCCTCCCCCAGTTAGTCCCTCCCCTTTAGACAATTATTTTCTTAGTATGGATTAAAGAGAACAATTAATATCATGAGCGATACCTTATAGTATAATTATCAGCCCCCATATGTATAACAATACTGTATTTATAAGGAAAAGATCATAAATCACCTTAAAATTGAATGCCCCATTGGTACAGCATGTGAACGCCGATTTGGAAAGCATATGCGTTCCAAAGACCGGAAGTGTTGTATTAAACCGTAAGTGACGTACCGGAAGTGACATACATAATGCTACTCCGTTAACCGGAAGTTGCTCTGGAACGCAAATTGCGTTCCACAATGCGATTATAAGGTTTAGGAAAGCAATGCATGCGGCTTCCAGTCATCCCACTATTTTAATAATAGGAAATACCAATATTTCTAGTGTGATGTTCCTCTTTTATATAATATTTCAGTCAGGATCGATCTTATTAGAAGAAGGAATAGGACACCAATTAATCTGGGGGGAATAGGTCTAACCAAGAAACATTGAGGATTACAATTATTTAAACTTAGGCTGGGTCACACCGGACAGGGCATTTTTTCGGCCATCCATGGGGAAAATTTAATTACAAAATACACCCCATTCCGGCAACATTATATACATTAGAGGATCACTTTTGATCCGATATTTTAGATGATGACAGGAATTATGATACCAATAAAGTCACCATTGGTGGTTGGTATATTTAGAGAGAAGAGGGAGGAGCCACCCCAGAAAGGGAGGGCCCCCAATACGCGGACATTATGATTTAGTAGTCATGTCAGAGTGGGCAAATACAGAAACAAAGGAGTATAAGCCCTTGACAAGCCATAATTATAGGGAAATTATAGTCGTGGTCAAGTGGGCACTATCCAAAACTTTGTAGTCGTGTCCAAGTGGGCAATCTGAAACAATGTGGGGATTGTGATGGAAAGACCTTTAAGAGGGAGGAGTGAGTGAGAACGGGAGAGCACCCATCTCACAGGAAACAGCTAAATGATAATTGTTCGTTAAGACCATATGGACTGTACGTTTTTAATCTATATATCCACTGGCATTTCTTCTGTAAAATCTTTTTATCCCAGTCTCCCTTACGTGGAGAGGGAGGAATGATGTTGATAATTTGGAATCCCAGGGATCTTGGATCGCCCCCATGGAACTCGAGTACATGATTCGCCATAGGTTTGTCTCGTCTATGTCTAATATCTCCTAAGTGCTCTCCCACTCTCCTCCTCAGCTCCCTCTTAGTCTTGCCCACATAATTCATGGGACAGGAGCATGTTATCAAGTAAACCACTCCGCAACTCCTACAATTACCAAAATCCCTTATCTCAAAAGTTCTACCCGTTGTGATACTTTTAAAGGTTTTAGATGTAGTGATGAATGGACATGCTATGCATCCACTACATTTAAATGTTCCCAATGGTCTCCTATCCAACCAGGTTCCAGAAGTTTTTGGTGTCGTGTAGAGACTGTGTACCAGGGAACCTAGAATATGACATATTTTCAGTTGTTTCACACTTTTTTCAGTTGTTTCACACTTGTTTGTTATGTATATAATTCCATATGTGTTAATTCATAGTTTTGATGCCTTCAGTGTGAATCTACAATTTTCATAGTCATGAAAATAAAGAAAACTCTTTGAATGAGAAGGTGTGTCCAAACTTTTGTACTGTATATGGTGTATGCGTTGTGTCAAGCTCTTATAACAAACCTTACATTACAAAAGTGACAATAAGCATGCAAAAGATTCCTCTGCTGAGACCAGTGGTTACACACTTCCAGTAAAAAACTGTGCTCCATGTTAGTAATGACATTTGTTAAATATAAAGAAAATCCACAGTACTCACCATTAACTCTTACAGGACGATTGTGTTTTCGTTCTTCACTCCCCGTCTTCCCAGCGCCATAACTTTATTATTTTTCCATTCATATATCCTTATCAGGGCTTATTTTTTGTGGGACAATTCTGCCATAGTTTTATGTTTTGTTTTTGTGTTTGTTTTTTTGTTCCCTATGTGTTAAAATTGACCTGTTACCTTCATTCTCCAGGTCAGTACAATTACAACAATATCACACTTATATCGTTTTTCTTTCATTCTAATACTGAAAAAATAAAATAAAATTTAAATAAATATATTTTTTCTTTTCATTGTCATATTGACCGTACTGACGGTATACATTTTTGTAGTTATGTTTATGGAGCTATATGAAGGGTTATTTTTGTAGGGCAATCGGTACTTTTCAGTGCTGCCATTTTCAAGTGTGTGCGACTTTTTATTAAATTCTTTTGGGGAGGGAAGAAGACACCGGTAATATAGAAAGTGCATGCTGGTCGAGTTACACACCTCTGGCTGGAGGGAAGGGGTGCTCCCCTGCCCCTGGCCACAAAGCTCTAAGGGAAGAGGGGCCCAATCGGAACTCTTACACCAGGACCAATGAGCCTTTAACTAAGCCCATGCTTAAATGATGGACAATAATGAAGATTTTCACTAGATATAAATCATACAAATTTATTGGAATAATTATTGAGCTTTATATTTAAACTATAAGGGCTTACATTTATCTATTTCGATCCAATGCTCAGGGAAGAAACATCTGTTAATATTACAGAATTTCTAGAAGTGATTTTTAGTTCATGTGTGAGTCCCATGCACCACTTAGATTACTCTTTGCTTTTACTTGCTGTGGCCTTTAACCAATCCATAGTCCACTGAAAATCAAAGATTACTCAGCATGAATCCAGAGTTCGTCTACAGAAAAATAATTGGATTACAGCAATGTGCTTATATTTCTTTAATGTTATTTTTTTAAATTTTAGGTTGACTTTTTTGAGCTTCAATACTAGTTTCCCACACAGTTACAAAGTTTTCAAATTATAATGATCACCGTGAAACAGTTTTTTTTGTAACAGGAGGCACCACTGGTATTTGGGAGAAATGGCATTTGGGAGAAATGAATGAATAACAGCTTATAATTTGCATTGTGTAGCAATAGGCTGTTTAACATAAAGCCATCCAAGCTGATAGTGATCTCACCATTAAACCCCGGAGGATTTGACGTTTTTGCATTTACGTTTTTTTCTCCCTGACTTCACGGATCCATATTTATTTTATTTTTCCGCTAACATAGACTTACGAGGGCTTGTTTTTTGAAGAAAAAGATGTACTTTCTAATGGCACAATTTAATATTGCATGCAATTTAGTAATAAGCTGGAAAAAAAATATATAAATCGGGTGAAATTAGAAAAAATTGCAATTCTAACACATTACGTTTTATGGGCTTTGTTTTTATAATGTTCCCTCTGCAATAAGACTGACTTGTGCTCTTCATTCATTCGCTGGTCCAATATTATTGCAATGATGCCACATTTGTATAGTTTTTCCTGTGTTTTAATATTGGAAAAAGTAAAAACTTTGGAAAAAGAATCTTTTATGGCCATATTCTGACTCCCATAACCTTTTTATAGTTTTGTCTATGGAGTGTGCGAGGGCTTACTTTTTTTTAGGGCGGTCTGTAGTTTTTATGGATACCATTTTGGAGTGGGTATGACTGATCACTTTTTATTCAATTTTTTGGTGATGCAAAAATGGCTAATCGGCCATTTAGTTTTTTTTTCCGTTATGGTGTTCACCATACAGGATAAACATGTTTATATTTTAATACGGCTTCGTGTTTTGGGATGTGGCGATGCCCTTGATGTTAATTTTTTTATTGTTTTAAATTTTTTATGGGAAAAGGGGGTTAATTAGAATTTTTATATATACATTTTTTCATATAAAATTTTTTTTAAGTTACTCTAGGTGGCTATAACAAGCAATCATTAGATTGCTTCTCCAATACATGGATTACCAATGCAATGCATTGCAGATTTGCTATTTCTTATGGAGCTATAAGCTCAATAGGAACTACACCTCTAAAAGCCTTGTTTTCTTCAGAGAGACCAGGGCTTTTATATAGAAGCAACAGCTTCCTAGATTTCTGCACGAAGAAGCCGTTGAAGCCCTGTGAGCGCAGCATTCCCGAGTAAAGCCGCTTCAGATGTCGTGATCACAAATGCTCACGGCATCTGAAGGGTTAAATGTTCAATGTTAAGTGTTCAATGTTAATTGCTGATCACAGACATTAGTCCCAGGTGTCTGCTGTTTAAAACAGTAGAAACCTGGTGGCTATGGTGCTCATAACTGGGCATCATCTTTAAAGGGGTTGTCCGGGTTCAGAGCTGAACCCGGACATATCCCAATTTTCACCCAGGCAGCCCCCCTGACTTGAGCATTGTAGCAGTTCATGCTCCGATGCTCTCCTTTGCCGGTGATGTCACCGGCACTGATGGGCAGGCTTTAGTGCTGCCCTAGCCTGTAAAATGGCTAGGGCAGTGCTAAAGCCTGCCCACCAGTGTCGCTGACGCCACTGAACACACTGCTGGGAAGAAGCGTCCACCGGGCAGTGTGTTATGATTAATAAAAGAGCCCTTGACCTGCGCGATCCTGCGCAAGGCAAGGGAGAGCATCGGAACATGAAATGCCCCAATGCCAACATCAGCGGGCTGCCTGGGTTAAATTATGGGTATGTCCGGGTTCAGCTCTGAACCCAGACAACCCCTTTAAAGACCCGACTTCTGTCTATGTATGGCGGGTGTCAGCAAGGGCTTAACATCTTGACTTTTAATACATTTTGATAAACAACTAAGTAGTCGAAAATAACGTCATTATTCCATTTAACTAAAAACTTTAATTTGATATGGAAAACTTTTACCTTGTTCTGAAATTGATGCAGTATAAATGTAATATACACTGTTCAAAAAAATAAAGGGAACACAAAAATAACACATCCTAGATCTGAGTTAATTAAATATTCTTCTGAGATACTTTGTTCTTTACATAGTTGAATGTGCTGACAACAAAATCACACAAAAATTAAAAAATGGAAATCAAATTTTTCAACCCATGGAGGTCTGGATTTGGAGTCACACTCAAAATTAAAGTGGAAAAACACACTACAGGCTGATCCAACTTTGATGTAATGTCCTTAAAACAAGTCAAAATGAGGCTCAGTAGTTTGTGTGGCCTCCACGTGCCTGTATGACCTCCCTACACCGCCTGTTCATGCTCCTGATGAGGTGGCGGACGGTCTCCTGAGGGATCTCCTCCCAGACCTGGACTAAAGCATCTGCCAACTCCTGGACAGTCTGTGGTGCAACGTGACATTGGTGGATAGAGCGAGACATGATGTCCCAGATGTGCTCAATTGGATTCAGGTCTGGGGAACGGGCGGGCCAGTCCATAGCATCAATGCCTTCGTCTTGCAGGAACTGCTGACACACTCCAGCCACATGAGGTCTAGCATTGTCTTGCATTAGGAGGAACCCAGGGCCAATCGCACCAGCATATGGTCTCACAAGGGGTCTGAGGATCTCATCTCGGTACCTAATGGCAGTCAGTCTACCTCTGGCGAGCACATGGAGGGCTGTGCGGCCCTCCAAAGAAATGCCACCCCACACCATTACTGACCCAGTGCCAAACCGGTCATGCTGGAGGATGTTGCAGGCAGCAGAACGTTCTCCACGGCGTCTCCAGACTCTGTCACGTGTGTCACATTTGCTCAGTGTGAACCTGCTTTCATCTGTGAAGAGCACAGGGCGCCAGTGGCGAATTTGCCAATCTTGGTGTTCTCTGGCAAATGCCAAACGTCCTGCACAGTGTTGGGCTGTAAGCACAACCCCCACCTGTGGACGTCGGGCCCTCATATCACCCTTATGGAGTCTGTTTCTGACCGTTTGAGCAGACACATGCACATTTGTGGCCTGCTGGAGGTCATTTTGCAGGGCTCTGGCAGTGCTCCTCCTGTTCCTCCTTGCACAAAGGCGGAGGTAGCGGTCCTGCTGCTGGGTTGTTGCCCTCCTACGGCCTCCTCCACGTCTCCTGATGTACTGGCCTGTCTCCTGGTAGCGCCTCCATGCTCTGGACACTACGCTGACAGATACAGCAAACCTTCTTGCCACGGCTCGCATTGATGTGCCATCCTGGATAAGCTGCACTACCTGAGCCACTTGTGTGGGTTGTAGACTCCGTCTCATGCTACCACTAGAGTGAAAGCACCGCCAGCATTCAAAAGTGACCAAAACATCAGCCAGGAAGCATAGGAACTGAGAAGTGGTCTGGGGTCACCACCTGCAGAACCAATCCTTTATTGGGGGTGTCTTGCTAATTGCCTATAATTTCCACCTGTTGTCTATCCCATTTGCACAACAGCATGTGAAATTGATTGTCACTCAGTGTTGCTTCCTAAGTGGACAGTTTGATTTCACAGAAGTGTGATTGACTTGGAGTTACATTGTGTTGTTTAAGTGTTCCCTTTATTTTTTTGAGCAGTGTATTTACTTTTCCACATAACTTATATAAATTATGGATGCTCTTGCTATCTAGGACATTCAACTACAGGACAGAATAATTTTAAATATTACCAGATGAGATGGTACCCTACCCTGCTGTTTTAAGCAGTAACATTTGCAACAAAATTTCAAATTATTCTACCAACTATGGTTTCCTTATAGACACATATACAGTAAATATATTTACTAAAAGTAACTTAAAGCCTAAAGAGAATGTATCATGTGTTTCATTTTACTTTCATTAGTTAAATAGTAAATATTTAGCTATTTATTCTTCCAAGCTTTCCTGAAGTTGCCCATATTAGAAACACACACAGTACCTCCGGTATAGTCTAAACTGACAGTGATGCAGTGTGTGAGTGGTTTATGGCACCTGCAATGAATAGAAGCAATAGACTAACAGTCACCAGAAAATGATGGCGTACTGTTCACTTCCTCAGAGACCAAGTAGTGACAGGTGAGATGAATACAGAGATTTTTCTGTGTGTACATGGTGCATAGTTTTGCTATCTTGACTTGTGTAGGCCCCCAGCAGTACAATAGAGATGCTGTAAATTGTCACCCCTTGCTAACTCTATCCCCATGTAGACAGCAATACTGACAGAAAAGCTATAGAAAACCATAAAAGAACACAAAACATTTAAATAAAATGTAATTTTGTAATTATACATTTCCTTTAAAGGGGTTCTCTCTCTTCAGCAAATTACATTTACAGTATTATGTAGACAAAGTTAATACAGGGCACTTACTAATTTATTGTAATTGTCTCATTTGCTGGCTTGATTCATTTTTCCATCACAATATACACTGCTCATATCAAGGGTTTACAGCAACTATTGCAGCGCAGATACAAGATGTCCAGGACATGAGCTGCTGCCCAGGGCCGGTTCTAAAAATCCCCCCAAATGCACATTTCTCCAGTCCAACTGACTCCAAACAGAACCAGGGCGGGCTAGTACACTGGCACGGGTGAGATGGTGCCTGGGATGGATCCGACCCAGTTTAATCAACCAACCCACCAGACTGGGATGGATCCTGATCCATTTTAATCAACCAGTTACTGGTAGGTTGGTTGATTAAACTGGGTCGGATCCATCCATCCCAGGCATCTCACCCGTCCCAGTGCCAGTATGCCCCGCCCACCCTGGCTCCCGGCGGTGTTCAGCATATATTGACAAGAATCTGGGGCATTACATGATGTAATACCACCCAACTTTCCTGCTGTCCAGCATTGCACATGCGCAGAGACATGAGAAAAGTGTGAGGAAGTGAGCGCCCCCCTTCCCCCATCCCCTGTGTCATGCAGGACAGCTGGGAGACAGTGACATTACTTGCTATCCTGCATGACACATGTGCAGAGACATGAGTCTCTGGGAAAGCTGAGTGACCCCCTCCCCTCTGCCTTTCCATGTTCTTATTATCTGCATTTATGCCTTGCAGGATAGCAGGAAATCTGAGTGACAATACATGATGTAGTAGCACCCAGCTTTTCTGCTGTCCTGCATGGCACATGTGGAGAGACATGAGAATAGTCTGAGAAAGCGGAGCATAAGGCTACTTTCACACTTGCGTTCGGAGCGAATCCGTCTGGTGTCTGCACAGACGGATCCGCTCCTATAATGCAAACGATGGGATCTGTTCAGAACGGATCCGTCTGCATTGTATTTCAGAAAAAAATCTAAGTGTGAAAGTTAGTCAGACGGATCCGTCCAGACTTTACATTGAAAGTCAATGGGGGATGGATCCGTTTGAAGATTGAGCCATATGGTGTCATCTTCAAACGGATTCGTCCCCATTGACTTACATTGTAAGTCTGGAAGGATCCGTTTGCCTCCGCACGGCCAGGCGGACACCCGAACGCTGCAAGCTGCGTTCAGGTGTCTGCTTGCTGAACGGAGCGGAGGCTGAACGCTGCCAGACTGATGCATTCTCAGCGGATCCGCGTCCACTCAGAATGCATTAGGGCTGTACGGATCCGTTCGGGGCCGCTTGTGAGCCCCTTCAAACGGAACTCACAAGCGGAGCCCCGAACGCAGGTGTGAAAGTAGCCTGACACAACTCCCACCTCCCCTTATATCTTCTCCTACCTCTGCACTTGTGCCATACAGGACATCAGGAAAGCTGAGTCACATTACATAATAGCACCCAGCTTTCCTCCTGTTCTGAATGGCATATGTGCAGAGGAATAGCCTGGGAAAGCTGAGTGACCCCCCCCCCACATACACCTCTGCACAGTCCTCACCTACAAGTCGTCACTTCATTACTGGTAGGGTTGTGGCAATCCAGAGGAATCAGGCGGGAGGCGGAGCTAGGAGGCGGGGCTAGCAGACGGGAGAAAGTTAGGAAGATAGATGGGGGGGGACTCTCCTCCACTGGGGGCCCCCCTTCCTCATGGGCCCTATAGCAGCTGCGTGGTCTGCCTATGGTAGGTACGCCACTGCTTTGCTTCTCCTTCAATCCAAGTTCTCTGCTCTGGGCAGGGGGGGGCGGAGCCTGTGGCAACATAACATACGTCAGCCAGACGCTAGACGTGCCTGCCTTGCCTGTGCTGTGCATGCCGCTGCTCCAGTCTTGGATCTCTTAAAGAGACAAGCAGCGCAGCCACAGCAGCCGCCGGCGTCCGGCGGGGGGCCCCTCCACTCCAGACTCCAGCCCAGTTTTAATTATATTACTGCGGCACGGCACCACACAATAGAATTATAGATATAGTAGTAGTTGCGGCCGGGCCGGCGCTGGGGGCCCCTAAGGAGTCGGGGGCCCGGGGGCAATTGCCCCCCTTGCCTCTATGGTAGCGCCGGCCCTGCTGCTGCCCATGTGTGCCACTACAGTCCCGGCCACCAGAGAGGCTGGCACTTTTACAGCTACAGCTTTTTAAGTGAGGAGATAAAAAAAGGGCAGATGTCTTAAATACCAAACTAGGCTACATTGTAAAAGGGATTGTTCAAGATAATTAAGAATCTGGGACAAGCCATAAAAAATGTCCTTACATGGTCGCCACAGGTGTTGAATTCCCCCGAGATCCATGCCTCGTTCATTTTTATAAATGTGAGGTAGTCCGAACTGTCGTGAGCTAGGCGATTGCGCTTATCGGTCACGATCCCTCCTGCTGTGCTGAACGTCCTTTCAGACAGGACACTGGACGAGGGGAAAGCCAAGAGTTCCATGGCAAATTGTGCCAGCTCTTGCCACAGGTCAAGCCTGCACACCCAGTAGTCCAGAAATTCTTCGCTTCTCAGAGCGTCCACATCGGCCGTTAACCCAATGTAGTCGGATACCTGTCAGTCTAGGAGTTCCATGAGGCTGGATCCGGAGGGCGGCTGTCGATTTGGTTGCAAGAATGATCTCATATCGAAAGTGATCAACACATCTTCAAACTGCCCTCTTCTTGCAAGCGTTGTTGGATTGTTACCCGCAACATGGTCATGGTCGTGACTCCTGAACCGCATGCTGTTGCCTGCGGTCTGGTTTGGTTGTTCAATCACAGGTGAGGGCCGCTAGTATGTTGCCTCACTTGTGGTTTGCTGCTGGCAACATAAGGTATGTGGCAGTAGAGCAGCTGGAGCTGGTTGCTAGGCTGCTCGCTGTCATAGCAGGCGGTTGTCTCAGGCAACTTGTGTTATATGTGTGCACTTTCCATGTTTGGTGTGCACGGGGTTGTTTGTGTGTTCACTTCCCCTTTAAGTTGCTGTCTTCCCTTGTCTGGTTTTGGAAGGGTTAATTCCCTTCTCTGTCTGTGAACACTGGGTGTGTCTGAGTGTGGGTGTGGCTACTTTGGGCTATAAAGCCTTTCTGGAGACCTGATACTGAGGGGTACTTCAGCCATGGTTGCTGGAGTCATCCTCGTAGTTATTTACCATCTGCCAGTGTGGGCCACCCTTGTGGTCATAAGTTTATGTTACACATGATGTTATGAAGGTGTGTGTTTGGTATGCTTGTTTGGTGCAGCTTATGGTCCTGGGTTCCTGTGTGATGTGTGGTGTGTGCTGTGTCCGTTTGTGTTCTGGACAGCAGCACTTGCACATGGGTTCCAGGCTTTGTTGTCTGTGGCAGGTGGTTGTTGTGCTTGTTGCATTTACCTGTCATTGCCATAAGTTGTTTCTGTTCCCCTTTTCTTGTAACTTGGCCAGTGAGACTCCTGTTCCTCCGTGCCTAGGAGGAACAGGTCGTCTTACCCTGCTCCTAGTTGAGGGCCACCCTGAGGGCTAGTAGGAATCTTTAGGTTCCAGTGTATGAGCCCTCCTACCATCAGGGTCGGCTCATATGGCTAGGAGACAGGATCAGAGTTAGGGATATGATAGGAGGTGACCTGCTCCCTGAGCTCTGTCCTGGCCATGCAGCGACCAACATCTTCTGGCATCGCACGGCTGAGGGTTTTCCCCATCCTCAGCCGTGACAGTTTCTCTGTGAGTGGAAATTCCTCTGCCAGCGCCCGCAAAAGCAGAATGCAGCATTTCTCTAAGCAAGTCCTGGAAGTGCTGCATTCTGACAGCCCTCTGTGATGCTGGTAACATGTCCATCATTTTGTTTTTGTACCGGCGGTCTAAGTACGTTGCCACCCAGTACTGGTCCTTGCCCTTTATGCTTTTTATACGGGGGTCTCTCTTCAAACACTGGAGCATGAAGGCCCCCATTTGCACTAAACTGGAAGCGGTGAAGTGGCCTGGCTCCGGTTCATCGTCCAGGATAATGTCGTCCTCGGTCTCCTCTCCCCAGCCACGGACAGGGATCCCAGAAAAGTTTAAAACATGCTCTTCTTGCTCCTCCTCCTCTGGCCTGGCGCCATCCTCCTCTGACCCCTCTTTAGACTCTTGTTGACTTGTCTCAGATGGAGTAGCCCGCCCCTGGGAATTCATTCAGCTTTGCGACTTCCTCATCTTCCTGCTCCTCGACGGCTTTATCAATGACACAACGCAATGCACGCTCCAGAATGAAGGCGTAAGGCACAATGTCACTAATAGTGCCCTGGCTGCGACTGACCAGTTTGGTGATCTCATCAAATGGCTGCAGAAGCCTGCATGCGTCGTGCATGAGCAGCCACTGGCGCGGTGAAAAAAAAACAAGCTCCCCAGAACCTGTCCTGCCGCAGATTTCGTACAGGTAGTCGTTAACTGCACGTCTCTACTGGAGCAGCCTATCAATCATATACAAGGTGGAGTTCCATCTCATTGGGCAGTCGCAAATCAGATGTCTGACGGGCAGGTGGTGGCGCCACTGAACGTTAGCAAGGCGAGTCATGGTCGTGTAAGATCTTCTAAAATGGACAGAGATTTTCTAGGCCTGCCGCAAGATGTCCTGGACCCCGGAGTATTTGGCAACAAATCGCTGCACGACTAAGTTCAGGACGTGTGCCATGCATGGCACGTGTGTCATTTTGCCATGTGTCAGTGCGCTCAGCAAATTGGCACCATTGTCGAACAGCACTTTACCAACTGTCAAATTGAGGCAATGATTGGCTTGTGACCTCAAAGCTGATAGGAGTGCAGGACCGGTGTGGCTCTTGGCTTCCAGGCACAACAGCCGCAGCACAGCATTGCAACGTCTCACCAGGCACGTTGAATAGGTTCTTGGGGGGCGCAGCGTAAGAGGAGGAGTCAGCCGAAGAGGAGACGGAGGATGGAGAAAGAGGGGGAGAAGAAGAGGCAGGCCTGCATGCAATCCGTGGCAGTAACACCAAATCCACACGGGTGCCACGGGTTGCATGCTTGGTCAGTAAAAGTTATGCACCTTCCCTGCCCGTGTTTGCTAGACCACATATCTGTGGTCAGATGTATCTTAGCACCGACACTGTGTGCCAGAGATACATTCACTTTCCGCCGAAGGTGGCCATATAGCTCCGGGATGCCCTTCTGGGAGAAATATTTCCTTCTAGGGATCTTCCATTGCAGTATGCCAATGGCCACAAATTTTCTAAAGGCCTCTGAGTCCACCAGTTTATATGGCAGTAGTTGGCAGGCTAGCAGTTCCAACAAGCTGTCCGTCAGCCGTTGGGCAAGAGGGTTATCCGGCGTCATCATCTTTTTAATCCGGTGTCATCATCTTTTTACGCTCGAACATTTGGGCCATGGAAGCCTGCCGTTTGCCAGATGAACGCGACGACGATACGGTGGAAGGTGGAGTGGAGGACATATGAGAGGAGAGAGGAGAAGGAGAAGAGGCAGGACGTGGAGCACCGGGAGTGTGGCTTTGTGGGTTCTGACGGTGTTTCTCCCAATGGGCTCGGTGGTGGGAAGCCACTCGTCCCTAGGTGAGTGTTGGGCTTACCGCGACTTATGCGTTGACAAAACAGGCTGCAGATGGCAACACTATTGTCAGCAGTCGACATGTTAAAAAAAGTCTACACTATGGATCCTTGTGCTGGCGTCCTAGGAGTGCCAGATGTGATCGTGCATGGTGAATGACTCGTTCCAGATACATTAGCAGTCTGCTTTTTGCCTCCTGTGCACTGTAAGTTCTTCCTGCTTCTCCTCCTTCTCCTCCCTATCTGCTGCTCCGTCTCTCCCTTTGAACTCCCCTCCTCTTTCTCTTTTGTGGGCACCCACGTGACGTCCATCGATAAATCATCATTGTCACCTTCACCACCACTGACATTAGAGATCTCGGAGTAGGCAGCAACAGCGGGGACCACCTTCCTTGGGCTAATCTGGGTACTGTCATCAGACTGCTGGGTGGCTACTGTTGATACCTCCTCTTCCTCATCCGATGCCAAGAATGGCTGCGCATCTGTAAGGTCTTGAAATGGATGGGAAAATAATTCCTCTGACTCGAGCGGAGGGGATATGGTAGTGGTGGTGTCTTTGGGGGTGCACACAGAGTGAAGAGGGTGCAGATAGAGAGGATGAGGAGAGTTCAGAAGCGGAAGGCTGAGTGAGCCACTCAATCAACTCTTGTGCGTCCTTTGATGTAATCGCACGCACCTTCTGCAACTTCCCACTTAGGCTCTGGTCTGGGCTAATCTGGGTACTGTCATCAGACTGCTGGGTGGCGACTGTTGATACCTCCTCTTCCTCATCCAATGCCAAGAATGGCTGCGCATCTGTAAGGTCTTGAAATGGATGGGAAAATAATTCCTCTGACTCGAGCGGAGGGGATATGGTAGTGGTGGTGTCTTTGGGGGTGCACACAGAGTGAAGAGGGTGGAGATAGAGAGGAGGAGGAGAGTGCAGAAGCGGAAGGCTGAGTGAGCCACTCAATCAACTCTTGTGCGTCCTTTGATGTAATCGCACGCACCTTCTGCAACTTCCCACTTAGGCTCTGGCCTGGTGCACCTGCCTGACCCCTACCACCCCTGCGGAATGACCTGCCTCTTCCTATGCCTGTCATTTTCAAAATTACCCTGTGACAAAAGTCCCTATAGAAGAGCAGTATTTGTAGAAGAAGGTATATCACACCCCTGCCTCAATCAGTTTTTTTTTGGTCGGGCAACTGGTATATCACACCAGTAGAAATTATTTGTTCCAATAGCGTTTGTCACTCTGTGTAGCTGCGGTAATGCAGCAAAACTGCAAACAAATGCAGTACTACCCAAATGCACTATATACAGTAGAAAGTATATTATTGGTATTTCACACCTCTGCCTTGATCATTTTTTGGGGGGTGCAACTGGTATTTCACACCAGTAGAAATAATTTGTTCCAATAGCGTTTGTCACTGTGTGTAGCTGCGTTAACACAGCAAAACCGCAAACAAATGCTGCACTACCTAAATGCATTATATAGAAAGTATATTATTGGTATTTCACACCCCTGCCTCAATCAGTTTTTTTGGGGGGCAACTGGTATATCACACCAGTAGAAATTATTTGTTCCAATAGCGTTTGTCAACCTGTGTAGCTGCGGTAACGCAGCAAAACCGCAAACAAATGCTGCACTACCCAAATGCACTAAATAGAAAGTATATTATTGGTATATCACACTGCTGCTTCAATCAGTTTTTTTGGGGGGCAACTGGTATATCACACCAGTTAAAATTATTTGTTCCAATAGCGTTTGTCACTCTGTGTAGCTGCGGTAACGCAGCATAGAAACATAGAAACATAGAATGTGTCGGCAGATAAGAACCATTTGGCCCATCTAGTCTGCCCAATATACTGAATACTATGAATAGCCCCTGGCCCTATCTTATATGAAGGATGGCCTTATGCCTATCCCATGCATGCTTAAACTCCTTCACTGTATTTGCAGCTACCACTTCTACAGGAAGTCTATTCCATGCATCTACTACTCTCTCAGTAAAGTAATACTTCCTGATATTACTTTCAAACATTTGCCCCTAAAATTTTTAACTATGTCCTCTTGTAGCAGTTTTTCTTCTTTTAAATATTCTCTCCTCTTTTACCTTGTTGATTCCCTTTATGTATTTAAAAGTGTCTATCATATCTCCTCTGTCTCGTCTTTCTTCCAAGCTATACATGTTAAGGTCCTGTAATCTTTCCTGGTAAGTTTTGTCCTGCAATCCATGTACTAGTTTAGTAGCTCTTCTCTGAACTCTCTCCAAAGTATCAATATCCTTCTGGAGATATGGTCTCCAGTACTGCGCACAATACTCCAAATGAGGTCTCACTAGTGCTCTGTAGAGCGGCATGAGCACCTCCATTCTGCTAGCATTTCCTGCTGCTCTATGACATTGTCTGCCTACCTTTAAGTCTTCTGAAATAATGACCCCTAAATCCCTTTCCTCAGATACTGAGGTTAGGACTGTATCACAGATTTTATATTCTGCTCTTGGGTTTTTACGCCCCAGGTGCATTATCTTGCACTTATCCACATTTAATTTTAGTTGCCAGATTTTTGACCATTCCTCTAGTTTTCCTAAATCCTTTTTCATTTGGTGTATCCCTCCAGGAACATCAACCCTGTTATAAATCTTTGTGTCATCAGCAAAAAGACACACCTTACCATCGAGGCCTTCTGCAATTTCACTGATAAAGATATTAAATAATATGGGTCCCAGAACACATCCCTGAGGTACCCCACTGGTAACAAGACTATGGTCTGAATATACTCCATTGACTAAAACCCTTTGTTGTCTGTCCCTCAGCCACTGCCTAATCCATTCAACACTATGGGAGTCCACGCACAAAGACTGCAATTTATTGATAAGCCTTCTACGTGGGACAGTATCAAAAGCCTTACTAAAGTCTAGATAAGCGATGTCTACTGCACCTCCGCCATCTATTATTTTAAAGAACAAACCACGTCCCACGGCGCGAATTACCGTCAGCCAGTCACCAGGATCAAGAAGGAATCTTTTATTGCAGCGATACAACGCGTTTCGGGGAATCACTCCCCTTCATCAGGTACAAAAAAAGCTTTTTTTGTACCTGATGAAGGGGAGTGATTCCCCGAAACGCGTTGTATCGCTGCAATAAAAGATTCCTTCTTGATCCTGGTGACTGGCTGACGGTAATTCGCGCCGTGGGACGTGGTTTGTTCTTTTGCATCATCATCTTCTTGGGGGCTCCAGGCTTCTCCTTTTGAAGATTTCTTGTGGTCCCGTGGCTGCAGACCACCATATCCAGACGTCCAGGCTTGTTTGAAAATACCTGCAATAGTGTTGTGCCTACATTTGCACAACCACACAAGGTGAGCCTTACCATCTTTCTCCGTATATTACTATACACTCACAGAATTACCCTATGGTGCGCCCATCTGTTTTGTTACAGATTTTAAAAAACTAGCCTGCTATATTACATCTATTATTTTAGTCACCCAATCAAAAAATCTATAAGATTAGTTTGACATGATCTCCCTGAAGTAAACCCATGCTGTTTTTCATCTTTCAATCCATGGGATTTTAGATGTTCCACAAACCTCTCCTTAAGTATGGTTTCAATTAATTTCCCCACTATTGATGTCAGGCTTACTGGCCTATAGTTGCCCGATTCCTCCCTACTACCTTTCTTGTGAATGGGCACAACATTTGCTCATTTCCAATCTTCTGGGACGACTCCTATTGCCAGTTTTAAATGCACTGGCTTGTGCAAGGTCCCTGCAAAGTAAATGAGATAGTCCCTCTTTTCAGCCACTTTCAAGTGGTGAGGAATGCTCTCCTGGACTTGAGACGTCAGAATGGTTTGCAGCTACACCGCTTAATTTGGAACATTTCAACTCGCTGGAATTCAACATTGCACATGTTTGAGTGTACGAGCAGTGGAAAGCCGTGAATGATTTGGTCATGCACCAGACCGCCTCAGCAGTGAGCATGTTTTGTTTACAGGTCATGCAGTGGCAGCTCATGCCGTTCATGCTGCAGTTGTTCCTTATCCCACTCATATATATTTTTAAAGAGACTCTGATGCTCATGCAAAAGGTGGCCCTGTAGCTGTTGGGAACCAACAATGAGAAACTCCCATGGAGGAGGAGGTGTTGCCACTTGTGGACGAGGATGAGGAGTTGGAAGAGAAAGAGGATGATGATAAGGGTGGCACTGGCCACTACACTCAATCGTCTCAGTGGGGGGTGGAGGTGGAAAGAACTGACTCCTCGGACAAGCTGCCCAGAATAGCGACCTGTAGACTCGCTTGATTACACAGTGACAGGAAGTTCGGTGACATTGAGCAGTCTGATCATTACTGGATAGCCATGATTTTAGACCCTCACTACTAAGGCAAAATGAGGGAATGTTTTCCTCTGGCAGAAAGGTAGAACAAATTATGTTACTACAAGGAAACACTGTGTATGCAGCTTTCCACAGCTTACGGGAAGCAGATGCCTGCCACCAGCGTGTCTGAAAGGGAGGTCCCCCGCCACCTCCTGCAGAGTCACCCTTCTCCTGCCGCCATGAGCAGCAGAAGCCACAGCAGCAGCAGCCATTTCAGTCTCCTCAACATGATAGAGCAGTTTTTCTACATGCTGTGCCAGGCAGAGGCCAGTCAGCAAGTGGAAAGCTCCCGCTTCAATGCCTAGGTTCAGACCAACCTAAATTCTGACCACTCTCTGGCGCATACCATGTTCACTGACCCCATTGATTTCTGGATAGGCAGACTGGAACAGTGAAATTAGATTATTATTTTTTTTACTAGAAATTGTACATTGATGGTGATAGCAAATTTGCTGGAATTCACTTTAATATTGCAGAAACTGCTTGTTTGTATCCAGAGAGTGATGTTCAATAAAAGGTCTTTAAAAGGTACTGACCATATTAAAGAAGTAACTAAATATTGGTTTCTTCAAAACCATTATACACCATTTGGAAAGAAAGAAAGTTTCCCATTCCAGCAATCAGCATCAGTAGAGGAGTAGCAAATATATTTATATTATGTTTAGTATTAAGAAGAGGAAAACTCAGAACAAGTGATGTCAATAATAAAGTGCAGAATTGTGGATAGGCTGAGAAGTCTTTAGTTTCATATTGCAGTATTACATTCATCACCATTTTATGGTACATTAACGTTTCAATTTTATAATGTTTCATATTTTCCTATTTCTCTAAAACACTTTCTGCTAAATTGACCAGATAATACAATCCAAGTGAGCTAAAGAAAAAAATGTCACTGAATAGATTCTTGTCACTGAATATACTACTTTAGCCCTGCTTACTGTCTTCTCATGCATTTTAACAAGTCACTGAAATGTCTTGTAATATATTCTTTACTTCCAGCTCACTTAAAATACACTTCATACAAAAATAAAACAATGCACGCTTCCCATTGCTGGAAGTAATAGTGGGATGAATAATTGATACCAATTTTCATGAAGTTTAAGAAATTGCTAAAGCATGCAATTTAAAATATCGTAAAAATGTTTTCTTCATGTAAGTGGCTGCATTTGTGTAGTGGATGAACAAGTCACTGAAAAATAAATCAGGAATATTTTTGAACGTCATAAAAGTATTCAAAGTTTAAAAGTTAAAAGCTTGGCAAGTAAAAGCATTTTGAAACATGAACTACTGTAAGTCAAGTTCAGTGATGATTGTTTCAAATTTCTTTTCAGTCCTCTTGAAATACATAGAAATGTAGGGCTTGAAGAAAAAAAAGGAAAATTTATCAGTATTATTTGTGCTGTGATACCAGGAATTTCTAGTTTCCACTCTTGTCCAAGGCTACTTAAAAAAAAATTCTTGTAGAATAATATGGATTAGTCAAAAAGACCTAGCTTCATAAAAAATATAAAAATCTGCTTTAAAGGGAACCTGTCATGTGGATATTTGATTATAATCTAACAAATTATATACAATCATTAACTACTAAAAAGTGCCTTAGATGTATTCACTTACTGGTGTGACAGATGGTTACCTCATAATATACACACAAAGATGCCGCATGCCGCATGCTAATGAGCCGATTGGAGTCCAGCGTGATGTCATTTAGTCCAGCGTATATTTAATTCAGCAGCAGGTGGGTGGGGAGAGTCAGGAGCTCATGAATATTCAGGACTCATCATTATCAGCTGGAGCTTTTCAATACAAGATGTTGGCAGATTGACTGGGTCAATTAAAGAAAGTGACCCAGCATTGTGCTAAGAGAATCAATCACTTATTTATGTTGCCCTTAGTTAGGACACCATAAAACTGGTGACAGGTTCCCTTTAAGTACTTTATAAAAAAGGTTCAGAAATTTAGTCAGAGTGTGGTAATACAACTTGACACCATCCACAGTCATTTATTCAGAGGCGCAACTTTAAGTTACTCAGCCCCAATGCAAAATCTCTAACGGTATGTCCCATCTATGTGCAATTTTTATTACTTGTGTGCTTGTGAAGAGGCAGGGGCCTTGGACCCCTCAGGTACCAGGGAATAGAGTTACTGCTACCTTTCTATGTTGGCTAGGCCATTCTAAGACATTTAAGCGTTTACCTTTAAACCACTGAAATGTAGCATTAGTGGTATATTTAGGGTCATTGTCCTGATTGAAGGTATACCTCTGCCTTAGGGCTCATTCAGATGGCCGTATACTGTCCGCAAAAATGCGGATCTGTTTTTTTGCGGATTAGATGCTGTCCCATTCACTTCTATGGGTCCCTTTTCTTCTATTGCCCGGCTCAGCAAAAAAATGAAACATGTCCTATACTTGTCAGTGAAAATCAGGACATGACCCTATTGAAGTCTATGGATCAGCAAAGAAACAAAATGCAATCCGTTTTTTTTGCGGACATGCTGAACTGTCCGCAAAAGAACGGATCCACATTTTTGCGGACAGCATACGGCCATCTGAATGAGCCCTTAGTCTCAAATCTCTGACAGACTTTACCCTATTTTACCCATTCGTTTTTCTGCATTTAATGCCATCCATATTTCCTTCAATCCTGACAAATTTTCGAGTCCCTAAACAGAGAACCTTCTTTTATATGTTTGGTGAGTCTGACACATGCTGTTTAGCAAACTCCAAATGTGTTTTCATAGTTTATTTTTACAGAAATGTCTATTTTTCTGGCATCTCTTTATTAAAACCCCACTTTCTTGAGTATACAGCTTATAGTGGTCCAATGGACAAATATATCCATCTTTGCTGATCTTTGGAGCTCCATGAGTGTTATCATTGACTTCATTGGTGTCTTTGTGGAAACTCTGATTAACGTCCTCCCTGCCTCCTTTAAAATGCTGTTATAATGGAGCTAATGTATATAATTCTCCACAACTTCTGACCTATTTGGAGAGCTCTTCATGTTGCTTTCTTAGTAATTTTGCAGACTCAGAGGCCTTTCAGAACAGATTTATTTATGTGCACATTATATGACACTTTGATTGCACACAGGGGGACCTTATATAACTAGATATGGAAATTAATCGGTTGGATCAGACCATATTTAGGGGCGCCAAGGCAAACTGTTTGGATATATATGCACTCATCTTTGTTTTTTCATTCATGTATTTTTCTAAACAAATTGCTTTTTTCATTCCACTTCATAATTTGGACTATTTTCCGAGGTTCATTACATAAAATTTAAATTAAAATCCATTTTAATTCCAGGTTGCAATGCAACAAAAACAGGACACGCACCAAGGGGTGAATACTTTTACAAGGCACTGTATATTGAGCCTTAGGATAGGTCCTCAATGTCTAATAGGAGGGGTTCATTAACCAGCACCCATCTGTTTTTCAGTAGCCCGAGACAGGTGTAGGCACTGAAACTGCACAGTTTGAGCACTTACCATAATGGATAAGTGTATGATGGCACTATGCAAAGATATATTTGGTCACCGTCATACAGTGACATATTGGGCCAGATTTATCATTCCTCTGACAGCTCACTCCACTTTAACATATGGCTAAAGTCAGTTTTAGCCAAGTCAGATTTATGATCGGCCCTTTAAGACTGTAATAAATGTGGTTTGACGGTAGCAGTTTATCCGTCAGTAAGCAGCTTTACAAAAGTCGCACATCTTTACGAAAAAGTCGCACGTTTTTATGAAAAAGTCGCATGTTCTATTAAAAAGTCTCATAAGATAAGCATGGTCCTCACTGGAGTGAAATTGGGACTTTTTTGCGACTTTTTTGCGACTTTTTTAAATAGTCCCAATAGTAAATCTGTCTAGAGATTCATTTACATAAGAAGACACGCCCACTTTCAGAAAACTGGCGAGCATAGTGCAGAGCAGAAAAAAGTCGCAAATTTGTGCGCAGTTTTAGCGTTTGGGACTTTTTTGGGACTTTTTCACTCCATTATTCTGACCTGAGCTAATGATAAATCTGGCCCATAGAGTTCATATACCACTACATGGGCAATCTTCAAAGATGCACCATGATGCAGACCATACAATTAAATGAATGCAAAGCTAACACAGCCACATGAAAAATTTATGACAATTACATATTTTCTGATTGTCCCTTTCATTTCATTCTTTATCTGGTGCAGCACAAGATAACTTTTCTTGAGGTTTCTGTCCATAAATATTTGATCCCTCACATTTGCAGCCATTCTCCACCATCTTTAGCAACACTTGTCAGACTAATCAAAGTAACAAAATACAAATTCTGTGAAAACTGCCAGCATGACTCAAAAATGAAATTATACCCCAAACATCAAAATGAATTCAGAACCTAGATCAAAACAGGAAATGAACCCTCAGACCAAAAATGAAATAAGACCCTAAACCACATCCTAAAATAAGATCGTTTTAGACAGCACCGACAACCCAGACCAGACTCGAAAATGAAACTAGATCTTTAGAACTAATCTCAAATTAATTCAGACACCAGACAAAAATAAATTCAGAGACAAGAGACCCACTGTCTAAAATTCAGACCAGAGAACATGTGCACATGTCTTCCTTAGCTCTAGGGTGCAGAAGCACACAGAGTAATGATGCCACATAGAGTCAGGACATTGTGTGAACAGCCTTAGGCCTCAAAAAAATAGGACCTGTCATCCGCGTCCGTCATCCGTGTCCGTAGGCTACTTTCACACAGACGGATCCGCTGATCCGTCTGCATAAAAGCTTTTTAGATGTGAGTTTTCACTTCGTGAAAACTCAGATCTAACAGTATATTCTAACACATAGGCGTTCCCATATTGATGGGGACGCTTCAAGTTAGAATATACTACGAACTGTGTACATGACTGCCCCCTGCTGTCTGGCAGCACCCGATCTCTTACAGGGGGCTGTGATCCGCACAATTAACCCCTCAGGTGCCGCACCTGAGGGGTTAATTGTGCGTATCATAGCCCCCTGTAAGAGATCAGGTGCTGCCAGGCAGGAGGGGGCAGACCCCCTCCCTCCCCAGTTTTAAATTCATTGGTGGCCCGTGTGGCCCCCTCCCTCCCCTGTATTTAACTCATTGGTGGCCAGTGCGGCCCGCCCCTAATTAAAATCACCTTCCCCCATCATTGGTGGCCAGTGCGGCCTCCCCTCTCCCCCCCCTAATTAAAATCACCTTCCCCCATCATTGGTGGCAGCGGAGAGTTCCGATCGGAGTCCCAGTTTAATCGCTGGGGCTCCGATCGGTTACCATGGCAGCCAAGATGCTACTGCAGTCCTGGCTGCCATGGTTACTTAGCAATAGAAGCATTATACTTACCTGCGATGTCTGTGACCGGCCGGGCACTCCTCCTACTGGTAAGTGACAGGTCTATGCTATAAGCAATGCGCCGCACAGACCTGTCACTTACCAGTAGGAGGAGCGCCCGGCTGGTCACAGACATCGCAGGTAAGTATAATGCTTCTATTGCTAAGTAACCATGGCAGCCAGGACTGCAGTAGCGTCTTGGCTGCCATGGTAACCGATCGGAGCCCCAGCGATTAAACTGGGACTCCGATCGGAACTCTCCGCTGCCACCAATGATGGGGGAAGGTGATTTTAATTAGGGGGGGAGGGGAGGCCGCACTGGCCACCAATGAATATAATACTGGGGAGGGAGGGAGGGGGCCGCACTGGCCACCAATGATGGGGAAAGGTGATTTTAAATAGGGGGGGAGAGGGGAGGCCGCACTGGCCACCAATGATGGGGGAAGGTGATTTTAATTAGGGGGGGAGAGGGGTGGCTGCACTGGCCACCAATGAATATAATACTGGGGAGGGAGGGGGGCCGCACTGGCCACCAATGAGTTAAATACAGGGGAGGGAGGGGGGCCGCACGGGCCACCAATAAATTTAAAACTGGGGAGGGAGGGGGTCTGCCCCCTCCTGCCTGCCAGCACCTGATCTCTTACAGGGGGCTATGATACGCACAATTAGCCCCTCAGGTGCCGCACCTGAGGGGTTAATTGTGCGGATCACAGCCCCCTGTAAGAGATCGGGTGCTGCCAGGCAGCAGGAGGCAGTTATTACACAGTTCTCAGTATATTCTAACTTGAAGCGTCCCCATCACGTTAGAATATACTGTCGGATCTGAGTTTCACGATCTAACTCAAATCCGATGGTATATTTTAACATAGAGGCGTTCCCATGGTGATGGGGACTCTTCAAGTTAAAATATACCATCGGATTGGAGAAAACTCTGATCCGATGGTATAATAGGGACTCCTGACTTTACATTGAAAGTCAATGGGGGACGGATCAGTTTGCAATTGCACCATATTGTGTCAACGTCAAACTGATCCGTCCCCATTGACTTGCATTGTAAGTCAGGACGGATCCGTTTGGTGCACGGCCAGGCGGACACCAAAATGACTTTTTCCTTCATGTCCGTGGATCCTCCAAAAATCAAGGAAGACCCACGGAAGAAAAAACGGTCACGGATCACGGAACAACGGAAATCCGTTTTGCGGACCGCAAAAAAAAAACGGTTGTGTGCATGAGGCCTTACACAGGGTGCTGGTGCCAGGAACTAGTGCTAAGGCAACTGAATCTATAGAGGACCAAGGAGCAAATATTCAGATCTCAGACCAGAAACTTCTATTAAAGAGCATCTGTAAGTATGATCAACCCTATTAAACCAGGCACATAGCCTGGTAGGGTTAATCATGCTGATAAAATGATATCCTGATTATTGCTATCCATGGCCCTGTTGTTGTGTACTGGAGCACTGAGAGGCTGGCCAGAGCCCTCGGAACACCAGTTTGTTACAGCATTTCAGAAAGAAGCATTAAGTGATACAGGCTCATTATCTATTGGATAAATCTAGTGATAATAGCTGATAAATTTCTTTTACAGATCTAAACATCGTAAAGTGTTAATTTGCACTTAGCATCTTTACCATAGTAAAGCTTATCATAATATACTGATGAAAAAATAACTTTCTGTAAACCAATGAAGTGTTATTTTGCTTATTTGAAAAAAAAAAAGACTACAGCATAATAAATCTATGGCACAGTTTTGCACATTACCATACTTCGGAAAGTTAATTATAATAGACAATAAACTTCTGCAATCCAATCCCCTTGATACAAAACAAAAATATTAAGTGTATCTAAGCAGCTAATACATTAAGATGGGAAATAATCTTGAACTAAATATGTTGTTGTGCTGTGTATTTTATTAAACCAAAGTGTTCTTGTGAAGGCAGGAGATTATTTCTTTTAATCCTAATGGGGTAGACGGTGGCTTATTAAAGCAATTCTTTGCTCTGGAAAAGACAAGTGAGTTCCCACTTCAATATATCATTTACTGAAGATTACAAAGAGGTCATAGAAATGAAATTGGCAAAACAGAATGTTTATTCGGAGGAAGAGGGACCATAGAAAATTCCATTATAAAGGGGACATTTCAAATAATAAATCAAGAACATATTGATATAAATATAGTTGTTTTGAACCTGTATTTTTACTTTTAGATTTGATTAGATTTTAGCTTCTACATTATTCTAAATAAAAAACAGAAATAACAGTGAGACGCTAAATATTTGAATTCAAGAGATACAAGTATACAATTGCCTTCCTATTTGACAGAGTGTAAAGTATTATTAGAGATTATCTGTGTTTATAAGACTGTTGTGTGTTTATGTGCTTGGAATTGAAAACAAGCATCCTGAAATGACAGAATTTTGGATATGTTATAAAAAGTTATATTTTCAGTTTTGCATGGTAATCTGAGATTCCTTTATTTTGAAATAATAATGTCAATTTCAATGTCATTTGAAACTATACAGAAATTTTTTTATTTCAATGTAGGGAAAATATTATTTATTATGGACACTTCAATTTGCAAGAAGTGTTGTGCTTACATGTGGATCTAAAATGACATTCTGCTAACAGCTTGTGTTTGCAAATCCCCCTCAAGCTTGTCATAATGCCATGTAAAGTTTGAAACACATAGAGGCACAGTATGGGCTTATACAATGTAACAAGGATCACAAGTAAACACAGAGCATTTTAATAAATAAATAAAAGATAATCTTTGAGTTTAATAGCACATAGAAAACTTGGCAATAATTAAATCAGTTGCCTGAGTTCTAGATATTGACCTATTCTCAGGATAGTTAATCAATATCAGATAATTTTGGTCTAACACCCAGCATGGTTCAACTGTTCTCAGCATTTGCCTGCGCCAGAACTAACAGAGAATGAAACCAGAAGTAGAAAGCTCTGCCAACTATGTAGTGGCTTTGTAGGGTTACTGCAGCTCAGCTCCCATTTACTTAAATGGGAACTGAGCTGCAGTAACCTAGCACATTCAATGCACAGTGGATGGAACTTTCTGCTTCCGGCTCCACTCTATTAAGGCAGGAGCAGACAGCTGCTGAGAACAGCTGATCGATGGGAGTGTTGGGTGTCAGCCTCCCACCAAATTTATATTAATGACCTATCCTAAGAACAGATAATCAATATCTACCACCTGGACAACCACTTTAAGGTAAACAAATGCTATGTATCTTGGTTAGGGTACTTTCACACTTGCGGCAGGACGGATCCGACATGATGAACAGCATGTCGGATCCGTCCTGCCGCAAGTGTGAAAGTACCCTTAATTATAGAAAATTGTCTACTCCATTATCCTGCTTAAAGTGGAGTTCCAGTTGAAATTTCAAAAAAGTTTATTTAAGCAAATACTCCATTGATGAATATTACCTTCTATTCAGAAAGATATAAAAAGATAGAATAGTGATAGCAGAAATCACCACATAGTCCATCTAATATGTCCTTATATAATTCCCTTTCTAAATTAGCTTGGGATAAAAATATGTTATCCCATGCATATTTAACTTACTGTTGATTTCCCAACTACATCTGCTGGAAGTTTCTTCCAAGCGTCTTCTGCTTATTAAGTAAAACCTTATTTTCTGTCATTGCTTCTGATCTTCCCCTAGCAGATTTCAGATTGTGCCCCTTTGTTCTTTAATTTAGCATCTTATTAAATACACTTTCCTCCTGAACCTTTAACATTTATCACATTGTTTTTGTAGGTGAGGTCCCCAGATCTAAACACAGCATTCGAGATGTTGTCTCACTAGAGACAGTGAGATCATAATTTCCCTGTTTATACTGGTTATATATCTAGCTATGCAACTGAGCACCCTATATGCTTTCCCTACTGCCTGACCACACTGATTACAAATTTTGAAGCAGTGAGAAAATAGTAGCCTCAAAGAGTCACTGTACTTTCATACAATTTCATTTAATTTAAAGGGATTCTGACACCTCTTTTTACCCTATACAGTCATTGCCAAAAGTTTTGAGAATGACACAAATATTAGTTTTCACAAAGTTTGCTGCTAAACTGCTTTTAGATCTTTGTTTCAGTTGTTTCTGTGATGTAGTGAAATATAATTACACGCACTTCATACGTTTCAAAGGCTTTTATCGACAATTACATGACATTTATGCAAAGAGTCAGTATTTGCAGTGTTGGCCCTTTTTTTTCAGGACCTCTGCAATTCGACTGGGCATGCTCTCAATCAACTTCTGGGCCAATTCCTGACTGATAGCAACCCATTCTTTCATAATCACTTCTTGGAGTTTGTCAGAATTAGTGGGTTTTTGTTTGTCCACCCGCCTCTTGAGGATTGACCACAAGTTCTCAATGGGATTAAGATCTGGGGAGTTTCCAGGCCATGGACCCAAAATGTCAACGTTTTGGTCCCCGAGCCACTTAGTTATCACTTTTGCCTTATGGCACAGTGCTCCATCGTGCTGGAAAATGCATTGTTCTTCACCAAACTGTTGTTGGATTGTTGGAAAAAGTTGCTGTTGGAGGGTGTTTTGGTACCATTCTTTATTCATGGCTGTGTTTTTGGGCAAAATTGTGAGTGAGCCCACTCCCTTGGATGAGAAGCACCCCCACACATGAATGGTCTCAGGATGCTTTACTGTTGGCATGACACAGGACTGATGGTAGCGCTCACCTTTTCTTCTCCGGACAAGCCTTTTTCCAGATGCCCCAAACAATCGGAAAGAGGCTTCATCGGAGAATATGACTTTGCCCCAGTCCTCAGCAGTCCATTCACCAAACTTTCTGCAGAAGATCAATCTGTCCCTGATGTTTTTTTTGGAGAGAAGTGGCTTCTTTGCTGCCCTTCATGACACCAGGCCATCTTTCAAAAGTCTTCGCCTCACTGTGCGTGCAGATGCGCTCACACCTGCCTGCTGCCATTCCTGAGCAAGCTCTGCACTGGTGGCACTCCGATCCCGCAGCTGAATCCTCTTTAGGAGACGATCCTGGGGCTTGCTGGACTTTCTTGGACGCCCTGAAGCCTTCTTAACAAGAATTGAACCTCTTTCCTTGAAGTTCTTGATCATCCTATAAATTGTTGATTGAGGTGCAATCTTAGTAGCCACAATATCCTTGCCTTTGCAGGTCACCATGGTTAACAATGGAAGAACAATGATTTCAAGCATCACCCTCCTTTTATCATGTCAAGTCTGCCATTTTAACCCAATCAGCCTGACATAATGATCTCCAGCCTTGTGCTCGTCAACATTCTCACCTGAGTTAACAAGACGATTACTGAAATGATCTCAGCAGGTCCTTTAATGACAGCAATGAAATGCAGTGGAAAGTTTTTTTTGGTATTAAGTTAATTTTCATGGCAAAGAAGGACTATGCAATTCATCTGATCACTCTTCATAACATTCTGGAGTATATGCAAATTGCTATTATAAAAACTTAAGCAGCAACTTTTCCAATTTCCAATATATATGTAATTCTCAAAACTTTTGGCCACGACTGTAGAGTTGAAGACATGCACAGCTAGATTGCCGCTAGCATGTCCACAATATACCTGTCCCATAGCTCTGTGTGGTTTTATTGAGTGGAAAAAATTATTTTATATGTAAATCAGCCTCGTAAGGAGCCCAAGGGGCTGCACTAAGCATTCTGGAGCCCAGCCACGCCACCTGTGAAGGAGCCCACCACTGCCTGTATCCATGAATCTTCTCCTTGCTCAGAAAGTCAGATCGCTGTAATCTCGCGATGCGCGAGCTCGCACATGCGCATTTTCTTCCCTGAGGCTGATGCCAGCACAGGGAAGGAACACAATGCCGGCACTGCGCATGCGCGATCTCACGCATCGCCAGATTAAAGGTGATCTGACTTTCTGAGCAAGAAGGAGATTTGTGGATATAGGTGGCGCTGGGCTCCTTCACAGTTGGCATGGCTGGGCTCCAGAACGGTTAGTGCTGCCCCTTGAGCTCCTTACCGGGCTGATTTACATATATATAAAAATAATTTTTTATACTCAGTAAAACCACTCAAAGATATGGGACAGGTATTTGCGGACATGCTAGCGGCGATCTAGCCGTGCATGTCCACATCTCTATAGGGTAAAAAGAGGTGACAGAATCCCTTTAACAGAGACTGGTGTAATTACCAAATTTCAAAATCCCTTCATTTAATAAATTGCCTACGTCCACCTAAAAAAAGCTGTTAAGTCTTGGCTACTAGAGGTTCTACTTTCAACTAATTTGCAGTTCACTATGTGTTGTCAAGCAAGAGCCAACCCTAGTAATAGAGACACAGAAGACTGTTCACAGGAAATAGGGGCATGTTAGAGTTAGCTGAGATGCTGATCCTAATAAAAGAACTGCTTCTAACACAGCTTGTTAAGATTATAGGAGCCTCCTATGTGTCTGTAAGTGTGATGTTCTATGAGCTTCTGAGCTTAAAACATAGTGGGAAGTAAGGGAAAGGAAGACACAACAGTACAGTGCTGGCAGATTTAACAGAAGGGATATGCCCCCTGCTTCTGAGTGAAATGCATCTAGCTATTAGAGTTGAGCGAACCCGAACTGTAAAGTTCGGGTTCGTACCAAACTTTAGGTTTTTCGGCACCCGGACCCGAACCCGAACATTTACGTAAAAGTTCAGGTTCGGGTTCGGTGTTCGGCGCTTTCTTGGCGCTTTTTGAAAAGCTGCACGGCAGCCAATCAACAAACGTCATACTACTTGCCCCAAAAGGCCATCACAGCCATGCCTACTATTGGCATGGCTGTGATTGGCCAACTGCAGCTTGTGACCCAGCCTCTATTTAAGCTGGAGTCACATAGCGCCGCCCGTCACTCTGCTCGGATTAGTGTAGGGAGAGGCTGCAGCTGCTGTGAGGGAGAGATCAGGGAGAAATCTTATCAAGAACTTCTTTTTTTACTCAGCGATCTACAGCAAATGTGTTTTGTGGGTGCAGTGCACAATTTTTTAAGCCTGCCCTGAGCCAACTACTGCTGAAAACGAATTTTCTTTTTATTTCAGTTTGTCAATATCAATACATAATCGGCAGCCATTTTATGCAACGATAGTGCACCAACACAGGCTATCTGCAGGCTATCTTTTTGGTTACTGGGGTGAAAAAACCCTCTAATATATACTGCACATCTGGGATTAGACTTGCATAAGTGACTGTCACATTTAGGCCAGAAATACGGCTTTTTGGTTACTGGGGTGAAAAAACCCTCTGATATACTGCACATCTGGGATAAGACGTGCATAAGTGAGTGTCATATTTAGGCCAGAAATACATCATTTTGCTTACTGGGGTGAAAAAACCCTCTGATATATTGCACATCTGGGATTAGACGTGCATAAGTGAGTGTCACATTTAGGCCAGAAATACATCTTTGTGCTTACTGGGGTGAAAAAACCCTCTAATATACTGCATTCTGGGATTAGACATGCATAAGTGATTGTCACATTTAAGGCCAGAAATACAGCTTATGGGTTACTGGGGTGAAAAAACCCTCTGATATACTGCACATCTGGGATTAGACTTGCATAAGTTACTGTAAAATTTAGGCCACAAATACCGCTGTCATATAGAGTTTAAAAAAAATAATTGAGTGCAATACCCTACATATGGGGTTTTTATTGGCGGTTAATTATTTTTAACAGACTTAACCACTTTTTACTTTGCTTTGTGAATGCTAACTATGAGGCAAACATCTAATAAGGGACGCGGTCATGGTCGTGGTGGTGGTGTTGGTGGAGCCTCTGGTGCAGGGAGAGGACATGGCCGTTCTGCCACAGCTATACGTCCTACTGAACCTACTACCTCAGGTCCCAGTAGCCTCCAGAATCTACAGCGATATTTGGTCGGGCCTAATGCCGTTCTAAGGATGGTAAGGCCTGAGCAAGTACAGGCGCTAGTCAATTGGGTGGCCGACAGTGGATCCAGCACGTTCACATTATCTCCCACCCAGTCTTCTGCAGAAAGCGCATAGGTGGTGCCTAAAACCCATGCCCATCAGTCTGTCACATCACCCCCGTGCATATCGGGGAACCTGTCTGAGCCTGAAGTCATGCAGCAGTCTCTTATGCTGTTTGAAGACTCTGCTGGCAGGGTTTCCCAAGGGCATCCACCTGGCCCTTCCCCAAGGGTGGAAGACATAGAATGCACTGACGCACAACCACTTATGTTTCCTGATGAGGACATGGGAATACCACCTCAGCACGTCTCTGATGATGACGAAACACAGGTGCCAACTGCTGCGTCTTTCTGCAGTGTGCAGACCGAAAAGGAGGTCAGGGAGGAAGACTGGGTGAAAGACGATGCAGGGGACGATAAGGTCCTAGACTCCACATGGAATGAACGTCGTGCCACTGACTTTCAGAGTTCGGAGGAAGAGGCAGTGGTGAGACCGAGCCAACAGCATAGCAAAAGCGGGAGCAGGGTGCAAAAGCAGAGCAGCCATCGCCAAAACAGTTTGCCTGCTACTGGCCACCGTCACCGGGGACCAAGCACACCAAAGGCAGCTTCAAGGAGTTCCCTGACATGGAACTTCTTTACACAATGTGCTGATGACAAGACCCGAGTGGTTTGCACGCTGTGCCATCAGAGCCTGGAGCGAGGCATTAACGTTCTGAACCTTAGCACAACCTGCATGACCAGGCATCTACATGCGAGACACGGGCTGCAGTGGAGTAAGCACCTTGAAAACCAAAAAAGGGCTCAGGCCCCCGCCTGCTCCCTCTTCTGATGCTGCCTAGGCCTCTTCCTCCGCCTCTGGAGGAACGTTGGCACCTGCCGCCCAGCAAACAGAGGATGTGACACCACCTCCGTCACCAAGCATCTCCACCATGTCACACGGAAGCGTTCAGCTCTCCATCTCACAAACCTTTGAGAGAAAGCGTAAATTCCCACCTAGCCACCTTCGATCCCTGGCCCTGAATGCCAGCATTTATAAACTACTGGGCTTTAAAATGCTGTCACTCAGGCTGGTAGAGACGGACAGCTTCAAACAGCTCATGTCGCTTGCTGTCCCACAGTACATCGTTCCGAGCCGCCACTACTTCTCCAGGAGAGCCGTGCCCTCCCTGCACAACCAAGTATCGGATAAAATCAAGTGTGCACTGTGCAACGCCATCTGTGGCAAGGTCCACCTAACCACAGATACGTGGACCAGTAAGCACAGTCAGGGACACTATGTCTCCCTAACTGCAGGCAGAGAGCTGTTTGGCGCACGTCCTTCCTCCGCCAAGGATCGCAGGGCATCATTCTTTGCCTCCTGTTGCCTCCTCTTCCTACTCAGCTTCCTCCTCCTCTTCTACCACCTCCTCATCCGGTCAGCGACAGACCTTCACCACCAACTTCAGCACAGCCAGCGGTAAACGTCACCAGGCCGTTCTGAAACTGATGTGTTTGGGGGCGAGGCCCCACACCGCGCAGGAGTTGTGGCAGGGTATAGAACAACAGACCGACGAGTGGTTGCTGCCAGTGAGCCTCAAACCCGGCCTGGTGGTGTGCGATAATGGGCGAAATCTCGTTGCAGCTCTGGGACTAGCCGGTTTGACGCACATCCCTTGCCTGGCGCATGTGCTGAATTTGGTGGTGCAGAAATTAATTCAGTATCCCGACATGTCAGAGCTGCTGCATAAAGTGCCGGTCATCTGTGCGCGCTTCCGGCATTCTCATCCTGCCACCGCTCGGCTGCCTGCTTTACAGCGTAACTTCGGCCTTCCCGCTCACCGCCTCATATGCGACGTGCCCACCAGGTGGAACTCCACCTTGCACATGCTGGAGAGACTGTGCGAGCAGCAGCAGGCCATAGTGGAGTTTCAGCTGCAGCACGCACGGGTGAGTCGCACTGTGGAAGAGCACCATTTCACCACCAATGACTGGGCCTCCATGCGAGACCTGTGTGCCCTGTTTCGCTGTTTCGAGTACTCCACCAACATGCCCAGTGGCGATGACGCCGTTATCAGCGTTACAATACAACTTCTATGTCTCCTTGAGAAAACACTTAGGGCGATGATGGAAGAGGATGTTGCCCAGGACGAGGAGGAGGAAGAGGGGTCATCTCTAACACTTTCAGGCCAGTCTTTTAGAAGTGGCTCAGAAAGAGGATTTTTGCAACAGCAGAGGCCAGGTACAATTTTGGCCAGCCAGGGCCCACTACTGGAGGATGAGGAGGATGAGGATGAATCATGTTCACAGTGGGGTGGCATCCAATGCAGCTTGGGCCCATCACTGGTGCGTGGCTGGGGGGATACGGAGGACGCTGACGATACGCCTCCCACAGAGGACCGCTTGTCCTTACCTCTGGGCAGCCTGGCACACATGAGCGACTACATGCTGCAGTGCCTGCGCAACGACAGCAGAGTTGCCCACATTTTAACGTGTGCTGACTACTGGGTGGCCACCCTGCTGGATCCCCATTACAAAGACAATGTGCCGTCCTTAATTCCCTCACTGGAGCGTGATCGGAAGATGCGCGACTACAGGTGCACGCTGGTAGACGCGCTCATGAGAGCATTCCCGACTGACACCGGGGGACAAGTGGAAGCACAAGGCGAAGGCGGAGGAGGAGGAAGAGATCGCAAAACGCAGCTGTGTCAGCGCCAGCACCTCAGAAGGCAGGGTTAGCATGGCCGACATGTGGAAAAGCTTTGTCACCTCGCCCTCCGTCTCTATCACATGGTCAGTATTTTGCATCAGGATTTGATCATGATTTGGAAGCCAAAAGCAGGAGTGGGTCCAAAACACAGAAGACATGCAAATATTTCCATCACGTTAACTCCTGTTTTGGCCTTACCAATAATGATCATATGCTAACCAAACACTGTGTGAAGGCGGATAATCAGTTTACAGTATCCGCTTTTATTGGACTGTACCTCGGATGGATCAGAAGAACGAAAAAATAAACAGTAACTAATAATAAATAAACACAACTTCCCTATGAATAAGCATCTCCAGACACAGGGAAGCAAATACTATCATGGCCAGAGTGTTGGGAATGTGAGTAGGTAAGGATGAGAGAGCTAATTTGGAAATTTCATTGGAAATTCCAGTTTTATGAAAAGTACTAAAACAATTGTAATGAAATGTGTACAACTTTTCAATAAAGTCTGCATATCAGTTCATCAACAACTTAAATACAGAGACTGGTCTATATATAATGTAAACTACATAGTTTGTGTATTATAGATGCTCAGTAAGAAAGGACTATGGAAAAAAAGCAAACATTGTTAGTAAATTTTATACTATCCAATGCAATGATGTCCCCAAATATGTATTTTTTTTATTACTTAGGAAATATGTTCATCTGCCTTTAAGTACATATAGAGTAAATAGATGCATTACATTGATATAATTATTTCTGAAGCAGCCTTTTGCATTTCAGCTTTCGTACTCGTAGGATACAATTCTCTAGTGAAAGCTTTTAGAAAGAGACTATCTTGTCATTCCAGCAAGTACTCACTGGACATTTTTCATTAAACTTTACATCTGGCTGCTGAGTCACTTTGTAGTAAAGAATCAAAATAAGAACTGTTAGACAAACATTTAGAAAACTTCAAGTTTTCCAACTATTTAGATGGAGACACTTAAAACATACTGTGTACTAAATCAAAAATGTATTGCATATAAAATAAAAATTTAAGGTATTTTCCAGGACTAGTAAAAAGGGCCTGCACTTTTTCTATAAATAGTGCCATGTCTGCCTGCAGTCTGGCATTGCAGTTTAGCTCTATTCACTTGAATATAATTGGGGAATATGCTGCAGTAACCTGACATGACCACTGCACTGTACAGAGCTGTCTTTTTCCGGCTCCATATACTGAGTTAGCCTAGTTTCACATCACAGTTTATTTTCCATTCTTCTTCCGTCTAAAAAATGGATCTCAGCCAGAAATGTCTAAAACATATGCAAAATGAGCATAACTGAGCATAATGGAAGCTCAAAAAAAATGATATTTTTTTTTGTTTTCTGTTCTTTTGATGGATCAAAAGAATGGAAAACAAAATGGTGATATGAACATAGCCTAAGCTGCAGTGGCTACAGCTCCACAACTGACCACAGCATCTGAGGGGGTTAAATATCTGATTAGTGTTGTCTCTGATCAAAGATATTAGCTCTGGATGTCTGTTTTGTAAAACAGCAGATACCTGGCAGCTATGACACTCACTCCGCTCAGGAGCAGGTGCCATTTTTAAAGACCCAAACAGCACTGTACCCTTAGGGGTTAAACATCACACAGGGAGCAAGAAACCCTGCTCCCCTATCTCACAATCACACAGAAGTAGTAGCATTGAGGATATCATACAGCAGTAATGAGCAGTGTTGCTGTGAATCTGGGGAGAGAACGTTTTGTAGAAGCATCAGCAGCATCTTTGTGGGTCTAACTATGTAGCTTCTCTCTTCAGTTCCCTCCACATATGGTTTTGAGCAGCAGCTGTAATCTAATCTTTCAGTGAGGCTCATAAAATGGTTTTATTGCAGTGAATTGAAAGTGAATGCATAAGGTGGTGGATTGACCACCTCTGGACATGTTTAAGATGGTTATTGCCTGCTTTTTTATCAGTAGCCAAGACTATGGTTTTGAAGGCTCTCTTTGTAACAGTAATTTGCCTCATGCCCACCCTTGGATCACGATGGGGATATGTGGGCCTGGGCACCATGGCTGGATCAAATTGACACTGGATAAACCCGAGAAATTTAAGAATGAATAGTAGTGTTGGTCGAGCACCAAAGTGCTCATGTGCTCGAGTAGAACACTTCCCGATGCTCGGGTGCTCTACAGAGCACCCGAGCACAATGGAAGTCAATGGGAGAACCCAAGCATTAAAAAAGGCACCCCCTGCTCTGAAGAGGGGAGGGTGTCAGGACTCTAGTTCGGCTTAGGAGTCCCTGCTCTGACTCCATATATAGCTATGTCCATATATGGAGTCAGTGCTTGAGGACACCCAAGTGTATTTAAATCTAATTTAGCCTCTATTTCTGAAAAGTTTCTGGCTAGTAGTAAGTATTCCTATACAGCAGATGTCTCATATATATATATATATATATTTTTTGTTTTTAAGCAACTGGCTATGCAGCTCTATAGTGTAATGTAGAAGGTTGTCAGTTTGAATCCCATCAGAAACTTTTAAGAAATAGAGAAAGGTGCTTCTCAGAATAGACTGTGTATACCTTCAGGGGCATATCACTATACCACTCAGGGAGTCTATATGGGGTGATCACCCCCCTGTCATTGATCACCCCCCTATAAGGCTGCATTCAGATGTCCGTATGATTTTTACGGATCCACTGATACATGGATCGGATCCGCAAAACACATACGGACATCTGAATGGAGCCTTATAGGGGGGTGATCAATGACAGGGGGGTGATCACCCCATATAGACTCCCTGATCACCCCCCTGTCATTGATCACCCCCCTGTCAGGCTGCATTCAGATGTCCGTATGATTTTTACGGATCCACTGATACATGGATCGGATCCGCAAAACACATACGGACGTCTGAATGGAGCCTTATAGGGGGGTGATCAATGACAGGGGGCTGATCCCCCCATATAGACTCCCTGATCACCCCCCTATCATTGATCACCCCCCTGTCATTGATCACTCCCCTGTAAGGCTGCATTCAGATGTTCGTATGATTTTTACGGATCCACTGATACATGGATCGGATCCGCAAAACACATACGGACATCTGAATGGAGCCTTATAGGGGGGTGATCAATGACAGGGGGGTGATCACCCCATATAGACTCCCTGATCACCCCCCTGTCATTGATCACCCCCCTGTAAGGCTGCATTCAGATGTCCGTATGATTTTTACGGATCCACTGATACATGGATCGGATCCGCAAAACACATACGGACATCTGAATGGAGCCTTATAGGGGGGTGATCAATGACAGGGGGGTGATCACCCCATATAGACTCCCTGATCACCCCCCTGTCATTGATCACCCCCCTGTCATTGATCACCCCCCTGTAAGGCTGCATTCAGATGTCCGTATGATTTTTACGGATCCACTGATACATGGATCGGATCCGCAAAACACATACGGACATCTGAATGGAGCCTTATAGGGGGGTGATCAATGACAGGGGGGTGATCACCCCATATAGACTCCCTGATCACCCCCCTGTCATTGATCACCCCCCTGTAAGGCTGCATTCAGATGTCCATATGATTTTTACGGATCCACTGATACATGGATCGGATCCGCAAAACACATACGGACATCTGAATGGAGCCTTATAGGGGGGTGATCAATGACAGGGGGGTGATCACCACATATAGACTCCCTGATCACCCCCCTGTCATTGATCACCCCCCTGTCATTGATCACCCCCCTGTAAGGCTGCATTCAGATGTCCGTATGATTTTTACGGATCCACTGATACATGGATCGGATCCGCAAAACACATACGGACATCTGAATGGAGCCTTATAGGGGGGTGATCAATGACAGGGGTGTGATCACCCCATATAGACTCCCTGATCACCCCCCTGTCATTGATCACCCCCCTGTCACTGATCACCGCCCTGTAAGGCTGCATTCAGATGTCCGTATGATTTTTACGGATCCACTGATACATGGATCGGATCCGCAAAACACATACGGACGTCTGAATGGAGCCTTACAGGGGGGTGATCAATGACAGGGGGATGATCACCCCATATAGACTCCCTGATAACCCCCCTGTCATTGATCACCCCCCTGTCATTGATCACCCCCCTGTAAGGCTCCATTCAGACATTTTTTTGGCCCAAGTTAGCAGAATTTTTTTTTTTTTCTTACAAAGTCTCATATTCCACTAACTTGTGTCAAAAAATAAAATCTCACATGAACTCACCATACCCCTCACGGAATCCAAATGCGTAAAAATTTTTTAGACATTTATATTCCAGACTTCTTCTCACGTTTTAGGGCCCCTAGAATGCCAGCGCAGTATAAATACCCCACATGTGACCCCATTTCGGAAAGAAGACACCCCAAGGTATTCGCTGAGGGGCATATTGAGTCCATGAAAGATTGAAATTTTTGTCCCAAGTTAGCGGAAAGGGAGACTTTGTGAGAAAAAAAAAATCAATTTCCGCTAACTTGTACCAAAAAAAAAAAATTTATATGAACTCACCATACCCCTCATTGAATACCTTGGGGTGTCTTCTTTCCAAAATGGGGTCACATGTGGGGTATTTATACTGCCCTGGCTTTTTAGGGGCCCTAAAGCGTGAGAAGAAGTCTGGGATCCAAATGTCTAAAAATGCCCTAATAAAAGGAATGTGGGCCCCTTTGCACACCTAGGCTGCAAAAAAGTGTCACACATCTGGTATCGCCGTACTCAGGAGAAGTTGGGCAATGTGTTTTGGAGTGTCATTTTACATATACCCATGCTGGGTGAGATAAATATCTTGGTCAAATGCCAACTTTGTATAAAAAATGGGAAAAGTTGTCTTTTGCCGAGATATTTCTCTCACCCAGCATGAGTATATGTAAAAAGACACCCCAAAACACATTGCCCAACTTCTCCTGAATACGTCGATACCACATGTGTGACACTTTTTTGCAGCCTAGGTGGGCAAAGGGGCCCACATTCCAAAGAGCACCTTTAGGATTTCACAGGTCATTTACCTACTTACCACACATTATGGCCCCTAGAATGCCAGGGCAGTATAACTACCCCACAAGTGACCCCATTTTGGAAAGAAGACACCCCAAGGTATTCCGTGAGGGGCATGGCGAGTTCCTAGAATTTTTTATTTTTTGTCACAAGTTAGCGGAAAATGATGATTTATTTATTTATTTATTTTCCTTACAAAGTCTCATATTCCACTAACTTGTGACAAAAAAAAAACTTCCATGAACTCACTATGCCCATCACGAAATACCTTGGGGTGTCTTCTTTCCAAAATGGGGTCACTTGTGGGGTAGTTATACTGCCCTGGCATTTTAGGGGCCGAATGCGTGAGAAGTGGTTTGAAATCAAAATCTGTAAAAAATGGCTGGTGAAATCCAAAAGGTGCTCTTTGGAATGTGGGCCCCTTTGCCCACCTAGGCTGCGAAAAAGTGTCACACATCTGGTATCCCTGTACTCAGGAGAAGTTGGGCAATGTGTTTTGGGGTGTCTTTTTACATATACCCATGCTGGGTGAGAGAAATATCTTGGCAAAAGACAACTTTTCCCATTTTTTTTATACAAAGTTGGCATTTGACCGAGATATTTATCTCACCCAGCATTGGCATATGTAAAATGACACCCCAAAACACATTGCCCAACTTCTCCTGAGTACGGAGATACCACATGTGTGACACTTTTTTGCAGCCTAGGTGGGCAAAGGGGCCCACATTCCAAAGAGCACCTTTCGGATTTCACTGGCCATTTTTTACAGATTTTATTTCAAACTAATTACCACACATTAGGGCCCCTAGAATGCCATTCAGACATTTTTTTGGCCCAAGTTAGCAGAATTTTATTTATTTTTTTCTTACAGAGTCTCATATTCCACTAACTTGTGTCAAAAAATAAAATCTCACATGAACTCACCATACCCCCCACGGAATCCAAATGCGTAAAATTTTTTAGACATTTATATTCCAGACTTCTTCTCACGCTTTAGGGCCCCTAGAATGCCAGGGCAGTATAAATACCCCACATGTGACCCCATTTCGGAAAGAAGACACCCCAAGGTATTCGCTGAGGGGCATATTGAGTCCATGAAAGATTTAAATTTTTGTCCCAAGTTAGCGGAAAGGGAGACTTTGTGAGAAAAAAAAAATCAATTTCCGCTAACTTGTGCCAAAAAAAAAAAATTTCGATGAACTCACCATGCCCCTCATTGAATACCTTGGGGTGTCTTCTTTCCAAAATGGTGTCACATGTGGGGTATTTATACTGCCCTGGCTTTTTAGGGGCCCTAAAGCGTGAGAAGAAGTCTGGGATCCAAATGTCTAAAAATGCCCTAATAAAAGGAATGTGGGCCCCTTTGCACACCTAGGCTGCAAAAAAGTGTCACACATCTGGTATCGCCGTACTCAGGAGAAGTTGGGCAATGTGTTTTGGGGTGTCATTTTACATATACCCATGCTGGGTGAGATAAATATCTTGGTCAAATGCCAACTTTGTATAAAAAATGGGAAAAGTTGTCTTTTGCCAAGATATTTCTCTCACCCAGCATGAGTATATGTAAAAAGACACCCCAAAACACATTGCCCAACTTCTCCTGAATACGTCGATACCACATGTGTGACACTTTTTTGCAGCCTAGGTGGGCAAAGGGGCCCACATTCCAAAGAGCACCTTTCGGATTTCACAGGTCATTTACCTACTTACCACACATTAGGGCCCCTAGAATGCCAGGGCAGTATAACTACCCCACAAGTGACCCCATTTTGGAAAGAAGACACCCCAAGGTATTCCGTGAGGGGCATGGCGAGTTCCTAGAATTTTTTATTTTTTGTCACAAGTTAGCGGAAAATGATGATTTATTTATTTATTTATTTTCCTTACAAAGTCTCATATTCCACTAACTTGTGACAAAAAATAAAAACTTCCATGAACTCACTATGCCCATTACGAAATACCTTGGGGTGTCTTCTTTCCAAAATAGGGTCACTTGTGGGGTAGTTATACTGCCCTGGTATTTTAGGGGCCGAATGCGTGAGAAGTGGTTTGAAATCAAAATCTGTAAAAAATGGCTGGTGAAATCCGAAAGGTGCTCTTTGGAATGTGGGCCCCTTTGCCCACCTAGGCTGCGAAAAAGTGTCACACATCTGGTATCCCCGTACTCAGGAAAAGTTGGGCAATGTGTTTTGGGGTGTCTTTTTACATATACCCATGCTAGGTGAGAGAAATATCTTGGCAAAAGACAACTTTTATCATTTTTTTTATACAAAGTTTGCATTTGACCGAGATATTTATCTCACCCAGCATGGGCATATGTAAAATGACACCCCAAAACACATTGCCCAACTTCTCCTGAGTACGGAGATACCACATGTGTGACACTTTTTTGCAGCCTAGGTGGGCAAAGGGGCCCACATTCCAAAGAGCACCTTTCAGATTTCACTGGCCATTTTTTACAGATTTTGATTTCAAACTACATACCACACATTAGGGCCCCTAGAATGCCAGGGCAGTATAACTACCCAACAAGTGACCCCATTTTGTAAAGAAGACACCCCAAGGTATTCGCTGATGGGCATAGTGAGTTCATAGAAGTTTTTATTTTTTGTCACAAGTTAGTGGAATATGAGACTTTGTAAGAAAAAAAATCATCATTTTCCGCTAACTTGTGACAAAAAATAAAAAGTTCTATGAACTCACTATGCCCATCAGCGAATACCTTAGGGTGTCTACTTTCCGAAATTGGGTCATTTGTGGGGTGTTTGTACTGTCTGGCCATTGTATAACCTCAGGAAACATGACAGGTGCTCAGAAAGTCAGAGCTGCTTCAAAAAGCGGAAATTCACATTTTTGTACCATAGTTTGTAAACGCTATAACTTTTACCCAAACCATTTTTTTTACCCAAACATTTTTTTTTTATCAAAGACATGTAGAACAATAAATTTTGAGAAAAAATTATATATAGAACTCGTTTTTTTTGCAAAATTTTACAACTGAAAGTGAAAAATGTCATTTTTTTGCAAAAAAAATCGTTAAATTTCGATTAATAACAAAAAAAGTAAAAATGTCAGCAGCAATGAAATACCACGAAATGAAAGCTCTATTAGTGAGAAGAAAAGTAGGTAAAATTCATTTGGGTGGTAAGTTGCATGACCGAGCAATAAACCGTGAAATTAGGGTAGGTCAGAAGTGTAAAAAGTGGCCTGGTCATTAAGGGTGTTTAAGCTAGGGGGGCTGAGGTGGTTAAACTTGGCTTAAGAAGTGTAATTGCAGGAGTCGGGGGGAGGAGAAGAAGTAAAACGTTTATCTTAGCTTGTAGAATTAATTTATGCAACATTTGTTGAAACCACAGTACCCTTATAATCAGAGATTCCACAAAATACCCTGTACAGCGATGTCAATTAATACCACCCTAAAGTGATATGCAATGTTCAATAATTATGCTCAACAGTACCAAAATAATATTGTCATATGGTACCTATTTGGTAGTATCAAATTGTACCTTGTGTGGGCATAGTAATGAGGTAGGTCATTAAGCTAGGGTAATGCAGGGCATAGAATTCTACTGAACAGCTCAAAGCAGCACCCTCTTTTCCACCAATTACTTTCTGGGTTGGATGTCTTGTTCCTTTGTTCTGAACTCAAATACTTTATGTCAAATTAGTGCCTGAATTTGTAATTCAAATTTTTTGCATCATGTGCCCTGGCGACAAACATGACTCCACTGGCTTTAACGGAACTTTACTAATGTCTTAACTTTAGAGAAAATAAGCAAACATATGAAAGTAATAACAGTTGTAATGAATACCTTTTCAGTCAGTGATGCTGTATAAGGTTCAGTACTTCTCAAATAAAGCAAAACATTTCGGCACCCAAGCTGTACTACTAAAAATCATCATTTATTGAAAAATCCTTAAAAAAATAATTTAACATAACACAAAGTCCGAAAAAAGCTGACATGTTTTGAACCTAGTAACACTGGTTCTTACTCATAGCATACTAAATGTTAGACGGACAACTCTAAAAAAAAGGGAGCTAATTAGATGCACTGTATGGGGGTGGAAAAATGCCCTCAGTTACTAAGTTTTTTTAACCAAATACATGCTTAAATCACTCCTATTGTTCAAGCCTGTTGGATATCGAGTATCTACAGTAAAGTTAATATCCAGAAAGCTTCTCTATGCCTCAATTTTTTCTCCCAGTCTCTGGTTTGGTTTGGATACTATTTCTATAATAGTAGCTTTAAAAGTATCCATGTAATCCTCATGTTGATTAACAAAATGTTTAGCTGCACCTGAAAGGTTTCTATTGCCTACGTTTTTCACATCATACAACTGTACCCCTATACGTTTTCTGACTGATCGCATAGTACTTCCCACATATTGCACAATACATTATTCACATGAAATCACATATATATTTTTTGTATCAAATGTTAGAAAGGATGTAATATAAAAATATTTACCTGTGGAGAAAGAAAAAAAATGTTTAATCAAATATTTACACAAATGACAGTGCTGTTTTCCACATCTATAGCAACCTTGTGTATGCAGCCAGGTGTAATTCTTTTTTTTTATCAGAAAATAATGAAGGGGAAATCATGTTTCCCAAACTACATGACTTTTTTGCAGCAAAATTACAACCTGATTGCATGATACTAGAAAGAATGGGATCTGTATTTAAAATTGGTAGATATTTCTTTATTTCTCTATAATTTTAGAAAAATCTTGGCTATAGCATATGGAAAAAGCAACGTGTTTATTCACATGGTGCGTTTTTTTGCTTGTCAAGATTTTTACATTTTTCTTATTTTTTGAATTTTGTACCAAATCAAAGGGATCCTATTCATGATTTAATGGGGCGAAAAGGAGGTGCAAAAACTGAAGCTGGTCTCTCATTTAAAGTAATATTACTTTTGGAGTGAACCGGCGACGTGAGTTGCAGTTTCACCTATTTTTCATGCTTTACCAAAAAATACAAAAGGAAGTTTTTCCACCTCCCTCTCGCCTCCTTATATCGAGAATAGGATCATTTTCTGAGCATTTATGCCAATAGGTAGATTCTGTGTTGCAACCAGTGATTTCTAATACCCCCAGTTATATATGTGATTCAAAACAAATACTTCAAACTGTACAACAAATTGATTAGTCAGATGATTATCACTGGGTTACATGTGATGTGGCCTCTTTGTATACGGCCAAGTGATTATCATGTTACAGCAACAACTAACAAGATACACAGACTATTCTAATGAACTAAGACCTCTTTCACACGGGCGTCACGTTTTGGCTCAGGATGCGTCCCGGGTGCATTGTGGCAAACCCCCGCGAGTAGGTACAGAATTTCAGTCAGTTTTGACTGCGATTGCATTCCGTTGTTCAGTTTTTATCACGCGGGTGCAATGAGTTTTGCACGCGCGTGATAAAAAACTGAATGTGGTACCCAGACCCGAACTTCTTCACTGAAGTTCAGGTTTCGGTTCAAGGTTGTGTAGATGTAATTATTTTCCCTTAGAACATGGCTATAAGGGAAAATAATAGCATTCTTAATACAGAATGCTTAGTAAAATAGAGCTGGCGGGGTAAAAAAATAAAAATAAAATTTAACTCACCTTAATCCACTTGTTCGCACAGCCCGTCTTCTCTTCTGTCTTCTTCTTTGCTGTGCAGGAAGAAAAGGACCTGTGGTGACGTCACTGCGCTCATCACATGGTCCGTCACATGATCCATCACCATATCAGTTTTTTTTGCTGATCCACAATTTGCAGACTGCCAAACACATACGGTAATGTGAATGTAGCCTAAGTATGCTATGAGTGAGAACCAGTGTCACTAGGTTTGAAACAAGTCAGCTCTTTGACTCTGGCTCTGTGTCATGTTAATTTATTTTTTAATGGATAAATGATGATTTTTAGTAGTACAGCTTGGGTGCCAGAATTTTTTGCTTTATTTGAGAAGTACTGAACCTGTTGCCAAACCAGCGTTTCCTGGACACCAAGCATGGAAAGTGCCTATGGACACACTTTCACTACATAAAGGGGTGAGTGAAAATGTTTTTCTTTATTTGTTTTTGGGATGCTGCATAAGGCCTACCAGGTAGTGAGTTTCTCTTCAGTGGCATGCCTGCGGGTCGGGAGACTCCCTCACTGTCCACGTGTGTTATACGACCTCACCTGCTGACTGCCTGTCTATAACAGTCCTCTGTACTGGGGCACTAAGCGCTTCATTTGTACTCTATAGTTCTCAAACTCTATTCTGTGTGAGGAGCATCACACCACAACACAAGCCTCTCCTGCTCTGCCTCTCCTCCTACTTCCTTCAAGCACTGCCTGCTTCCACCACCCAGACTTCTTGCTTCTCTGACCACAGCCCTTACCTTGTATTCTAGCACCATCTACTGGACAGGATGTCACATTGCAATCCCTTGTTACACGCCTATTGAAAAAGTTCATAACACATTAACATAAATATAATTTAGAAACATTTTCTCCAATGACTCAGACTTTTTCAAGTTTTATAGCCATTCTTCTTTTTCCCTATACCATTTCCTTATGTTGCATTTAAGCTTTAGCTTTTTATTCTCCCTTGCTTTAATACTTTCCGAATGGCACACATGTTTACTTTGATCTATATTCCATTAGTTTTTTCCAGGTACAGCATATAGCTTAAGAAATTCTTATTTCAGTTTAGATCTGGACTTTTTTTTAGTTTTCATCATTTCTATCTTGATATCCCCTGCACTGTCTAAGGATGCTTCTAATTTATTTATTTAAGTGCCTAAACTGAAATCTTGGCAGCTCAGAACCATAGAACTGGCATAAATGAAGATAAATTTGCTGGCCCCATCCCAATCTCACTCCCCCTTTTCAGAAAGTGGTGAGGGCGCCAACGAAATGCCACTTGCAGCAAACAACGTCTGCAACTTTATAATGATATGATAAATGTCCCCCATTTTTCCCAAATTTGACCTACTTCTATAGTTGGTTCTCCTACCAATATGCAAGCATGATTGTCAAATTATCTGCTAGTTATTTTGGATTGTACATAAAAACACAAAAATTCAGTCTCTATCTCTTCCATTACCTGGGATGCCATTCCCCTTAATTCAGTTTCTTACAATTTTTGGTGCAATTTGATGCAGGGAGTTAATGAACTAATTATTGTATCAGAACGTGATATTGAAAACATTTTATTTTTACTGAAAGACCATTTTGTATTACTTCATCAAATTTCAGTAGAAAGGCATGTCACAGAAAAAATGTAATTCTTATACTTGGGTTAGTGAACACATAATGCAAAGACATTTTACCGCAAACATTGCATTGTTATACCCATGTTAGTAAATGCATTATGGAATCATGCAAATGTTCAAAGACATTTTAGTAAAGGCATAGTTCAAAGACATTTTACCACAGCAATACATTGTTATACCCATGCTATTGAACATATTTCTGTACCAGACCATGTAGTTACAAGACATTTCATTACAAAAATTTCATTCTTATGTCCATGTTAGTGAACGCATTACGGCATTAAACCATGCAATTCAAACATATTTTACTGCAAAAATTGCATTACCAAAGTAAATTGTCAATACCAGTGTGCAGTGCATTTGTAGAAAGGGAGGGGTATTCAATTGTGCCTTTGTCTTTAAATTACAGAAACATTTTTGCTTGTACCATTTAATAATCTGTGTAGTAAACCCATGACTTTTCATTTATAGGAAACCTGTGACTTTTCATTTATAAGCTCCATAACAAAAATTTATGGCAAACAGAAGACTGCAAAACAAAAGACTCAGGCCTGATCATCCAAAAGTCAAAATGTGTGAAGTAGCAACAGTAGCAGCACCAGCCATATGAGCGGTAGTAGTAGGCCATAGTTCTCCCTGGCTTCTGACAGGTGCCGCATTATTGAGGAGAAAGGATGAAATTGTGGACTGGATGGCCACCAGCTATCCCAACAAGAGTTTGCTCCTTCTCCTTTCCAGCAGCCAGGCAGAATACACATGCAGTACAGTGTCCTTATCATCATCATCAGTTACTGCTTCTCTCGCTCAGACTACTCCTCTTTTTCCGCTCCGTCGTCAGGCATTATTAACAGAATGTGTGGCCAGAAAAAAAATATTGAACTCCAGCAATTAATTTCCCCTCCTATCATATTTCCAAAGTATAACGCTGCCATGCCATGTTATAGCCGATCACTTGCTAGTCACCCTGTTAGCTTTCTCCTTGTAAACTCAAACTAGGCAAAGATGGTCAGTGACAATGGCAGGAACATCATGGCCGCACAGCATTTGAGGGAAACACATGCTACTTGCATGGCACACATAATACATTTTCTGAGTAACACTTTTTGAAAAAGTACACTGGATTGCAGAGGGTGCTGGTCATGTGTAGGAGGTTGTCCTCGCATTTCAGAAATTTTTATTTGACAAGAAATACCCTCTTGGACCAACTGTAATGTTCCAAGTCGCTGGAATTCCACTTTGCATATGCTAGAGCATCTGTACGAGCAACGTAAAGGGGTCAATGATTTAATCATTCATCAGGACACCTTAGTACAGAGCATGTGTGGTTTCAAAGTCAGGTCGTGGTAGCTCTTCACAGACAGCTGTTGTGTACTTTGAAGAGGTAACCAGATTTGTCAGTAGAGACAACTGCGGCATCAATTATGCGATTCCCCCTGATATTTATCTTAGAGCAGATGCTCATGCTGATGCAACAAGAGAAAGTGAAAGACAAACAGCTTATGCATCTTGCTAGCCACCCTTTAGCTTTCGAGGACCCACACGGACAAAGATTGTGGGAGGAGGAAGTGGATGATGAGGATGAGGTGCTACCACTGCAGGAGGAGTGCAGTGCAGGAGGACAAGGGTAATGAAAATGATAACGACTAGAGATGCTGCTTCGCCAAATGTAATTTTAAAAAAATTTGCTTACTGACGAATTACTTCGTCACGAAGCACATTTCTTTGTAAATAGCGGGTACAATGACAAGGAACGGCGATTGCGCCACCCCCATAATTAAACCCCTCAGATGCCGCGTTCATCGCTGATAGTGGAATCTGAGATCCATATTAAAACATTTTAGTGTTTGCAATAAAAAAAAAAGAAAAGAAAAAGTAGGATTTAGACCTACCGGTAAATGGTTTTCCTAGAGTCCGACATGACAGCACAACATGGAGAATGTCCTTATTGACCTCTAAGGAACAGGAAGCACAGAGGTTAAAAGGCCTTTCCCTCAAAAGGCCCCTCCCTCCATCACCAGTGTTTTTCAATCAGCACACTAGGATATATGCAAACCTATTTATTTATTATTATTCATCACCAAAGAAAAAACGGGAGGGAATAAGGAGGGTACTGTCATGTCGGACTCCTAGAAAACCATTTACTGGTAGGTCTAAATCCTACTTTCCAGGACTTCCTCCATGACAGCACCACATGGAGCAATACCAGATCAACTTTTTTAGGGAGGGACTATGGCATGGAGGACTTTCCGTCCAAAGGCCAAATCACTTGGCAGCAAGGTCCAATCTATAATGTCTAAAAAAAGTATTATCACTGGACCAGGTTGCTGCTCTGCAGATCTATTCAATTGAGGCATCTGGCCTTTCCTCACAAGAAGCCGCCATTGCACGGGTAGAATGGGCCATGACTTTTAAGGGAAAATTTATTTCCCAAGAATAGTCATGGATAGTGTTAAACGAGCACCAAAGTGCTTGTGTAGAACACTTTGCGATGCTCTACCGAGCACCCGAGCACAATGGAAGTCAATGGGAGAACCCCAGGCCCCCCCTGCTCTGAAGACGGGAGGGTGTCAGGACTATAGTTCGGCTTAGGTGACCCTGCTCTGACTCCATATATAGCTATGTCCATATATGGAGTCAGTGCTTGGGGACACCCCAGTGTATTTAAATCTAATTTAGCCAGAATTTCAGAAAAGTTTCTGCCAGGATTTGAAAACACGACCTTCTGTATTAGAGGTATGGCATTTAAACACTCAGCTATAATAGCTGCATAGCCAGTTACTTAAAAAAAATAAAAATATATGAGACTTCTACTGTACTGTACTTCTACTGATACAGTAGAAGTCTCATAGTTATTTAATTTTTTTTTATAAAGTGCCTGGCTATATGTGGTTAAAGTTCTGGGCTGTGATGAAGAAGCTGTTCAAATCCTATCACAAACTTTTTTAGAAATGGAGGCTAAACTTAATTTAAACACACACACATATATACAGTCCTGATCAAAAGTTTAAGACCACTTGAAAAATGGCAAAAAATCATATTTAGCATGGCTGGATCTTAACAAGGTTCCAAGTAGAGCTTCAACATGCAACAAGAAGAAATGGGAGTGAGACAAAACATTTTTTGAGCATTCAATTTAATAAAAACAACTAATAAACTGAAACAGGCTATTTTTCAGCTGATCAAAAGCTTATAACCACACCTCCCAAAAAAAACTAAACCCCCCCAAAACAGAAATCCAACTTCCAAACATAAACTCAGTAATGAGTAGCTCCGCCGTTTTTGTTTATCACTTCAAAAATTCGTTTCGGCATGCTTGATGCAAGCGTTTCCATGAGGTGAGTGGGAACATTTCTCCAAGTGGTGAAGATGGCCGCACTAAGGCCATCTACTGTCTGGAACTGTTGTCCATTTTTGTAAACTTCCCTTGCCATCCATCCCCAAAGGTTCTCAATTGGATTTAGATCAGGGGTACATGCAGGATGGGCCAAAAGAGTGATGTTATTCTCCTGGAAGAAGTCCCTTGTCCTGCAGGCATTGTGTACTGTAGCGTTGTTCTGTTGAAAAACCCAGTCATTACCACACAGACGAGGGCCCTCAGTCATGAGGAATGCTCTCTGCAACATCTGGACATAGTCAGCGGCCGTTTGATGCCCCTGCACTTTCTGAAGCTCCATTATTCCACTGAAGGAAAAAGCACCCCAGACCATTATAGCGCCCCCTCCACTGTGGAGTGTAGAAAACATCTCAGGTGGGATCTGCTTGTCATGCCAGTAACGTTGGAAACCATCAGGACCATCAAGGTTAAAAAAATATCTCATCAGAGAATAAAACTTTCTTCCACCTTTGAATGTCCCATGTTTGGTGCTCTCTTGCAAAGTCCAAATGAGCAGTTCTGTGGCGTTCAAGGAGACGAGGTCTTTGAAGACGTTTTTTGTTTTTGAAGCCCTTCAGTCTCAGATGCCATCTGATGGTTATGGGGCTGCAGTCAGCACCAGTAAGGGCCTTAATTTGGGTCAAGGATCGTCCAGTGTCTTGACGGACAGCCAATTGGATCCTCTGACTCCGTGCTGATGAAGTTTTTTTGGGTCTTCCACTTGACTTTTTTGTTCCATAACCCTCAGGATCATTTAAGAAATTCCAAATGACTGTCTTACTGTGTCCCACCTCAGCAGCGATGGCTGCTTATGCAGTTCAACAACCCGATTTGGCCTTTTAAAGGCATGTGGTCCTAAAATTTGGATCAGCTGAAAAACAGCCTGTTTCAGTTTAATCGTTATTTTCAATTACTTGTAATTGAATGCTCAAAAAATGTTTTGTCTCACTCTCATTTCTTCTTGTTGCATGTTGAAGCTCTACTTGGAACCTTGTTAAGATCCAGCCATGCTAAATATGATTTTTTGCCATTTTTCAAGTGGTCTTAAACTTTTGATCAGGACTATATATATATATATATATATATATATATATATATATATAACAAAGAAAGTTCGCAGCACTCCTTGAAAGATAAAATGTGCTCTTTTATTCACACATATCAAGTGACTAGTCACTTGATATGTGTGAATAAAAGAGCACATTTTATCTTTCAAGGAGTGCTGCGAACTTTCTTTGTTGTCTTCCGTCCTGAATCGAGGGACCACCGCGGGCACCCTACATCTTATACAGCTTCCAAGGGAGTGCTGCCACAGTTTTCTTATGTGTATATATATATATATATATATATATATATGAGTTTCTGTCTGTTTTTTATGCGCGACCAAACGACTGGACCGATCTTCACCAAATTTGGCCCACAGGTACATTAGGTGTCCGGGAAGGTTTTAGACCGGCTTAGCTCTCTAGGGCGTACCATTCCTGAGATATTCCCAAAAATATCACTGTCACTGTTATTAAAGGGGCGGGTGCTATGAAGGTCCCTGTTAAAGGGGCGGGCACTATGAAAGTTACTGTTAAAGGGACAGTCACTGTGAAAGTCACTGTTAAAATGCAGATTACTGTTAAAGGGGCAGTCACTGTGAAAGTTGCTGTTAAAGGGGCAGTCCTTGTGAAAGTCGCTGTTAAAGGGGTAGTCCTTGTGAAAGTCACTGTTAAAGGGGCGATCACTGTGAAAGTCATTGTTAAAGGGGCTGTCACTGTGAAAGTCACTGTTAAAGGGACGGTCACTGTTAAAGGGGCGGTAACTGTGAAAGTCACTGTTAAAGGGGTGTCACTATGAAAGTCACTGTTAAAGGGGCAGTCATTGTATAAGTCACTATTAAAGGGGCGATCACTGTTAAAAGGGCAATCACTGTGAAAGTCACTGTTAAAGGGACGGTCACTGTGAAAGTCACAGTTATAGGGGCGGTCACAATGAAAGTTACTGTTAAAGAGGCGGTCACTGTAAAAGTCATTGTTAAAGGTGCAGTCACTGTAAAAGTCATTGGTAAAGGGGCGGTCACTGTGAAAGTCACTGTTAAAAGGGCAGTCACTGTGAAAGTCACTGGTAAAGGGGCGGTCACTGTGAAAGTCACTGGTAAAGGGGTGGTCACTGTTAAAGTGGCAGTCACTGTAAAAGTTACTGTTAAAGGGGCGGGCACTGTGGAGGTCTCTGTTAAAGGGGTGGGCACTATAAAAGTCACTGTTAAAGGGGCGGGCACTGTGAAGGTCATTGTTAAAGGGGCGGGCACTGTGGAGGTCAATGTTAAAGGGGCAGCCACTGTGGAGGTCAATGTTAAAGGGGCAGGCACTGTGGAGGTCATTGTTAAAGGGGCGGGTACTGTAGAGGTCACTGTCATGGGGGAAACTGTCGATATCTTTTTACGACACACGGAAACATAAAATGAAATAGATTAAATATACCAGTGCGAAGCCGGGTCCTTCTTCTAGTATATATATATACAGGGAGTGCAGAATTATTAGGCAAGTTGTATTTTTGAGGATTAATTTTATTATTGAACAACAACCATGTTCTCAATGAACCCAAAAAACTCATTAATATCAAAGCTGAATATTTTTGGAAGTAGTTTTTAGTTTGTTTTTAGTTTTAGCTATTTTAGAGGGATATCTGTGTGTGCAGGTGACAATTACTGTGCATAATTATTAGGCAACTTAACAAAAAACAAATATATACCCATTTCAATTATTTATTTTTACCAGTGAAACCAATATAACATCTCAACATTCACAAATATACATTTCTGACATTCAAAAACAAAACAAAAACAAATCAGTGACCAATATAGCCACCTTTCTTTGCAAGGACACTCATAAGCCTGCCATCCATGGATTCTGTCACTGTTTTGATCTGTTCACCATCAACATTGCGTGCAGCAGCAACCACAGCCTCCCAGACACTGTTCAGAGAGGTGTACTGTTTTCCCTCCTTGTATATCTCACATTTGATGATGGACCACAGGTTCTCAATGGGGTTCAGATCAGGTGAACAAGGAGGCCATGTCATTAGATTTTCTTCTTTTATACCCTTTTATTGCCAGCCACGCTGTGGAGTACTTGGACGCGTGTGATGGAGCATTGTCCTGCATGAAAATCATGTTTTTCTTGAAGGATGCAGACTTCTTCCTGTACCACTGCTTGAAGAAGGTGTCTTCCAGAAACTGGCAGTAGGACTGGGAGTTGAGCTTGACTCCATCCTCAACACGAAAAGGCCCCACATGCTCATCTTTGATGATACCAGCCCAAACCAGTACTCCACCTCCACCTTGCTGGCGTCTGAGTCGGACTGGAGCTCTCTGCCCTTTACCAATCCAGCCACGGGCCCATCCATCTGGCCCATCAAGACTCACTCTCATTTCATCAGTCCATAAAACCTTAGAAAAATCAGTCTTGAGATATTTCTTGGCCCAGTCTTGATGTTTCAGCTTGTGTGTCTTGTTCAGTGGTGGTCGTCTTTCAGCCTTTCTTACCTTGGCCATGTCTCTGAGTATTGCACACCTTGTGCTTTTGGGCACTCCAGTGATGTTGCAGCTCTGAAATATGGCCAAACTGGTGGCAAGTGGCATCTTGGCAGCTGCACGCTTGACTTTTCTCAGTTCATGGGCAGTTATTTTGCGCCTTGGTTTTTCCACACGCTTCTTGCGACCCTGTTGACTATTTTGAATGAAACGCTTGATTGTTCGATGATCACGCTTCAGAAGCTTTGCAATTTTAAGAGTGCTGCATCCCTCTGCAAGATATCTCACTATTTTTGACTTTTCTGAGCCTGTCAAGTCCTTCTTTTGACCCATTTTGCCAAAGGAAAGGAAGTTGCCTAATAATTATGCACACCTGATATAGGGTGTTGATGTCATTAGACCACACCCCTTCTCATTACAGAGATGCACATCACCTAATATGCTTAATTGGTAGTAGGCTTTCGAGCCTATACAGCTTGGAGTAAGACAACATGCATAAAGAGGATGATGTGGTCAAAATACTCATTTGCCTAATAATTCTGCACGCAGTGTATATATATATATATATATATATATGTAAGTTTTTTGTCATAATATATTTGCACATATTATTATATGAAAATAAATAAATTATAGTGAGCACTCGATATCTGTGGTCATATATCAGGTTAAATATATATTTTAAATAATTTATTTGGTCATAAAATTATGCATACAATAAATGGGATAGATATAGGCAGTATATAGGATATAGTATAAAATAATAATATATATATGGTAGCTTGCTCTATTATAAATATACAGTATGTTATATAAACAAAAAAATCACAATGTTATTATACTAATAAAAGCAATTATATCATAAAAACTTGGTAATATGTCCTTGTGAACGCTGTAACTTTGTTCTTATGAGCGCTGCAACTTTGTTTCTTTTGAGCGCTACAGCTTTGTTCCTAACGATAAAAGTCTCAATTTTTTCCTGCGATAGGTGAGGAGGGTAATTCACTGAGTTATGCGGTATATCCATGAGTCTATATATATCCAGAGATACTCACTGTTTGAAGTCTGGCTTGTGTATAACTGTCCGTGGTGGCGTCCCACCGTAGGTCAGTACACTCACCCTATGTGGCTCTATGGGATATCTCCCAATGCTCGAAGTCCGTGATGTCCTTACGGCAATTCCGGTACCTGCTCCCAAGTAACCGCTGTGCGTCCCACGTGTGGCTGGCGTCCTGCGCTTTTTGCCGGCACTGCACGTGATCAGGGCGCCGGGAAAGTCAAGGAAGTCTTTACCTGTGAGTGGTTCAAGACTTCTATGGTAAGTCAGGGAGTCAGGAATAATTTCAATCACCGATGCGGTCGTATCCGTCACTGCGAGTGCTGATCAGCTCCAATGTCTTAAGGTGTCTTGTCCACTATAAGGGTCCCAACCGCTATACGCGTTTCAAGGTCTCTGACCTCTTCCTCAGTAGCTGGTTATGGGATCCAAAGATACTTCCTTATATACCCTAAACGGGTTACACCTTATTTGCTTGATTAGGGATCATTTCAAAACCTGGTTTGGAATTAGGTGACTTTGAAATCCCTCCTTACATTTTTAAATGAGGATATTCAACATTATACACATATATTACACATTGACATTAAGTAGACCTAGCTAAAATCCTTTATACATTTCGCCAAAAATCCTTAATATATTTTTGCATAAATTCATAGATTCATAAAAATAAAAATAAAATATATTAAAAAAATATATTAAGGATTTTTGGCGAAATGTATAAAGGATTTTAGCTAGGTCTACTTAATGTCAATGTGTAATATATGTGTATAATGTTGAATATCCTCATTTAAAAATGTAAGGAGGGATTTCAAAGTCACCTAATTCCAAACCAGGTTTTGAAATGATCCCTAATCAAGCAAATAAGGTGTAACCCGTTTAGGGTATATAAGGAAGTATCTTTGGATCCCATAACCAGCTACTGAGAAAGAGGTCAGAGACCTTGAAACGCGTATAGCGGTTGGGACCCTTATAGTGGACAAGACACCTTAAGACATTGGAGCTGATCAGCACTCGCAGTGACGGATACGACCGCATCGGTGATTGAAATTATTCCTGACTCCCTGACTTACCATAGAAGTCTTGAACCACTCACAGGTAAAGACTTCCTTGACTTTCCCGGCACCCTGATCACGTGCAGTGCCGGCAAAAAGCACAGGACGCCAGCCACACGTGGGACGCACAGCGGTTACTTGGGAGCAGGTACCGGAATTGCCGTAAGGACATCACGGACTTCGAGCATTGGGAGATATCCCATAGAGCCACATAGGGTGAGTGTACTGACCTACGGTGGGACGCCACCACGGACAGTTATACACAAGCCGGACTTCAAACAGTGAGTATCTCTGGATATATATAGACTCACGGATATACCGCATAACTCAGTGAATTACCCTCCTCACCTATCGCAGGATAAAATTGAGACTTTTATCGTTAGGAACAAAGCTGTAGCGCTCATAAAAAACAAAGTTGCAGCGCTTATAAGAACAAAGTTACAGCGTTCACAAGGACATATTACCAAGTTTTTATGATATAATTGCTTTTATTAGTATAATAACATTGTGATTTTTTCGTTTATATAACATACTGTATATTTATAATAGAGCAAGCTACCATATATATATTATTATTTTATACTATATCCTATATACTGCCTATATCTATTTATTGTATGCATAATTTTATGACCAAATAAATTATTTAAAATATATATTTAACCTGATATATGACCACAGATATCGAGTGCTCACTATAATTTATTTATTTTCCTATTGTCCATTCTTATGTGGTTAGGGTGAACCACATCATAGTTAGAGCACCAACCCTGGTAACCAGAAGGGTGAGCCACTATAAACCCACATATTATTATATATTTAGAATATATAATATATTATAATATATGTAAATATATTATGGCTAAAACATCAGTAGTATTTTCCCACATATTATGCATTCATATATATCAGAAGTATGATTTTATATACATATATATATATATATATATATATATATAGTACAGACCAAAAGTTTGGACACACCTTCTCATTCTAAGAGTTTTCTTTATTTTCATGACTATGAAGGCATCAAAACTATGAATTAACACATGTGGAATTATATACATAACAAACAAGTGTGAAACAACTGAAAATATGTCATATTCTAGGTTCTTCAAAGTAGCCACCTTTTGCTTTGATTACTGCTTTGCACACTCTTGGTATTCTCTTGATGAGCTTTAATATTATTCTATCTTCCAGGATTTTCAAATATGGTTTACTAATAGATAGAGCCTGTACCTCTCCTACTCTTTGGGCCGACGTTATAGCTACAAAAAAAGTCATTTTCATAGACAACATTTTTATGCTACACTCGTTAAGAGGTTCAAAGGGAGGATTATATAGGCAATTTAGAACAGACGATAAATCCCAGGGTGGAACAGACTTCTGAGTGTAAGGACGGATTCTGGATATGGCTCTAGATAAAGTCTTAATCCATCTGTGTTCTGCTAAAGGAAAGTCTAAAAACCAGCTTAATGCGGAAATCTGTACTTTAATAGTTCAAATTCAAGAATATTCTGCACAGACGGAGAAGAGCCCTGTTGCAAAGAATTATGCCAAGAACAACATTTCTTCCACACCTTACCATATATAGCCGAGGTTACTTTTTTATGACTTTGTTGCATAGTAAGAGCGACCTGGTCTAAAAAATCTCTGGCTTTCAGCATCTGTTCCTCAGAAGCCATGCTGTTAATCTCAGTCTGTGCCCTTGAGGTTGTTTAGAAGGCCCTGCATTAGAAGATCTTCCTCTGGATGGAGAAAATATGGCTTTTCCAAAGTTAACTCCATTAACACCGGGAACCATGATAGTTTTGGCCAAAAAGGAGCTATCATTATTAGGGTAACAGGATCCAATCTGAGCTTCTTTAAGACTGACGGTCTTAGGGGAAAGGGTGGAAAGGCAAAGGCCAGCTTCACATCCCATTTCTGAGAGAGCGCATCCATCACTATCGGATTGTCCCCCGGGTTTAGAGAAAAGAATAGACGTAGCTGCGTGTTTTTTCTTGTGGAAAACAAATTTATCTGGGGAGTCCCCCATTTCTTGCACATAAGATGGAAGATGTCTTTTTGAGACTCCATTCTCCTGGACTAATGGAAGACCTGCTCAAAGAGTCCACTGTCACATTTTCTTTTCCTTTTAAATAGATAGCTGAAATTGAAAGGACCGATCTTTCTGCCCATCTGAAGATTTGGTCTGCCAGGAACTTAAGGGGGCGGGAATTTTGAACCCCCCTGTCTTTTTAGATAAGAGACAGTTGTCATGTTGTCTGACAATACTCGTACATGGTGACCCTTTAGTATGTGCTCTGCTTTCCGAAAGGTCTCCAGGACTGCTTTCAATTCTCTGTAATTTGAGGATTGGTGAGATAGGTCCTGATTCCAGAGTCCCTGAAAGTAAGTGTCCTGGACTTGTGCACCCCAACCTGTTTTGCTGGCATCTGTCTTTATCAGGATCTGTGGTTGAAAAGACCAAGGGACACCACTTGATAATTTTTTCGGGAATTGTCCACCATATCAGGCTATGAATCACTCTAGTAGTTGGATTTTTAGGTCCAAGGTTCTCGGATCCTTGTTCCATCTTGTCAGAATTATTTTCTGAGGAGGCCTGGAATGGAATTGACTCCATGGGACAGTCGGTATACAATATATCATCAATCCCATTATTCTCATTGCTGTTCTCACTGACCAGATCTTTTTTTTTTTTTTTTGTAGGATGGAGATCTCCCTGCAAATTGATACCTGCTTCTCCTCTGGTAGAAAAGATCTCTGGATTTTGGAGTCTAGGAGGGTACCCAGAAAGATCTTTTTTATTTCTGGAAGCAAATTAGATTTTTCCATATTGATTATCCAACCTAACTGAGAAAAGGTTTCACGCGCGCGTGAGAAAAATCAGCATGTTTGGTACCCAGACCCGAACTTCACAGAAGTTCGGGTTTGGGTTCAGTATTCTGTAAAAAAAAAATTCCCTTATAACAAGGTTATAAGGGAAAATAATAGCATTCTTTAATACAGAATGCTTAGTAGAAGGTCAATTGAGGGTTAAATTTTTTTATAAAAATTAACTCACCTCCTCCAATTGATCGCGTAGCTGCCGGTCTCCTGTTCTTTCTTCAGGACCTGTCAAAGGACCTGTGGTGACATCACTGAGCTCATCACATGGTCCATCACCATGGTGATGTATCATGTGATGTATCATGTGATGAGCACACTGATGTCACCACAGGTACTTTGACAGGTCCTGAAGAAAGAACAGGAGACCGGCAGCTACGCGATCAATTGGAGGAGGTGAGTTAATTTTTTTTAACCCTCAATTGACCTTCTACTAAGCATTCTGTATTAAAGAATGCTATCATTTTCCCTTATAACCATGTTATAAGGGAAAATAATACAGTGAATAGACTTTCATCCTAGCAACCATGGGTGAAAATCGGGGCCTGCGTTGCGTGAAAAACCCACAATATAGAGCATGCTGCGATTTTCACGCAATGCACAAGTGATGCATGAAAATCACCGCTCATGTGCACAGCCCCATTGAAGTGAATGGGTCCGGATTCAGTGCGGGTGCAATGCGTTCACCTCACGCATTGCACCTGCGCAGAAAACTCGCCCGTGTGAAAGGGGCCTAAGGCCTCTTTTACACGGGCGTCACGGATTTGGTACGGATGCGTTCAGGGTGCGTTCAGCGAAAATCGCATGATTTTGCTTGCGAGTGCTTCAGTTTTGTTTGCGATTGCGTTGCGTTGTTGCGTTTTTCCCACGCGTGTGACATGCGAATGGCATGCGTTTTTGACGTGCATGAAAAAAAACTGATCCATCCACAACATTCACCTGTGACTGCAAACACATATAAATACCCCCAGCATGCATAGTTTTGTTGGACATCTCCATTTTTTTGTGGAGTGGTTGTCGTATGGTTGGTGTGTGTGTGTGTGTCTGGTATTGGATTTTCCTTTGCAGGATGTCCACTTTCACCCTGTCAACAACTGACCATGTCTTCTTGCACTGGCTGGTTTTCCGCTGTTTTGGAGAGCAGCCAGAAATTATTGAGGAGAAACCGTGGAGGAAGCGTATGTGGGTGCATCCTATAATTTCGCAGCGGGCCAGCAAAGGTCTCTTTGTTGGCTTGTACTCAGAGCTCCCTGCGCACCCTCAGAAGTTCTTCCATTTTTGCCGCATGTCGGTGGATACCTTTGATCTGCTGTTGGGAAAGTTCCTTGACTTTCCAGGACACTAACATGCAGCGGAGTGTGTCACCTGAAGAACATCTCATTATTACTTTAAGGTAAGACTATATATTATCAGACTCATACATGAATGAACCACTGTTTGGCAATACTTAGCTGTTTGGTCTATGGCCTGTGTCTTCAGAACGTTACCTGTTCTATGTATAGGTACTTAATATTAGTCAATTGTTAAGTATTGTATATAGTTATTTTTTAATCATAAACTGACAAGTAATTAATAAGTCACACCAGATTCCAGTTCCGCGGGGGTTAATTATTCAAATCTTGGCTGTAATGATGAGGATACTTCACCTTTGTGTATCTGGTAATGGTCTGGAAGTTGATTTAGCTAAATGCTCTTACTTTCTTTAAAGTATGTATGAATATAAAGTATTGATTTCTAATCTTGGAGTATGGGCTATTTTAATTTCAACTTGCCAGACACATTGCCATTAAATAATGTAAAGTAATGTACTAGATTTTTAAACTTGTGCTAATTAGTGTATTAATTTGTTTTTGTTTTGTTTCATTTCAGATATCTTGCGTCAGGAACTTCTTTTTCGTCGTTACATTTTGTTTGTAGAATGGGGACCTCCACAATTGCTGAGATTTGGTTGACACTGAAGGCTTCAGTGCTGCCACCTCCAACCAGGCAGCAGTGGGTTGATACAGCCCAGGGCTTCCTGGAGAGGTCTCAATACCCAAATTGTATTGGTGCCCTTGTCGGGAAACACATACGGGTTAAGAAGCCACCAAATTCAGGGTCCCAATACTATAATAATAAGCAGTTTTTCTCTGTAGTTTTGTTGGCCTTGGCTGACACAAACTACAGGTTTATAATTGTAGATATTGGGTCCTATGGAAGTACTGCAGATGCTCGCATCTTCAGGGCTTTCAGAATGGGTCGCTGGCTTCAGTCCAACCAACTGGACGTACCACAGCCAGCAAACTTTCCTGTCTCAACTGGCCCACCAGCGCCTTATGTGGTTGTAGGGGACGAGGGTTTTGCCCTTTCAAGCCACCTCATGCGGCCTTTTCCTCGACGAGGTTTGGATTCCAAGAGGCACAATTTTAATTATCGCTTAAGTAGAGACAGAAGGTTTGTGGAGTGCGCCTTTGGCATTTTTTCTCATAAATGGCGTGTTTTCCTGTCGCCCATCCCGCTGGCCCCACAAAATGTCAATGTGGTGATCAAGGCATGTTTAGTGCTGCATAACTACATATGCACCTATGAGTCTACACCTGATGAGGACACCCAAATCTACAGTCCACCATCAGGAAGAGACACTTTACCACTTGGATGATCTGGATCTGCTGGACTGAGAGTGCGGGAATTATTTTCTGATTATTTTATGTCCCCTATCAGTTCTTTCCCTTTTCAGCAGTAGACCTTGTGTCGGGATTGGAACCCATGACCAGCCATGTCCCAGGCGGTAGCTCTAGCCACTAGAATACCAACCCTTCTGGACTTTTCCTTCTACTGAACTATTTGATCTACCTTGTTCCAGCCTTGCCTTGTTAATCTCTGTGATTCCTTTCACCTGCTACTTCCTCTTTATAAGCTCAGCCTCTTGCACCTGACCCCTGCTGGTTATTGTTCTTCTGAACTTGATCCTGCTGTATCTACCGCTGTTCCTCTGTTGCTACTACTACCAACTCGACTGCTGCCAACCTCGGAATCGTCCCTGACTACTCTCTTGCTTGATCATCTACTACCGTCTACCTCTCTGCTGTCGACCCGGACGCCTCCACCCCGTCTCTCTCCTTGCGGTCTTCCGCTACTGGACTCCACCTGGAACAATGCCCGGTGCCCTCCCACGCAAGTGAGCTAGCACCCCTTGACTCATGGACGTTCATTTTTGGCAGTTTTTTGTTTTACCTGGATAGATATTTTTAGCTTTTGTTTTTTGTAGTTAGGGACTCGCAAGATAATGAGGACCCTTGACGTGGGTTGCGAGGTTACATATTTTGCTTACATATATATTGCTTACAACACAGTATGTGAAATATGTACTAATACCTCATTCCTACACATTTTGTAAATTTCACATCACATGTATGCATGCTTTCCCCTCATCATTAATAAAGTTGGACTTGGCCGCATTATGATGTACCACAAAAATCTCATTAACATGTGCCATGGCACATAACTCCATCTCTATTGTGTTTACTATAGTGTGCCTAAAAGGACATTATATTGTGGAAAACATGTTATGTATATATGTATAAAAAGTAAAAATATGTTGAATAAAGTTTGGAAATGTTAAGATATAGGTGAAATATACATTTATAATAGTCTGTGTACAGTTATCTTCAAAGCAATCTACACAACAAGTATATATATATAGTTAAGTGTATTTGGGTAAGATTACTGTATAGTATATTACAATACAGTATACTTACAGTACTATAGTATTGTACTATAGTAATAAACAATACAACACTATACAGTAGACTATTATTAATGTTATGTATGTGTTGGTGATTGCATATATATATATATATATATATATATATATATGCACTGTATATAATAAAGAGAAGTAGCAATATAACTCGGTTAAATAAAACTCGGTTTATTATAACATAAACTTACCGTATTTTTCGCCCTATAAGACGCACCTATGGGGGGGGATCTGTGGCTTGCACTGTTACAGGGGGATGTGTGGCTGGCACTGTTAGAGGGGGATCTGTGGGTGGCACTGTTAGAGGGGGGATCTGTGGGTGGCACTGTTAGAGGGGGATCTGTGGGTGGCACTGTTAGAGGGGGAATCTGTGGGTGGCACTGTTAGAGGGGGAATCTGTGGGTGGCACTGTTAGAGGGGGAATCTGTGGGTGGCACTATTAGAGGGGGAATCTGTGGGTGGCACTGTTAGAGGGGGAATCTGTGGGTGGCACTGTTAGAGGGGGAATCTGTGGGTGGCACTGTTAGAGGGGGAATCTGTGGGTGGCACTGTTAGAGGGGGAATCTGTGGGTGGCACTGTTAGAGGGGGATCTGTGGGTGGCACTGTTAGAGGGGGGATCTGTGGGTGGCACTGTTAGAGGGGGGATCTGTGGGTGGCACTGTTAGAGGGGGGATCTGTGGGTGGCACTGTTAGAGGGGGGATCTGTGGGTGGCACTGTTAGAGGGGGGATCTGTGGGTGGCACTGTTATATATGTGCTATCCACAGACCCCCCAGCCCATAACAGTGCCATCCACAGACCCCCCACCCCTTAACTGTGCCATCCACAGATCCCCCCTCCTCCATTCCCCCGCCCGCCGCTCCAGTATACAAATATAAAAGTGTCTTATTCAATTAAAAGTTATTACACATGGCCCCCAACTCCTAATAGTACCGTACATCCTAACCGCTTCTGTAGGTCCCCTGACCCCAATTACAGACCATCCTGACTTCCCACCGGGGCGCTCCTCGCGTACCTTCTTGTCAGTTACTAGTATGCGCCCTCTCCGATTTTATCATGTCTTACGCGGGTCCTCTCTGAAACCCCTCAATCAGATGCTAGAACCCTCCGCCATTCGCCCCAGGCATACCTTTGAACAGCTCCAACTTCAACATTTTTATTCGACATTGCGTAAAACCCATGACCTATCCAGAGCCCTCACTAAGTTTGAGCAAATGTGCCTGGCACCATCAGCAGTATTCTGGGACATCTCCACTATATACAATCTGCTCATTCAGCAACACTCCTCCCGTCCTCCTCCATTTTGCTCGGCGTGGGAATGCGATTTAGGTGTCCAACTCACCCCTTCCCAATGGAAGAGAGCCTTCCTTTTGACTCAAAAGGCGCTTATCTCCACGAAGGCGCAGGAAACAAATTACAAGGTCCTCTCCAGGTGGTACAGAGTGCCCACTCTTCTCCACAAGTGGTTTCCGTCTGTACCGGACAGATGCTGGAGATGTTTCTCAGAGGAGGGCACCATGATTCATATATGGTGGCAATGCTCTGCCCTGCGCCATTTCTGGGACTCGGTGCATTCCATTGTGCGTAAAGTGACAGGGATTCCTATACCCAACACCCCCGAATCCCTCTTGCTTTTCACCTTGGACCTCACCATCCCAGCCTATAAGGTCTCCCTCTTGAAATATATGCTCCAAGCCGCCAAAACGGTCATTCCCCGCCACTGGAAGTCACCCTCCCCCCCCTACTGATGGAGTGGTTTGAGGAAATTGCTCTCCACCAAAGGATGGAGGACCTCATCTGCGTTTCCCCCATGGCCGCCTCCCATTTTGTGAAGACGTGGAGCCCATGGGAGACATTTCGCACCTCCAGTGAGTTCCGGGCTGCACACCTGTAATCAGCGCTCGTGTCTGTTCCCCACCCTCTTCCTTCCCCCTTTATTTTTTTCCCCTCATGTGTCCCCCCTGCTGTCTTCATTGTATGCTCCTCCTCCCAATGCCTTTTCTTTACTGAATATGTTCTTGGTACAGGGGCAGACCCCCTGATGTTCTCCATTTTTTAAACTAATATTTGACTGTTCTCGACTTATTGCCACATGCTGTATGTTCAGATACGCTTTTTTGCTTTTGTCCTATTTACCTTGGAAAATTTAATAAAACCTTGAATGAGAAAAATGGATAGTAAATTGAAGTTCCGGGTAAATGTTGTTCAGAAAGCTGTGAAACTCAGTAAGGGACTCTACGGGGCCCCTCCATATGCAAAAAATGTCATCAATGTAACGCTTCCATAAGAGCGCATGATCAATGAAATGAGAGTTAGGGTAAATATGTGTCTCTTCGAATTCTGCCATGTAACAGTTTGCATATGGAGGGGCCACGTTGGACCCCATTGCGGTCCCCTGACGTTGTAGGTAAAATGTGTCCTCGAATAAAAAGAAATTATTTGTAAGGCCCAATTCAAGGATGTCCATGTAGAAAGATATGGTGTCGGGATTAGAAAAATTGGATTGGAGACTGCCTGAAGGCCCTTGTGGTGTTGTATAGAGGTATAGAGGCTAGCAACGTCCCATGTAACTAGAAAACTGTTAGGTGATAATGGTGGGAAATTGTGAATGATATCCAGGAATTCAGAGGTATCCAATATAAATGATCTTGTCTTTTTTATGAGTGGTGTGAGTGATTTTTCCAAGAGGATAGATAATGGAGACAGAAGTGAACTGGTGGATGGGACAATTGGACTACCTGGGGGATGGTGCAAGTTTTTATGAATTTTGGGTAAAGTATAGAGAACCGGAATAACTGGGTTGCTATTAATAAGAAAAGTGAGGGTGGCATTATCAATGATGTTCAATGCATGGTAATGGGTAATAACCTTGTGGATTTTGTCTCTGATTGTGTATGTGGGGTCAGTACTGAGTTTTTTGTATATTGTTTTCTCCTGTAATTGATGGTAAATTTCTGCCTTGTATTGGGTTTTGTCGAGGAGGACAACTGCTCCCCCTTTGTCAGCTGCCATTTTACATGATTTGGATTTTTTTGGAGGATACATTTTTGTTAAATTTGTAACAAATCCAGTTTGTTAGAATCAATTTGCTCATCTCTACTTCTGTCTTTTTTCTGACAGTTTCCTTATCCTTTATGTGTCATATCATATTTTATATAATATACACAGACAAGAAGGAAACATGAAAAACAAAGTTTTCATAGATGAGTAAAATACAGTCTTAGAATTTAGGTCAATGCGGATTTATTTAAAGAGCAAAGTGTATAGCTACACAGACACACAGATATGTGATAAAACCCTTGTTAATAACAAGACAGTAGGGAAAAAGATCTGAACTGAGTTTATTAGAATTGTGTTTACATTTCAAATAGAATGTATTATTCATGTGCAAAAGGTGCTCAGTGACAACACACAATTCTAAGAACATTTCTTTCATCTCCCTTCTTAAAGGAGGTTTTCGATGAGAAGCCCAAGAGGACTCTAACTTGTATGTGATTATTAATGCAGTATTCTTTTCTGAAACATTACCTCTTAAAATATTAAACCAGATGGATTGTTATAAATGAGGTGCATGTTTTTTTTCCCTTTTAACATTCTTTATTTTGATCTTAGAAAATAAAAAAAATACAAGACCTTAGAAAATACATATACAATACATATGTGCCGAGGAAATGAAAATAAAAAAAAATTGAAAAAACGGGAAATGGCCTACCATATGGACCATATTTTGGACCACATATCCAATTTATTTATTGTTAAGTAATTAATTCTCTCATAAACTTTCACTCTTTCTCCACTAAGTTAATCCAGTTGTTTATAGCAGGGGGTTTTCTAGACATCCACACCTGTGCAATAATCACATGGGCCAGGAGAATCACTCTGGTAATAAACTCAGGAATTTGGTTAGGGCACATGGAACCTCCCAAATTATTAAGGATCAAAAGGAAGTATAATGCTATTCCTACCTCTAAGGATATCGTATACCCCAAAATTTCTGAACATATTTATAGGACCAGCATAGATGTAAGAAATCAGACACATACTGATCCCCACGCGGACAGCAGGGGTTCTGCCCCTTTTTCTTCCATATTATCCTGGCAGGGGAAACATACAGCCAATGAATAAAAAAAAAACTGAACCATAACTTTTAGTATTAAGTGACCAAAAGCTCAAATATTTGTGAATCCTATCCCAATCCATTTGGTTTAATCGTTTATCCTCCCGACGCCATCTCTGTTTCCCAGGTGATAGATAGTTGGAGGTGGCACACTGAACCAAGTGTTTATATAATCCTGACAACTTAATTTTCTTCCCCTGTGCATTAACCAGTGTTTCCAAACTTTTACTTGAATCAATAGTAAAAAAAAGGAGATTTGACCTGTACGAATATAAGCTGAAACGAATTGCTTATATCGAAACCAACTAATTCCTTGCATCCCCTCCATTTTCCGAATTTCATCCAGAGTTACTAAACACCCATCTCTAAATATCTGTGATATATACTGTATACTCGAACTCTGGTGCATGTTTGGTAAGAAAACCTAAAAATATTGCAGGATATTCTATAATCCCTTCCTGACACAACCATTATTCACCTTTCTGACCAAGCCAAATTTAGTAAATCTGATATGGCACTTTATGTGGTAATAACTTTAGAATGCTTTTACTTATCCAAGCCATTCTGAGATTTTTTTGTGACATATTGTACCTCATGTTAGAGGTAAATTTTAGTTAATGTTTTACCTTCATTTTAAAAAAAATCCCCAAATTCACTGAAAATTTGGAAAAATTTGGTAATTTATACATTTTTATTTTTCTGCTTTTAAGATGGATAGTGATACCCCTTAAAATAATTACTTTACATTTCCCATATGTCTACTTTATATTGCCATTGTTTTGTAAATGTCATTTTAATATTTTAGGATGCTAGAAGCTTAGAATTATAGAAGCAATTTTTTATTTTTTTAAGAATTTCCAAAACCCCCTTTTTTAAGGACCAATTCAGTTATAAGGTTACTTTATGGGGCTTACACAGTAAATACCACCCATAAATGACCCATGAATTTAGAAACTACACCCCTTAAATTACTCAAAACTGATTTTATGAACTGTTAACCATTTACATGTTTCACAAGAATTAAAGGAAAATGGAGGTGAAATTAAAAAATTCACTTTTTTTTGCAGATTTTCCATTTTAATCCTTTTTTTTTCTTGTAAGGCAGCAAGGGCTAACAGCAAAACAAAAATCAATATTTACCTGATGCTGCAGTTTACACAAACAACTCAAATGTGGTAGTAAGCTGCTGTATGGGCACAAAGCAAGGCTAAAGGCTAAGAAGGAGTGCCATATGTTTTTTTGGAGGGTAGATTATGCTGGAATGGTTTTTGTTGCTATCTCACATTTGAAAAGACCCTAGGGTACCACTACAGTGGAATCTCCTTATAAGTGATCCCATTTTGAAAACAAAACTCCTCAAAGAATTTGAGGTGTGTACTGACTGCTTTGACCCCACAGATATTTCATAGAATTTAGAAACACTTGGCTGTGAAAATGAAAAATGTCACTTCTTCTAATAAAATGTTGCATAAGACCCTCAGTTTTCATTTTTACTAAGGGTAACAGGAGAAAAAGCACCGACGTTTTGTTAAGAATTTTCTACTGAACACAACAACACCCCATGTGTGGTCGTAAACTCCTGTTTAAGCACACGGCAGGGAAGGAAAGGACCACCATATGATTTTTGGAGGGAAGATTTTGCTGGAATGGTTTTCAAGCACCATTTCACATTCGAAGAGACCCTGAGGTATCCTTAGAGTGGAAACCCCAGAAAAGTATCCCCATTTTGGAAACTATACCCCAATTGAATTTTCAACAGGCAATTCATAGAATTTATAAAATTTAGAAACACTTGGAATATTACATTTTTTACAATAAAAGTTTGCTTAAAGCCCAGATTTTCCATTTTTAAGAGGTTACAGGGGAAAAAGGACCCAACAATTTGCTACCCATTTCTTCCTGAATATGGCAACACCCCATTTTAAAGCAGCAATGGTAGAAAGTGTGTTATATTATAGTATTACTTTATGGTATGGAGGCTGTAATAGTGAAGAAAAAAAGCACTGCAAAAAATGGTAAAGGTAGCTGAGAAGATTGCTGGGACTTCTTTGCCTAACACTGATAATGTGGCTGAAAGACAGGTTGCTCAGAAAGCAAGCAGCATTATTGGGGATTCATCCCACCCCTGCCAAGGTCTGTTTAATTTTTTGCCATCAGGAAATAGGTATAGGAGCATGCGATGTAACACAGGAGAAAAAGGACCCCAAAATTTGTTACCTATTTATTCTTGAATACGGCAACATACTGAGGCCTAGATTGGTGATTTGTACAGGCAATGGCTGACAACTGAAGAGGCTCTGAGGTTAATTTTTTTTAAAAAAAGAGACCCCCAAGAAATTACTCCATTTTAGAAACTACATCTACCAATTGGTGTAGTCTGACGCGCATCATCAGAATAGCTGGAAGAATCACTGGTACTCAGTAACCATCACTGGATGACATCTTCACTGCTCCTTGCAACAACAGGGCAAAGATTATCTGCGGGGATCCAACTCAACACGGCCACAGCCTTTTCACTCCCTACCCTCCAGTAGGCATCTTAGAGCCCTACATGCCCGCACAACTAGGCTGAAGAGCAGATTTTAGCCCAAAGCAATCAGTCTCCTAAATGCTCAGAGACTATTGCCCCTTCCTAGGATAGAAACTACCACAGACTGAAAGTTACTGCGGCATTCGTGACCCCATGATGATCTCTTGTCTGCAGTGGTGTCTGATTTAGTTTGTATATATATTCATAAGCCTACTTCTTTCCTACTTTGCTCATGCTATATATGCTGTGAACTGTGAATAGTAATGGTTTCTAGTGCAATTGGTTTCTTTTTTCTATTATAATACTTTAATTTAAATGACAGTTCTTTGTTCCTCTGTCCATGGCATCTAGGATTGCTCCAAACAACATTTCATTGTATTGTGCATTGTATTCATTGTATTGTACAGTGACAATAAAGGCATCTTATCTTATCTTAGTGAACAGTTGGACCCCACAGCCGTTTTACAATAATTAATTCCCAGCAGATGGTGCAAAGTGAAAATTACAATTTTTACACAGATATGCCACCTCTGTGACCAATATGTTGTGCCCAGGGTATGCCAGTGTCAAAATCAAGCCCTTTTCTTATTATGTCGTACTTCCTGCTTTTAGAAACACCCTACATGTGGCCGTAATCTTTTGCCTGGACATATTACAGGGTTTAGGAGTAAAATAGCACCATGCGCATTTGAGACCCAATGTGCTGATTTAGAAATCTTTTTCTAACAATTGTAGAGAGTCTGGGGTGAAATAATAAATGAAACCCCTGAGAAGCTACTGCATTTTGGAAACCACCCTCTCAAGGTATTTATTGAGGTGTGTAGTGAGAATTTTGAAACCACAGATATTTTGCAGAAATTAATGCGCAGCAGACCATGCAAAATGAAAATGTAATTTTTTTTCCACAGATATGGTATTTCAGTGCCCAACATGCTATGACCAGCATGTGCCATCTAAGACTCACACTACACCCTTTCTTAGGTGGGTTCTTCTGGGTAGTGTTGAGTGATGCATTTGAAGCAGAATTTGGTCCAAAATTTAGGAAACCTTAGATTTTCAGCAAATCCGAATTCCCTCATGCTTCGAGGTAACAATTCAGTTTTTCCTAAAATGGCAGCTGCACATTTTGCAAAGTGAAAGTAACAAGTCCCGGAATGCAAGATCACTCAAAATGCCTTGCAGCCAGCCAATCCGCAAAGGGAGAGATCTGGCAAGTGCTCATGCAATAGGGACAGTGTTGCTGAAAATGAAAAATAGAAGAATATTGGAGAAGGGAGAGTGCAGTCAGCTTTATTTATTTACTACTATATTTACTTATTTCTACATCAGCTGTAAATGTAATTAATTACCAAAAATATGGAAGCCTTTATTATTCCACTGCCAGCATGCCAACCAATACCATCAAGTCTGCACCCCTTAGGGGGTCTAGTTCCTAATGATGACTAGAGATGAGCGACGTTCTTAAAAATTCGATTCGGTCGGTTTGACGAATTTTCCAAAAAGATTTGATTCCATCCGAATTAATTAGTGGCGAATCGCGTTAAAAAAACTGCTATTTCCTGGCTGCAGAGAGCCTGTATAGTGATGTAGAAAACTGTGCCTTGCAGCGACAAGCATAGTGAGCCTGCTGTGGTAGTTAAACAATACTGTGAGTCAGTATGACACGCAGATGACAGGCGTCACTCTTAGAATCACTGCACACCTCACTTCTTTGGGCAGTTACGGGGCCAAAACTGACCAAATAACTCAAGTGTGAACTCAACCTTACAGGTCGATATTAGCGTCAGGTATGTAGAACTGTGGCAAGGTGACATAATGTTAAGGTAGCAGCAGCATCAGGAGACCACAGAGTGGCACAATGACAGAGTGTGGAGGTGGCAGCAGCAGCATGAGGAGGCCACAGAGGGGCAAGGTGACATAGTGTTGAGGTAGCATCAGCATCAGGAGGCCACAGAGTGGCAAGGTGACATATTGTGGAGAAAGCAGCAGCATCAGGAGACCACAGAGTGGCTAGGTGACATAGTGTCAAGGTGGCAGCAGCATCAGGAGACCACAGAGTGACTCGGTGACAGAGTGTGGAGGTGGGTGGCAGAAGGAGCACTTGACATCAGATGTGTGGCATCAGGCGGGTGGAAGCATCAGAATATTAGCTGAGGCAGGTAGCCAGAAGAAACCAATCTCTTTTTTCAAGGTTTGGGTGAGGCAGCATGAATGATCTAATCTGATGCATCAGTTATTGGTATGTGTAAATCCTGGCTGATCAACACCTAATTCATCTTGACAAAGGTCAGTCTCTCCACATTTTGGGTGGACAGGCGAGTTCACTATGGCCCCCGCCACACTAAACACCCGCTCTGATGCCACACTACTGGCCGGGCAGGACAGCTTTTCCTGGGCAAACTTGGCTAATTGCGTCCACAAATCCAGTTTGGCTGCCCAGTAGTCCAGCGGATCTTCAATGACGGCTGGCAGGGTGCACTCAAAGTATGACACCACCTGCTGATTCTAATACGCCCTCTCCTTTAGGACTAATAAGCCCTTTCACTTTTTCCCCAGTAATACAAGCCAAAGAAAGGCTTTAGAACATATAACTGCGGCTGTGAATGGCAAATAAAATATTTTTTGCCACTAATACACGCTGATGCTGAATTTGGACCGGTAGCGAGGGCCTAACATGGTGGAGAGCCAGTAGTCATCCCTCTGCCAAATGGTGACAATTCGGCTGTCACTTCTAAAGCAAGTGAGCATGCATCAGGCCACTTGCGCAAGTGACTCGGAGAGACCCCCTGCCACCATCTCCACTGCATACTGCCACGGTGTGTCTGGGTCATCTGCCTCGTCTTTCGCACCTCCCTCTTGCTCCTCCGGCTGCTCCTCCTCTCCTGTCACCTGTGTAGAAAAACCACCCATTTTGCTGCACATTGCTTGTGCTCCAATGTCCTCCTCCTCCAGTTCAGCCCCCACAGCGCTCATGTGGCCGTGAGATGTGGGCGCTACATCTCCAGTCCCCTGACCAGCCAGTTTTACAAGCATCTTTTCCAGGACATGAAACAGTGGAATGATGTTGTTCATCCCACAGTCCTGGCCACTGACAAATAATGTGGTCTGCTCAAAGGGCACGAGCAAACGGCAGGTGTCACGCATGTGCTGCCACTTGCTAACATCGAAGTTACACAGGGGAGTACTTCTGTCCACCTGTATCATCAAGAAATCGTTTATGGCTTTTCTCTGTTCGTACAGTCGGTCCAACATATGGAGGGTGGAGTTCCAATGGGTGGAAACATTGCATATCAGCGTATATTTCAGGGCCCATTCTGCGGCTGTAGCTCAAGGAGAGTGTGCTTGGCGGTGTATGAGTGGCTGAAGTGCATGCAAAGTTTCCTGGCCCTATTTAGGATGTCTTGCAGATAGGGGGAAGATTTCAGGAAACGCTTGAGAACCAGATTGAACATGTGCGCCATGCAGGGCACATGGCTCAGCCCTCCTTGATGCAGCACGGACACCATGTTCTTCCTGTTGTTGGTCATGGTTCCGATTTTGAGTTGTCGCAGAGAAATCCAGAATTTGATTTCTTGATGAAGGACGTGGAGCAGTTCCTTCCCTGTGTGACTCCATCCGCTAGGCAAACTAGGTGCAGAACAGCGTGACACCTATGTGCACTGCAGATGTGGTATGCTGGTTGGGAACTGTGAAATGTCCCTGCAGTGGAGGCTGCGGACAAGGTGGAGGATGAGGAGGCAGAGGTGGACATTGTCGCAGGACCAAAGGAGTGAGAATGTGGAGGCCGAAGCAGCATCACCTGGCCAAGTTGCTGGTTTGGCTGGGCAGGAATCACATTTACCCAGTGGGTCGTAAAGGACATATATTGTCCTTGACCATAGTTACAGCTCCACATGTTGGCGCTGCCATGCACTTTGGCAGACACCTACAGGCTCAAGGACCCGCCCATCTTCTGTTCTACATTTGTGTGCAGAGCTGGTACTGCCTTTTTGGCAAAGAAATTATGGCTTGGGACTCTCCACCTCGGCTTGGCACAAGCCATTAGTTCTTTGAAAGGTGCAAAGTCAACCACTTGGAAAGGGAGGGACTGCAGTACCAGCAACTTGGCCAGGAGCACGTTCAGCTTCTGCACCATTGGATGAATTAACGCATACTGTTGTCTCTTGGCAATCACTTCAGTGATCGATTGCTGATGGAATGACTGACTAGGAGGAGGAGGAGCAGAAGCATCAGGACCAGCAGATGATGGGAAGGACAGAAAGCTTCCTTCGGATGAGGTGGTGGAGCCTTGAATGCCTAAAATTGGGTGCGTGCCACTGAGTGATGCAGCAGTTGCTGCGGCAGGCTGGACCACCACATTGGAGCCACGGTTCTCCCAAGCCACTTTATGGTGACGCTGCATATGTTGAGGCTTCACCTTCTGCCCACAGATTCAACAAATTACCATGTTCACCTTCCCCGGTGGCCTAACAAAAAACCGCCACATCGCTGAGTAGGTGATTTTACCCCCTACACTCCACACTGACTGACTGCTACAGCTACTGCCTCCGTGAATCCCTGCACCGCTACTTTCCAGGCCCGTAGGCTTCTGCTAAGCCAGTGTTCTACCCTGGGCACATTTGGCTCCCGACCTCCCACTGCTGCCACCCTGCTGACTCCCAGCCACGCTACCGACTTGCTGGCTCCGCATCTGCCTCATGCGGAACCTGCCACCCTCTTCTCCCAATGATGATAAAGCCCCTTCGTCACCCGACTCCCAATTGCGATCAGCTACATCATCATTGAGCTGCACATCACTGATGTCCTCCTCAACGGTCTCTGAGCCAGGTGCCTGACCGCTCGCCACATCAGCTCCCACGCCACTCTTCTCATCACTACTTGCCCACCTACTGAAGGAAGTGGCGGATGTCTCCTCCACATCTTGGCTGGGCAGTAGCTGCTGACTGTCCTCTAGTAGCTCGTCCTCACTGTATAGTGGAGCTGAGTCCACAGCACATAGTACTTCTGTGGCTGAGGGAACAGAAAAGGACAGAGTCATGTTGAGGACAGGTGAGGTCGCAGGGCCTGCTCCCGGCCATGCCAACTAAGGGTTGTGTCTGACGAACCCACCGACTCTTGGCTGGGGGTGTCTGATGTCCCTTGCGACGAAGTCGAAGATTGAGTCAACCATTCAAGAACAGCTGGGTTGCTGGTCAAGACACGACCGCTAGATGACACTGGGAGCTCAGGCCTCTCGAACTGACCCCTGCTGCTACGCCCCCTTACTCTGCTGCGATCTGTGCCTGCGCCAGAAACATTTAGGCCTGTGCCCCTCCCCTGTGCAGGGCCTGTCACTTCTCTTTGGATCACAGTAGGCACGAATAAAACGTAACTTTTAATATTTAATGTTAATAAATCCACCCACCTCAAAAAAATAAACAAACATGACATAATAGCCAAGATGGTATCTAAGGGGAAGGGCTGATAGAGAAGAGAGGACATGTGAGGAGACAACGCTGTCCCTATGAGGACTCTCACTAATGCATCAACACACAGGAACACCCTGATGGTGGATGGCCTATGGTCCCGTACCAGCCCAAACTCTCCCTCAATAAGACCCTAAAACCTGCCAACGCGTTTCCCCTAGTAAAGGTTCATCAGGGGAGAGATAATGGGTATAAAAAAAAAATCACAACATAAAATAACAAATAAGTCTTAAATATAATGAAAATTCGATGTATCACCCACAGCTGGGTATAGATAGTTCGACTAGTCCAAAGCCCCAACAACCATGCCAATCACAAGTGGTCTTAATTATGCAACCAGCTCATTCATCCGTGACCCAGTCTTATTATAGCCACTGTACTATATAATTCTCAGTCTTATTATAGGTTATATATAATTTATAAGATATAGCCAGGAGTCACAACCATATAATAAAGCACTTATTGGTCACAACTCTATAACCCGATTACTTAGATAATGTGAAATGCTCCACCAAACATTTATTCATCAAGAGCACATGTATGAGATTATGAATACATATCAATCCAATTCACACATTATAGTGTTAATATCAATCTCCATATAAAGTTTCACATAAAAAAAACTGATTGCGGTCAAGAGACCTATTACATATCCTTTGGTAGAAGAGCTGATATACACGTTACATGGCTGTATTGATAATCAGGGGAGCTTAACTAACTCAGCAAAAGCCACTTGAAGTGGACAGATGATATACTATCTTATATTAGGCAGCCTCTTGATACTGACATTGCTACCAACAAACCAAAAATGTGTATATATATATATATATATATATATATATATATAATGATACTTCACGTGTCGATATATATGGCCAGACTACATCCCTTACTAACCTATTAAATGGGAAACCAAAAACTAGAAAAAAAGAGAGAAGACCATATAATCATGATCAATACACCAAGGACACCAGTGCCTCATAGAAAGCATGAAAATGTCAATCTCTAATTGAGACCGATGGGAGACTGGGATCGAAAACAATAAATCCATTCGGACTCCCTTTGGAGAATCCGTCGATCCCAGTCTCCCCTCCTCTCAGACTCATGAATAACCTCCAATGCCGAGAACCTGAGGGTATCCGATCGACCACCATGCACTTCCGTCATATGATTTGCAATTGGGGTATCTTTTCTTTTTTCTATGTCATTAATATGTTCACATATCCGATGACGTAGTTCTCTATATGTCTTGCCTATATAGTCCATCGGGCATGTGCATTGGCATAGATATACTACTCCTTTAGTTCTACAGTTTACGAAATCTCTGATGTAGTATTCCCTACCAGTGGCAGAACATTTATTGCTCTTAGTATTGTTGATGTGTCTACAGGCTTTACATCTGCCACACTTATAAATTCCCAGGGGTTTACGATCCAACCATGTGCCCTCTCTTTTTGGGCCAGAAAAGTGGCTATAAACAAGACGGTCGCGTAGGCTTCTCCCCTTTCGGAATGTAATGCTCGGACATGGAGGGACCACACCTGAGAGATCCGGATCCATCCTTTAAATGGGCCAGAATTCATTCAAGATATTTCTCATTTCTTTACTAGCTGTATCAAAGGTGGATATAATACGAATAGTACCATCCGCCTTATCTTCCTTTCTATTTTTCGGAATAAGAAGTTCATTTCAATTCTGGTCCCTGGCATTTTTAAAAGCCTCCCTCAATACTAAGTCGGGATATCCCCTCTCTCTGAATCTATACCGGAGTCTGGATGAATCCTGATAATATCACTCCATGTCCGAGCAATTCCTTCTTATTCGTAAGAACTGACCCTTGGGTATACCTTTCTTTAGAGCATATGGATGATAACTACACCAATGTAAAAGACTGTTGCTGACGGCTATATACGATGGTGGACAATTTGTCCAAACATTTCGTCACTTCTACATCCAGGAAGGTGATTTTGTCATAGTTGTATTCATGGGTGAAGGAGAGACCAATATTGTTGTCATTAAGATTCCCAATGAATGACTTAAGTTCATCGAGGCTCCCCTTCCAAACCATAAACACATCATTGATGTATCGAGTCCAAAATACAATCTTTTCGGACCACCAAGTTGGATTACCAGGAAATACTATGACATCCTCCCACCATCCCAGGAGGAGATTAGCATATGAGGGCGCACAGGGGCTCCCCATAGCGGTCCCCCTGAGCTGGTTGTAGAAGCGACCATCAAATAGGAAAAAATAGTGTGTTAACACATATTCCAATAGGTCAATTGCAAATTGATTATGGTCCTGAAAATATATGCCCCTAGTTTATCAAGAGGCTGCCTAATATAAGATAGTATATCATCTGTCCACTTCAAGTGGCTTTTGCTGATTTAGTTAAGTCTTTAATGATATATGTTTAATTATACATGAGGGCATCTTATAGAGGTGTTTCAATTATAAATAGTCCCATTTCTATATAATTATTTTAGAGATCAGACTGCAACAATATCTATAAATTCAGTATTTCATGTGGGTTCCTCTATCTGTCCTATTAGATCACCGGCGATCGGTGTGGAACGCATCTGCGTTCCATAGACAGGAAGGCGATGGGGGAGTTAGCTGAAGATGGAACGCATGTGCATTCCACCAACAGGAAGTGAGGTTAGCGTTCCATAAGAGGGGAAGCCCTGGCGGTGAGTATACACACGTGGAGTTAGCGTGCGCTCCATTCACCGGAAATAGCAGAGATGGGGAGCACACCTCAGCCCTATAAAGAGGATGACATATCTGAGATTTACAGCGCATTTGCTCCCAGGACGTTCACCTCCACATAAGCTCCCCTGACTATCGATACAGCCATGTAACGTGTATATCAGCTCTTCTACCAAAGGATATGTAAGAAGTCTCTTGACCGCAATCTGTTTTTTTTAGGTGAAACTTTACATGGAGATTGATATTAACACTATAATGTGTGAATTGGATTGATATGTACTCATTCTACATGATCTAAGTACATTAGAATAGATCCATGGTATGTGGCATCGATAATCTCATACATGTGGTCTTGATGAATAAATGCTTGGTGGAGCATTTCATGTTATCTAAGTAACTAACCGGGTTGTAGAGTTGTGACTAGTGTTGATCACGAATATTCGAATTGCTAATTTTTATTGCGAATATAGGTAATTCGAAAATTCGCGAATATTTTGAATATAGTGATATATATTCGTAATTTCGAATATTCAAGATTTTTTTATTGCAAATTTTCGTGATGCGGATTTTTATCGCAAATTTTTCAAATGCAGAGTAAAAACATGATTACTCCTTGCTTCTTGCTTGTGGGCCAATGACTCATTGGCATGCAAGCAAGAAGCAGGGAGGAATCATGACTTTAAATGGGAAAAATTATGAATATTCTAAAAAACAAATATATAGCACTATATCTAATATATTCGTTTTTTCGAATATTCATAATATTATAAAACAAGAATATATAGCAAAATAGCGAATATTCAAAAAAAACGAATGTAGAGCAATTTAGCTAATATAGTGCTATAATCTTCTTTGTCTAATAGTTGTAATTTTTTTCTCATCTGAAGTTCAGAGTGGAAAAAAATTTCATCTATTGATAAAAAGATTATAGCACTATATTAGCTAAATTGCTCTACATTAGTTTTTTTCGAATATTCGCTGTATTGATATATATTCTTGTTTTAGAATATTATGAATATTTGAAAAAACTAATATATTAAATATAGTGCTATGACTCATTGGCCCACAAGCAAGAAGCACGGAGGAATCATGTTCTTGCTCGGCAATTGAAAAATTTGCGATAAAAATTTGCATTACGAAAATTCGCATTACGAAAATTTGCTTATTACGCGAGCATTACCTTGTTGATTTTTCGAGTAAAAAAAACATAGAATATAAATGAATATTCGAATTTGCGAATATTCGCCGAATATTCTACAAATTATTCGCAAAATATCGCGAATTCGAATATGACCCCTGCCGCTCATCACTAGTTGTGCACAATAAGTGCTTTATTATATGGTTGTGACTCCTGGACATATCTTATAAATTATATATAACCTATAATAAGACTGGGTCACGGATGAATGAGCTGGTTGCATAATTAAGACCACTTGTGATTGGCATGGTTGTTGAGGCTTTGGACTAGTCGAACTATCTATACCCAGCTGTGGGTGATACATCGAATTTTCATTAAACCTAAGACTTATTAGTTATTTTATGTTGTGATTTGTTTCTTTACCCATTATCTCTCCCCGATGAACCTTTACTAGGGGAAACGCGTTGGCAGGTTTTAGGGTCTTATTGAGGGAGAGTTCGGGCAGGTACGGGACCACAGGTGATCCACCATCAGGGTGTTCCTGTGGGTTGAGGCATTAGTGAGGGTCCTCGTAGGGACAGCGTGCTCCACTCGCGTGTCCTCTCTTCTCTATCAGCCCTTCCCCTTACATACAATCTTGGCTATTATGTCATGTTTGTATATTTTTTTGAGGTGGGTGGATTTATTAACATTAAATATTAAAAGTTACGTTTTATTCGTGCCTACTGTGATCCAATTATATGTACTGCAGGAATTGACAATTATAATATATGTATATCCTCGGAGAGGTTAATAGTGACCTGTCACTTCTCTGTCTGACATACTGTTAGATCACATAAGTAAATAAAAAAAAAATTAATACATGCCAAAAAGGGCTGTAATTTTCTCACTTCACCACACAACGGCTAATAAGCCCCCTTTTTTACCCCACTAATACATGCTAAAAAAAATGCTTTACAACATATAACTGCGGCCGTGAATGGCAGGTAATATATTTTTTTTTTGCCACTAATACATGCCAAAAAGGGCTGTAATTTTCTCACTTTAACACAAAACGGCTAATAAGCCCTTTTTCTTTTCCCCACTAATACACTCCAAAAAAAGGCTTTAGAACATATGCAGTGGCCAGGTATGGGTGGACCCCCACTAATACACGACAAAAATGGCTTTAATTTTCTCACTTCACCACACAACACCTAATAAGCCCCGTTTTTCCCACTAAAAAGGCTTTAGAACATATAACTGCGGTCGTGAATAGCAAATATAGTTTTTTTTTGCCACTAATACACGCCAAAGAGGGATTTAATTTTCTCGCTTCACCACACAATGGCTAATAAGTAGAGTTGAGCGAACACCTGGATGTTCGGGTTCGAGAAGTTCGGCCGAACTTCCCGGAAATGTTCGGGTTCGGGATCCGAACCCGACCCGAACTTCGTCCCGAACACGAACCCCATTGAAGTCAATGGGGACCCGAACTTTTCGGCACTAAAAAGGCTGTAAAACAGCCCAGGAAAGGGCTAGAGGGCTGCAAAAGGCAGCAAAATGTAGTTAAATCCCCTGCAAACAAATGTGGATAGGGAAATGAATTAAAATAAAAATAAAATAAATAAAAATTAACCAATATCAATTGGAGAGAGGTCCCATAGCAGAGAATCAGGCTTCATGTCAGCAGAGAATCAGTCTTCATGTCATAGCAGAGAATCAGGTTTCACGTCACCCAAAACTGGAACAGTCCATTGTCAGATATTTAGGCCCCGGCACCCAGGCAGAGGAGAGAGATCCCATAACATAGAATCTGGCTTCATGTCAGCAGAGAATCAGTCTTCATGTCATAGCAGAAAATCAGGCTTCACGTCACCCAAAACTGGAACAGTCCATTGTCAGATATTTAGGCCCAGGCACCCAGGCAGAAAAGAGAGAGGTCCCATAGCAGAGAATCTGGCTTCATGTCAGCAGAGAATCAGTTTTCATGTCATAGCAGAGAATCAGGCTTCACGTCACCCACCACTGGAACAGTCCATTGTCAGATATTTAGGCCCAGGCACCCAGGCAGAGGAGAGAGGTCCCATAGCAGAGATTCAGGCTTCATGTCAGCAGAGAATCAGTCTTCATGTTATAGCAGAGAATCATGCTTCACGTCACCCAACATTGGAACAGTCCATTGTCATATAATTTAGGCCCCGGCACCCAGACAGAGGAGAGAGGTCCCATAACAGAGATTCAGGCTTCATGTCAGCAGAGAATCAGTCTTCATGTCATAGCAGAGAATCAGGATTCACGTCACCCACCACTGGAACAGTCCATTGTCATATATTTAGGCCCCGGCACCCAGACAGAGGAGAGAGGTCCCATAGCAGAGAATCTGGCTTCATGTCAGCAGAGAATCAGTCTTTATGTCATAGCAGAGAATCATAATTCACGTCACCCAACATTGGAACAGTCCATTGTCATATAATTTAGGCCCCGGCACCCAGACAGAGGAGAGAGGTCCCACAACAGAGATTCAGGCTTCATGTCAGCGACTCAGCAGAGAATCAGTCTTCATGTCATAGCAGAGAATCAGGCTTCATGTCACCCACCACTGGAACAGGCCACTGTCAGATATTTTTAGGCCCCGGCACCCAGACAGAGGAGCGAGGTCCCATAACAGAGATTCAGGCTTCATGTCAGCAGAGAATCAGTATTCATGTCATAGCAGAGAATCAGGCTTCACGTCACCCAACATTGGAACAGTCCATTGTCATATAATTTAGGCCCCGGCACCCAGACAGAGGAGAGAGGTCCCACAACAGAGATTCAGGCTTCATGTCAGCGACTCAGCAGAGAATCAGTCTTCATGTCATAGCAGAGAATCAGGCTTCATGTCACCCACCACTGGAACAGGCCACTGTCAGATATTTTTAGGCCCCGGCACCCAGACAGAGGAGAGAGGTCCCATAACAGAGATTCAGGCTTCATGTCAGCAGAGAATCAGTCTTCATGTCATAGCAGAGAATCAGGCTTCACGTCACCCACCACTGGAACAGTCCATTGTCATATATTTAGGCCCCGGCACCCAGACAGAGGAGAGAGGTCCCATAGCAGAGAATCTGGCTTCATGTCAGCAGAGAATCAGTCTTCATGTCATAGCAGAGAATCATGCTTCACGTCACCCACCACTGGAACAGTCCATTGTCACATATTTTGGCCCAGGCACCCAGGCAGAGGAGAGAGGTCCCATAGCAGAGATTCAGGCTTCATGTCAGCAGAGAATCAGTCTTCATGTCATAGCAGAGAATCATGCTTCATGTCACCCAACATTGGAACAGTCCATTGTCATATAATTTTGGCCCCGGCACCCAGACAGAGGAGAGAGGTCCCATAACATAGAATCTGGCTTCATGTCAGCAGAGAATCAGTCTTCATGTCATAGCAGAGAATCATAATTCACGTCACCCAACATTGGAACAGTCCATTGTCATATAATTTAGGCCCCGGCACCCAGACAGAGGAGAGAGGTCCCATAACAGAGATTCAGGCTTCATGTCAGCGACTCAGCAGAGAATCAGTTTTCATGTCATAGCAGAGAATCAGGCTTCATGTCACCCACCACTAGAACAGGCCACTGTCAGATATTTTTAGGCCCCGGCACCCAGACAGAGGAGAGAGGTCCCATAACAGAGATTCAGGCTTCATGTCAGCAGAGAATCAGTCTTCATGTCATAGCAGAGAATCAGGCTTCACGTCACCCACCACTGGAACAGTCCATTGTCATATATTTAGGCCCCGGCACCCAGACAGAGGAGAGAGGTCCCATAGCAGATAATCTGGCTTCGTGTCAGCAGACAATCAGTCTTCATGTCAAAGCAGAGAATCAGGCTTCATGTCACCCACCACTGGAACAGACCACTGTCAGATATTTTTAGGCCGCGGCACCCAGACAGAGGAGAGGTTCATTCAACTTTGGGTTGCCCCGCAATATAATGGTAAAATGAAATTAAAATTGGATTGAATGAGGAAGTGCCCTGGAGTACAATAATATATGGTTAAGGGGAGGTAGTTAATGTCTAATCTGCACAAGGGATGGACAGGTCCTGTGGGATCCATGCCTGGTTCATTTTTATGAACGTCAGCTTGTCCACATTGGCTGTAGACAGGCGGCTGCGTTTGTCTGTAATGACGCCCCCTGCCGTGCTGAATACATGTTCAGACAAAACGCTGGCCGCCGGGCAGGCCAGCACCTCCAAGGCATAAAAGGCTAGCTCTGGCCACGTGGACAATTTGGAGTCCCAGAAGTTGAATGGGGCCGAACCATCAGTCAGTACGTGGAGGGGTGTGCACAGGTACTGTTCCACCATGTTAGTGAAATGTTGCCTCCTGCTAACACGTTCCGTATCAGGTGGTGGTGCAGTTAGCTGTGGCGTGGTGACAAAACTTTTCCACATCTCTGCCATGCTAACCCTGCCCTCAGAGGAGCTGGCCGTGACACAGCTGCGTTGGCGACCTCTTGCTTGCTCCTCTGCCTTCGCCTTGGGCTTCCACTTGTTCCCCTGTGACATTTGGGAATGCTCTCAGTAGCGCGTCTACCAACATGCGCTTGTACTCGCGCATCTTACTATCACGCTCCAGTGCAGGAAGTAAGGGGGGCACATTGTCTTTGTACCGGGGATCCAGCAGGGTGGCAACCCAGTAGTCCGCACACGTTAAAATGTGGGCAACTCTGCTGTCGTTGCGCAGGCACTGCAGCATGTAGTCGTTCATGTGTGCCAGGCTGCCCAGAGGTAAGGACAAGCTGTCCTCTGTGGGAGGCGTATCGTCATCGTCCTGCGTTTCCCCCCAGCCACGCACCAGTGATGGGCCCGAGCTGCGTTGGGTGCCACCCCGCTGTGAACATGCTTCATCCTCATCCTCCTCCACCTCCTCCTCATCCTCGTCCTCCTCGTCCTCCAGTAGTGGGCCCAGTCTGGCCACATTTGTACCTGGCCTCTGCTGTGGCAAAAAAACTTCCTCTGAGTCACTTCGAAGAGACTGGCCTGAAAGTGCTAAAAATTACCCCTCTTTCTCCTCCTCCTCCTCCTGGGCCACCTCCTCTTCCATCATCGCCCTAAGTGTTTTCTCAAGGAGACATAGAAGTGGTATTGTAACGCTGATAACGGCGTCATCGCCACTGGCCATGTTGGTGGAGTACTCGAAACAGCGCAACAGGGCACACAGGTCTCGCATGGAGGCCCAGTCATTGGTGGTGAAGTGGTGCTGTTCCGCAGTGCGACTGACCCGTGCGTGCTGCAGCTGAAACTCCACTATGGCCTGCTGCTGCTCGCACAGTCTGTCCAGCATGTGCAAGGTGGAGTTCCACCTGGTGGGCACGTCGCATATGAGGCGGTGAGCGGGAAGGCCGAAGTTACGCTGTAGCGCAGACAAGCGAGCAGCGGCAGGATGTGAACGCCGGAAGCGCGAACAGACGGCCCGCACTTTATGCAGCAGCTCTGACATGTCGGGGTAGTTGCGAATGAACTTCTGCACCACCAAATTCAGCACGTGCGCCAGGCAAGGGATGTGCGTCAAACCGGCTAGTCCCAGAGCTGCAATGAGATTTCGCCCATTATCGCACACCACCAGGCCGGGCTTGAGGCTCACCGGCAGCAACCACTCGTCGGTCTGTTGTTCTATACCCCCCCACAACTCCTGTGCGGTGTGGGGCCTGTCCCCCAAACATATGAGTTTCAGAATGGCCTGCTGACGTTTACCCCGGGCTGTGCTGAAGTTGGTGGTGAAGGTGTGTGGCTGACTGGATGAGCAGGTGGAATAAGAGGAGGAAGCTGAGTAGGAGGAGGAGGAGACAGGAGGCAAAGAATGTTGCCCTGCGATCCTTGGCGGCGGAAGGACGTGCGCCAAACAGCTCTCCGCCTGGGGCCCAGCCGCCACTACATTTATCCAGTGTGCAGTTAGGGAGATATAGCGTCCCTGGCCGTGCTTACTGGTCCACGTATCTGTGGTTAGGTGGACCTTGCCACAGATGGCGTTGCGCAGTGCACACTTGATTTTATCGGATACTTGGTTGTGCAGGGAAGGCACGGCTCTCTTGGAGAAGTAGTGCCGGCTGGGAACAACATACTGTGGGACAGCAAGCGACATGAGCTGTTTGAAGCTGTCTGTGTTCACCAGCCTAAATGACAGCATTTCATAGGCCAGTAGTTTAGAAATGCTGGCATTCAGGGCCAGGGATCGAGGGTGGCTAGGTGGGAATTTACGCTTTCTCTCAAATGTTTGTGAGATGGAGAGCTGAACGCTGCCGTGTGACATGGTTGAGATGCTTGGTGACGCAGGTGGTGGTGTTGGTGGTACATCCCATGTTTGCTGGGCGGCAGGTGCCAACGTTCCTCCAGAGGCGGAGGAAGAGGCCGAGGCGGCGACAGCAGCAGAAAAGGCCGAGGCGGCAGCAGCAGAAGAGGTAGCAGGGGGAGCCTGAGTGACTTCCTTGTTTTTAAGGTGTTTACTCCACTGCAGTTCATGCTTTGCATGCAGGTGCCTGGTCATGCAGGTTGTGCTAAGGTTCAGAACGTTAATGCCTCTGATGGCACAGCGTGCAAACCACTCGGGTCTTGTCGTCAGCACACTGTTTGAAGAAGTGCCATGCCAGGGAACTCCTTAAAGCTGCCTTTGGGGTGCTCGGTCCCAGATGACGGCGGTCAGTAGCAGGCGGAGTCTCTTGGCGGCGGGTGTTCTGATTTTGCCCACTGCTCCCTCTTTTGCTACGCTGTTGGCTCAGTCTCACCACTGCCTCTTCCTCCGAACTGTGAAAGTCAGTGGCACGACCTTCATTCCATGAGGGGTCTAGGACCTCATCGTGCCCTGCATCGTCTTCCACCCAGTCTTGATCCCTGACCTCCTGTTCAGTCTGCACACTGCAGAAAGACGCAGCAGTTGGCACCTGTGTTTCGTCATCATCAGAGACGTGCTGAGGTGGTATTCCCATGTCCTCTTCATCAGGAAACATAAGTGGTTGTGCGTTAGTGCATTCTATCTTTTCCACCCCTGGGGAAGGGCTAGGTGGATGCCCTTGGGAAACCCTGCCAGCAGAGTCTTCAAACAGCATAAGAGACTGCTGCATAACTTGAGGCTCAGACAGTTTCCCTGATATGCATGGGGGTGATGTGACAGACTGATGGGCTTGGTTTTCATGCGCCATCTGTGCGCTTTCTGCAGAAGACTGGGTGGGAGATAATGTGAACGTGTTGGATCCACTGTCGGCCACCCAATTGACTAATGCCTGTACCTGCTCAGGCCTTACCATCCTTAGAACGGCTTTGGGCTCCACAAAATATCGCTGTAAATTCTGCCGGCTACTGGGACCTGAGGTAGTTGGTTCACTAGGACGTGTGGCTGTGGCAGAACGGCCACGTCCTCTCCCAGCACCAGAGGGTCCACTAACACCACCACGACCATGTCCGCATCCGCGTCCCTTACTAGATGTTTTCCTCATTGTTACCGTTCACCACAATAAGAAAATATTATTTGGCCCAATGTATTGAATTCAAATTCAGGCCTTTTTTTACAGACACCTAACACTATCTGGCTATCTATTTAGGTACCGTATTACACTAATACAGGCACAGTAGTAATGACAGATTTAGCTGAATATAAATTTGAGGCCTATTATTTAGGCGCTGGGTGACAGGTATACGTTTACGGACAGAATTAGACTTGGATCTGCACAGTAGCGTGTGTGTGAAGTTACAGTATTGAGAATAACCCTATCTGCACCTTGAATCTTATATACCCTTTTAGGGATAGATTTAAAGTAGGCCTGATACAACAGAAACCACTAATTTTGAGAATTGCAAAATTGGGAATTGTATTTCAACCCAGAACAAAAACTGTGGTTTGACGGACACTAAATAACTTGACCAGCTAAAGCAATAATGACAGATTTGGATGAATATAAATTTGAGGCCTATTTTTTAGGCGCTGGGTGACAGGTATACGTTTACACACAGAATTAGACTTGGAATTGCACAGTAGCGTGTGTTTGAAGTTATTGAGAATAACCCTATCTGCACCTTGAATCTTATATACCCTTTTAGGGATGGATTTAAAGTAGGCCTAATACAGCAGAAACCACTAATTTAGAGAATTGCAAAATTGGGAATTGTATTTCAACCCAGAACAAAAACTGTGCTTTGACGGACACTAAATAACTTGACCAGCTAAAGCAATAATGACAGATTTGGATGAATATAAATTTGAGGCCTATTTTTTAGGCGCTGGGTGACAGGTATACGTTTACACACAGAATTAGACTTGGAATTGCACAGTAGCGTGTGTGTGAAGTTATTGAGAATAACCCTATCTGCACCTTGAATCTTATATACCCTTTTAGGGATAGATTTAAAGTAGGCCTGATTCAGCAGAAACCATTAATTTAGAGAATTGCAAAATTGGGAATTGTATTTCAACCCAGAACAAAAACTGTGCTTTGACGGACACTAAATAACTTGACCAGCTAAAGTAATAATGACAGATTTGGATGAATATAAATTTGAGGCCTATTTTTTAGGCGCTGGGTGACAGGTATACGTTTACACACAGAATTAGACTTGGAATTGCACAGTAGCGTGTGTGTGAAGTTATTGAGAATAACCCTATTTGCACCTTGAATCTTATATACCCTTTTAGGGATAGATTTAAAGTAGGCCTGATACAGCAGAAACCACTAATTTAGAGAATTGCAAAATTGGGAATTGTATTTCAACCCAGAACAAAAACTGTGCTTTGACGGACACTAAATAACTTGACCAGCTAAAGCAATAATGACAGATTTGGATGAATATAAATTTGAGGCCTATTTTTTAGGCGCTGGGTGACAGGTATATGTTTACACGCAGAATTAGACTTGGAATTGCACAGTGGCGTGTGTGTGAAGTTATTGAGAATAACCCTATCTGCACCTTGAATCTTATATACCCTTTTAGGGATAGATTTAAAGTAGGCCTGATACAGCAGAAACCACTAATTTAGAGAATTGCAAAATTGGGAATTGTATTTCAACCCAGAACAAAAACTGTGCTTTGACGGACACTAAATAACTTGATCAGCTAAAGCAATAATGACAGATTTGGATGAATATAAATTTGAGGCCTATTTTTTAGGCGCTAGGTGACAGGTATACGTTTACACACAGAATTAGACTTGGATATGCACAGTAGCGTGTGTGTGAAGTTATTGAGAATAACCCTATCTGCACCTTGAATCTAATATACCCTTTTAGGGATAGATTTAAATAACCACACTATTGATGGTTAAATGGACTTGGTGGCAGCTTGCCCCTGATGTAGGATATAGCCAAAAAATAACCACACTAATGATGGTTAAATGGACTTGGTGGCAGCTTGCCCCTGATGTAGGATATAGCCAAAAAATAACCACACTATTGATGGTTAAATGGACTTGGTGGCAGCTTGCCCTTGATGTAGGATATAGCCAAAAAATAACCACACTATTGATGGTTAAATGGACTTGGTGACAGCTTGCCCCTGATGTAGGATATAGCTAAAAATAACCACACTATTGATGGTTAAATGGACTTGGTGGCAGCTTGTGCTGGCGCACCACAAGCCACAAAATGGCCGCCGATCACCCCAGAAAAAAGTGACTGAAAAACGCTCTGGGCAGCCTAAAAACAGTGAGCAATTGAATAGCAGCAGTTCAATGATCCACAGCTTTAGATCGATCACTGTCTTAAGTGTTTTGGAGGAGTTAATCACTGCCTAATCTCGCCCTGACGTCGCAGCTGCAACCTCTCCCTACACTAAGCACAGCAGAGTGACGTGCAGCGCTACGTGACCCAAGCTTATATAGAGGCTGGGTCACATGCTGCACTGGCCAATCACAGCCATGCCAATAGTAGGCATGGCTGTGATGGCCTCTTGGGGCAAGTAGTATGACGCTTGTTGATTGGCTGCTTTTTCAGCCTTTCAAAAAGCGCCGAACACCGAACCCGAACCAGGACTTTTACGAAAATGTTCGGGTTCGGGTCTGTGTCACGGACACCCCAAAATTCGGTACGAACCCGAACTATACAGTTCGGGTTCGCTCATCCCTACCCGGGAGACAAATGTTCCATGAATGAACAATGCGTTTTCCTTTTTCAAAGGAGGCAATTGAGTGTAGAGATCCATTATGATGTATTAGGATTTTTGTTGGGAAACCCCAGCAGTAGGGTATGGCATGATCTCTGAGGGCAGAGGTGACAGGAGCCAATAATCTCTTTTGTTGCTATGTGGCTGCAGAGTCTTGCAGACAAGTTCATAAACAATTTAACCCCTTCATATGGAGAAGGCAATGTAACCTTCTTTCTGGCACTAGCCAACAGGGCATCTTTAGCTTGAAAGAAGTGATGTCGGGCCAGAACATCCTTGGGTGCGGAGGGCGGGGGAGGTAAATGCCTAGTATGTTCCACCTTGAATCCTGTCATTCATCAAGTCACGCTCAGATAGAGATCCAAGGATTTCATCATATCTTCTAAATAGGCACGGAGGTCTTGAGGTTGAATCTCTTCAGGTGCTTCCTGCAACTTAACGTTATTCCAGCGTGACCAGTCCTCCAAATCAATAAGCTTATTTTTTATTGCTTCTTCTGTGAGGTCTTTATAGGCATCAATGATTATGAGACGCAACAAACTCTCCTATTTTAATTTCAGAATAAGATGTTCTGGAACCTAGCTCTGTGACAGTAGTTTGTAAGGGAGTCATCAGAAGGACCAAGTTATCTTGCATAGATTTGCTGAATGCCACCAACATATCTTTAACCTGTTTCGGATATAAGGCGTACGTCCTGATTTCCCAATCCTTAAGGACACAGGGCATACCAGTACGTCCTATGTATTTCCGATCACCGCTGTTGGCGGTGATCGGAACCTGGTGCCTGCTCAAATCATTGAGCAGGCACCTTGGCTAAATGCGAGGGGGTCCTGTGCCCCCCCCCCTGTGTAGGTTATTGCGGTTTGCTGCGGGTTATTCTCAGGATCGCTCTCATTGGTTGGCTGGGCGGGCGGGAGGTTCAAATCATCGCAGCGCTCCTCTCCTCCTCCTTTTCAGTCCGGAGCCTGAGGAGAGAGGAGCACTGCACGTGTCTCAGAGCCAGCTCCCCATCTGTTCAGAGCCCAGGATGCAGCCAGCACCCCATCTGTGCCGCAGCACCACCAGGTATTTAGAGAAAGGCTAGGGACAAGTTAGATTAGGCAGGGATATTTAGGGAAAGTTAGTTGAAGAAAAATATAAATGTTTTGGTTGCATCACCCTAAATTGGGTGTCTGGGGTCCACAGCACAGCTGTGTGACCCTAGACCCCCCAGGGGTGCTGCAGCTTGCCCCCCTGACCCCCTCCACTCACAGTTTGTTGCTCAACACCCGGGCTCCTTTTTGGCTAGGCCCGGTGGCTAGACTCCGGTCAGTGCAGCCGAGATGAGGACATTTTGGGGCCTCGTGCTGCATATGGGCCTAGTCAAGAAACCTAGTGTCAGGCATTACTGGAGTGGGGACGTCCTCTACCAGGCCCCACTTTACAGTACGCCCATGACACGCTCCCGGTTTGAGGCCATCCGGAAATGCCTGCATTATTCAGATAATGCAGCATGTCCCCCCCCAAAGTAATCCTGCTTATGACCACTTGTACAAAATTAGGCCGGTCATCGATCACTTTGGGGCCAAATTTGTACAGGCCTATGTACCTGGAAGGGAGGTCGCGGTTGATGAGTCTCTCATTGCGTTCAAGGGGAGACTCCTTTTCCACCAGTATGTTCCCTCTAAGCGGGCGAGGTATGGCGTGAAGCTGTACAAACTTTGTGAGAGTACCTCAGGGTACACTTACAAGTTTCGTGTGTACGAGGGGCGAGATTCCTGTATTCAACCCCCAGAATGTCCCCCCACTCTGGGTGTTAGCGGGAAACTTGTGTGGGACCTTATGCACCTACTCATCGCAGCGCTCCTCTCCTCCTCCTTTTCAGTCCGGAGCCCGAGGAGAGAGGAGCACTGCACGTGTCTCAGAGCCAGCACCCCCATCTGTTCAGAGCCCAGGATGCAGCCAGCACCCCATCTGTGCTGCAGCACCACCAGGTATTTAGAGAAAGGCTAGGGACAAGTTAGATTAGGCAGGGATATTTAGGGAAAGTTAGTTGAAGAAAAATATAAATGTTTTGGTTGCATCACCCTAAATTGGGTGTCTGGGGTCCACAGCACAGCTGTGTGACCCTAGACCCCCCAGGGGTGCTGCAGCTTGCCCCCCTGACCCCCTCCACTCACAAATTTTTTGGGGTGCAGGCAGTTTTTTTTTTTTTTTTGTGCGTACGCTGACTGTGGCCGACACTCTTAGCGTCCGGTCACTGTTAGCGCATCGCACACCCCACCGCTGATCAACTTTGGACGGTTGATCAGCGATTTTGATTTTTTTTTTTTTTTAAATTCCCTTTTTTTAGTTAGTCTTTTTTTTTTTGGTCTGTTAGGTTTATGGTGAGTTCGCGAACACCCGTGCCCCCACACACACGCACACCAAATAAAGATTTACATACACACAAACACGCAGACACACACTCCCCTATGGCCTGCCGGATGTTCTTGGCCGAGGAGGCATACTCCCAGCTTGCCTCCAAGTCCGAGAGTCCTAGTGAGGACTTTTAATGACCCCACTTTCCCTTTGTCATCCGTGTCCTCCTCATCATCTAGCGATGATGATGATCCCCCAAGGCGGCAGAGACGCCGCCTGGCAGAGCAAGGGGATCGCCATGCTAGTGACCCTGTGGCTCACCCTAGTACGAGCCGCTCTGGGGCTCGTACTAGTTTTCCGGCCCACCAGTTAAATCTACTGGAGCCCCCTGCCGGTGAACTTGTCTGGTGTACCCCAGAGCGTTATGAGCCTGTGATTCCTGATTTTGAAGGCCAATCAGGAATCCAGATTTCCACAGTGGGCTTCACTGAATACGACTTTTTTTGTCTTTTTTTCAGTGACCACTCTGTAAATCTAATGGTGGAGGAAACAAACCTGTACGCCCAACAGTTTGTTGCTCAACACCCGGGCTCCTTTTTGGCTAGGCCCGGTGGCTAGACTCCGGTCAGTGCAGCCGAGATGAGGACATTTTGGGGCCTCGTGCTGCATATGGGCCTAGTCAAGAAACCTAGTGTCAGGCATTACTGGAGTGGGGACGTCCTCTACCAGGCCCCACTTTACAGTACGCCCATGACACGCTCCCGGTTTGAGGCCATCCGGAAATGCCTGCATTATTCAGATAATGCAGCATGTCCCCCCCCCCAAAGTGATCCTGCTTATGACCACTTGTACAAAATTAGGCCGGTCATCGATCACTTTGGGGCCAAATTTGTACAGGCCTATGTACCTGGAAGGGAGGTCGCGGTTGATGAGTCTCTCATTGCGTTCAAGGGGAGACTCCTTTTCCACCAGTATGTTCCCTCTAAGCGGGCGAGGTATGGCGTGAAGCTGTACAAACTTTGTGAGAGTACCTCAGGGTACACTTACAAGTTTCGTGTGTACGAGGGGCGAGATTCCTGTATTCAACCCCCAGAATGTCCCCCCACTCTGGGTGTTAGCGGGAAACTTGTGTGGGACCTTATGCACCTACTGCTAGATAAGGGTTACCACCTGTACGTGGATAACTTTTATACTAGTATCCCCTTGTTCCAGTCCCTCGCCGCCAGATCCACGTCCGCTTGTGGGACCATGCGGAAAAATCAACGCGGCCACCCTACCCAACCCCTCCAGGTACCTATCCCCAGGGGTGAGACCCGTGCCCTTACCACTGGAAACCTGTTGCTGGTCAGATATAAGGACAAGAGGGATGTCCTTGTACTGTCCACAATTCATGGTAACAGCCTCACCCCTGTCCCTGAGTGAGGTACTGTGGCAACGATCCTCAAGCCCGATTGTATCGTCGACTACAATCGGTATATGGGAGGAGTTGATCTCTCTGATCAAGTCCTCAAGCCATATAATGCCATGAGCAAAACCCGGGCATGGTACAAAAAAGTTGTGGTCTACTTGGTACAGGTTGCCTTGTACAACTCTTTTGTGCTGTCCCGGAGCGCTGGCAACACAGGGACTTTCCTTCAGTTCTATGAGGCAGTCCTCAAGGCCCTGATCTTTTCTGACCGGGAAAGAGCAGGCCGGAGTACCTCGGGAATTGTTGGCGCCCGAATAGTCCCTGGCTAACACTTTCCAGGTGTGGTCCCCCATACTGGAAAGAAGGGACGGATCCAATAAAAAGTGCAGAGTGTGTCACAGGAGGGGGATACGAAAGGACACCACTACTCAATGTGACACGTGCCCCGATCATCCGGGCCTCTGCATTATTGGTTGCTTCAGGAAGTACCACATTTCCATGGAGTACTAAATTTATATCCCAATTTAGCCACTGACAATCAGATAAAAACTGGTTCTCAGACTTGAGACACTAAAAGAAAAAAAATATATTATTTTGTAAAACTAAAATAAATAAAAAAACTGACTATGGAGATACAAAAATGTAATTTTTTTGTTTATAACAAGATAATATAGTGTAAAACATAAATAAAATAAAAAAGTAGACATATTAGGAATCTCCGTGTCCGTAAGAATCTGCTCTATAAAAATACCTCCCCCCTAACCCCTCAGATGAACACGGTAAAAAAAAAAACGGTGCAAAGTATTTCTTTGTCACCTTACAACACAAAAATTGTAATAGCAAGCGATCGAAAAGTCATATGCCCCCCAAAATAGTGCCAATAAAACCGTCCTCTCATCCCGCAAAAAATGGGCCCCTACCTAAGATAATCGGTCTAAAAACAAAAAAAAAATGACTCAGACTGTGGAGATACTAAAATGTTTTTTTTTTGTTTATAAAAAGATAATATAGTGTAAAACATTAATTTTAAAAAGTAGACATATTAGGTATCGCCGCATCCATAAGAATCTGCTCTATAAAAATACCCCCCCAATCCCTCAGATGAACATGGTAAAAAAAATAAAAAAGTGCTAAAAAAGGTATTTTTTTGTCACCTTACATCACAAAAATTGTAATAGCAAGCGATCAAAAAGTGGCAATAGAACCGTCCTCTCATCCCGCAAAAAATGAGCCCCTACCTAAGATAATCGGCTAAAAACTTTTTTAAAAAATGACTCAGACTATGGAGATACTAAAATGTATTTTTTTTGTTTATAAAAAGATAATATAGTGTAAAACATAAATAAATAAAAAAGTAGACATAGTAGGTATCGCTGCGTCCGTAAGAATCTTCTCTATAAAAATACCCCCCCTAACCCCTCAGATGAACACGGTAAAAAAAAAAAAACGGTGCCAAAAAAGCAATCTTTTGGCAAATTTTCCATTTTAATCAGTTTTTTTCCAATAACAAAGTAAGGCAACAGCCAAACAAAACTTAATATTTATTACCCTCATACTGCAGTTTATAGAAACACCCCATATTTGGTCGTAAACTGCTGTATGACCAAACGGCAGGGCGCAGAAGCAAAGGAACGCCGTATGGTTTCTGGAAGGCAGATTTTGATGGCCTTTTTTTTGGGCACCATGTCCTATTTGAAGCCCCCCTGATGCACCCCTAGAGTAAAAACTCCATAAAATCGACCCCATCTAAGAAACTACACCCCTCAAGGTATCCAAAACTGATTTTACAAACGTTGTTAACCCTTTAGGTGTTGTACAAGAGTTATTGGTAAATGGGGATGAAATTTGAGAATTAAAATTTTTGGGCAAATTTTCCACTTTAATCCATTTTTTCCAGTAACAAAGCAAGGGTTAACAGCCATACAAAATGCTATATTTATTGGAGATGACATTTCAGAATTTCTATTTCTGGTAACCTTGCCTCACAAAAATGTAATAGATAAACCAAAAATCATATGTACCCTAAAAGTAGTCCCAACAAAACTGCCACCTTATCCCGTAGTTTCCAAAATGCGGTCACTTTTATGGAGTTTCTACTCTAGGGGTGCATCAGGGGGGCTTCAAATGGGACATGGTGTAAATCAGGGGTGCTCAACCTATTTTGGTCTGAGGTCCGCATTGTCGCATTGTTCTGTCTCCTGGGGCCACAAAAAAAAAATTGAGCTGCTTAAACGGTAAAAGTTTACTACATGAAAACTATAACTTGTTTTGCATCATTAATATTTAGTATACATTGATGCATTCATATAGCAATACCACACAGGAGCAAATGGAGCAGTTGATTATGAACGGTTCCTTCCCAATAACTGCCTGCTCATCAGTTGAGGTGAAGAGCTTCATTTACATTGCTACTACCATCTCTCATCCTCATACAGATTCATTGTTTCCGGACAGCAGAGCTTTGTTCACAGATTTAATGTGCTGCATGACAGATCAATTCACCCAATCGGCAGCACACTTAGGGCTCTTTCACACCTGCGTTGTTGTCTTCCGGCATAGAGTTCCGTCGTCGGGGCTCTATGCCGGAAGAATCCTGATCAGGATTATCCTAATGCATTCTGAATGGAGAGAAATCCGTTCAGGATGCATCAGGATGTCTTCAGTTCCGGAACGGAACGTTTTTTGGCCGGAGAAAATACCGCAGCATGCTGCGCTTTTTGCTCCGGCCAAAAATCCGGAACACTTGCCGCAAGGCCGGATCCGGAATTAATGCCCATTGAAAGGCATTGATCCGGATCCGGCCTTAAGCTAAACGTCGTTTCGGCGCATTGCCGCATCCGACATTTAGCTTTTTCAGAGTGGTTACCATGGCTGCCGGGACGCTAAAGTCCTGGCAGCCATGGTAAAGTGTAGTGGGGAGCGGGGAGCAGTGTACTTACCGTCCGTGCGGCTCCCCGGGCGCTCCAGAGTGACGTCAGGGCGCCACAAGCGCATGGATCATGTGATCACAGGGATCACGTCATCCATGCGCATGGGGCGCTCTGACGTCATTCTGGAGCGCCCGGGGAGCCGCACGGACTGTAAGTATACCGCTCCCCCGCTCCCCACTACTACTATGGCAACCAGGACTTTAATAGCGTCCTGGGTGCCATAGTAACACTGAACGCATTTGGAAGACGGTTCCGTCTTCAAATGCTTTCAGTACACTTGCGTTTTTCCGGATCCGGAGTGTAATTCCGGCAAGTGGAGTACACGCCGGATCCGGACAACGCAAGTGTGAAAGAGGCCTTACATAGGCCGATTATCAGGAACAAGCATTCATAGTAACATTCGTACCTGATAACCTACAATCAGGCTGTGTAAACCCGCCATTGGATTGCCAATTAATTCATACTACAATTTTCATGCACCACTGCATGTTTTGAATGGCACAGAGGCCTACTAAAAAGCCATGTAAAATATGAGAAAATTCCTCATAACAGGATTGGGAGTACAAATATATGCTGTGTTATGCAGTTTATTTATGTATCCTGCTCACAATAAACAGAACAAGGTTTACATACCAGTAACAGTTAAATAACATATACTGCACAGTACAGTACTACATAAATGTTAATTAGAGATTAGTAAAATCAACTTTAGGACTGCAAATATAAAAGCAACTGGGTGTTGATTTGCATATTGCATATTTTTCACAAGTTTTGGGATGTTAGGTCTCAGCTCAGTTGTGGCTAGTTGCAGAATTGACTGAAGATTCTCATTAGTAAGTCTGCTCCTAAATTTTGATTTGCTAATGTTCATAATAGAAAATGTCTGCTCGCAATAGTATGTTGACCCAAACAGGCAGGCATAAATAGCTTCTCTTTCACACAATTTTGGGCATTCATCTCCTGGCACACATTTATAGAAGTTAAGTAAATCCCCTTCCTTAAACTTGTTTCGTAGACTGTCACATGACTGAAGATCAGTGAGTTCCAGTTGGAATTCTGGGGGTGCTTCATCAGGAATAACTGAAAATGGGTCTGCAAACATTTCAAAACCCTTTTTCTCATTTTTAAAATCAGTGAAGCGGTGCTCAAATATGGACTGGAGATGTGCAAGTTTTGCGACATACTCAGACATGTTTGCGGCACTGACAAATTTTTGTCTGCATGCTGGGAAATGCACAAGATTGCCATTTTCAAGGTGAGATTGGAACAATTTTAGCTTGGATTGAAATGCAAAGATATAGTTACAAAGATTACTAACAAACTGATTTTTCCCTTGTAGTTTTGCATTCAGTGCATTCAGATGTTGTGTGATATCTACCAAGAAATCAAGGTCACACAGCCACTTGCCATCTTGTAGTTCTTCAACTATTTTATCCTTCCGAACAAGAAATAATTTTATTTCTTCCAACAATTCAAAAAAAACGTTGCAAGGTTTTCCCCCGGCTCATCCACCTTACTTCTGTATAAAAAACTAGGTCCTGATATTCAGCATCAATCTCTTCTAGAAAAGATTTAAACTGCCGATGGTTAAGTCCTCGCGATTTTATGAAGTTGACAACACTGACAACAACTTTCATTACATTTTCAAATCCAAGCTATTTTCCACACAGGGATTGTTGGTGGATGATGCAAGGAAACTGAATCAGTTGGTGCTTGTGCTCTCCAAGGTGTTGCCTTAACAGAGAAACCATACCACTTTTGGAGCCTATCATGGCTGGAGCTCCATCAGTAACAATTCCAACTAGCTTACTTAAATCTAGATCCATCTTGGCACATAATTCCAATATACCGCTTAACAAATCACTTCCCTTTGTTTGCCCTTGAAATGAGATCATTCCAAGTAATCCCTCAAAAATATAAAAATCTGTGGTGATCCCCCGAATAAAAACCAGTAGTTGAGCAGTGGAACTGATATCTGTTGACTCATCTGCCGCCAGAGAAAATATAATACATTTTTGTTGCCTTTTCTTCTGTCTGTCCTGAAACATCTGCAGCCATATCAGCAATCCTGCGTTGAACAGTCACACGACTGAGGCTAATAGATTGAAATTTTTTAACATGCTCTGGGCATAGTTTCTGTGAAGAAACAATGAGGCACTATTTTACAAAGTCACCATCTGTGAATGGTCTAGAAGACTTTGCAATCAATTCTGATATTTCATAACTAACTTCCATAGCCATTTCACATTCTTTAGATATCTTGGTGAACATAGTCTGCTGTACAGTTAGGCTGCGCTGTAAAGATAAGATCTTTTGTTTGCGCAATTCTCCCTTACATTGCTCAAAATTGGAATGTTTGGTTTCGTAGTGCCGCTTAACATTGAATTCCTTCGGCACTGCAACTACACTTTTGCAAATTAAGCAAACTAGCTTTCCTCTTTCTTCAATAAAGAAGAATTTTTCTGTCCAGGTCTCATTAAATTTCCTGTTCTCCTCTGCAATTTTTCTCTTCTTTGCACTGCCTGCAGCAGCCATTTTAGGTATGTGCAGCAAAGAACCTTAGCTGTCTCAGATCTGTGAAAAACATATCACATATAGGTTGAGGAACAGGAAAATTTATAATGTAACTGTCATTTTTTAGTTTTTTTGTAATGTATCAGGGCAGTAATATTGACCATTTTTATAATATACTTTAATTACTGAAATTGTCTATTAGAAAAATAGCTCTAAAGTGGCCCATTTTGAGCCTTAGCAGCACTCCTCTGTCTTCTGTTTATATAACAGTGGAGACGCGCTCAACACTGACTGTGTTATGTAAGCAGAAGACAGAGGACCACTGCTAAGGCTAAGAAAGGGCCACTTTAGAGCTAATTTTCTATTAGAAATGTACAATTTAAAGTATATTACAAAAATGGTCAGTATCACTGCCCCGATACATTACAAAAATAAAATGACAATTACATTTTAAACTTTCAGATAAGGTTTAACTGTGCACTAATTAATGACATGATAACCTTAAAGGGAATCTGTCACCTAGTTTGAGCCTATAATACTGTTAACATAGCAATGTTCAATAAACTACCTTCATTCCAGCATGTGTCTTTTCTTTTATTCAAGTTGTCATTTTGATAAAAAAGCGATTTTTCAGATATGCTAATTAACCTTCAAGGTGCCCAGAGGGGCGTTATTCCTATCCTCTAGTGCCCAGTAACGCCCCCCTGCAGTGCCCAGCCGTCCTTTATTTCAAGCCCAGCACGCCTCCTCATAAATAAATGTACTCCCACAGCCGAGCCGAACGGCGCCACCCCCTCCGCTACGTCATATAATTTATTCACCCCACGATCCTTGCGTCCTCCTTCCATGCCCATGAAATCTTGCGCAGCCGCAGAGGCAACAGCGCTCTGATTACGTCACTGGGCTCTGCGCATACCCAGTGACACTATTGAGCTGTTTCCCTCACGGACAGGCGCAGGTAGTGGGCGATACTGCGGCTGCGCGAGATTTCATGGGCATAGAAGGAGGACGCATGGATCGTGGGGTGAATAAATTACACGACGTAGCCGTTCAGCTTGGCTGTGGGAGTACATTTATTTATGAGGAGGCGTGCTGGGCTTGAAATAAAGGCGGGCTGGGCACTGCAGGGGGGCGTTACTGGGCTCTAGAAGAGAGGAATAACGCCCCTCTGGGCACCTTGAAGGTTCATTAGCATATTTGAAAAATCGCTTTTTTATCAAAATGACAACTTGAATAAAAGAAAGAAGACCCTTGCTGGAATGAAGGTAGTTTATTGAACATTGCTATGTTAACAGTTTAATATGCTCAAACCAGGTGACAGATTCCCTTTAATAGCCTACTTTCGCACATCTCAATACCGGAGGAAAACACTTCAGTTTTGTCCCCATTCATTGTTAATGGAGACAAAACTGAATTGAAGGGATTTGAGTGCACCAGAATGCATTCGGTTCTGTTTCATTGTGTTCATCAAGCAGCGTTTTTGAGTGCATCTTGGGATGCGAAGCAAGACGGATGTAAGTCAATGGGGATGGATCTGTTTTCTCAGAGACAATAGAAAACGGATCCCTCTTGGCTATTTTAAAGATAATACAACCGGATCCGTTCATAACAGATGCAGATGGTTGTATTATCATGACAAAAGTGTTTTTACTGATCCATGACGGATCCAGCAAAAATGCTGGTGTGAAAGTAGCCTTATTCGGGGCAGTACAATCTTGGCGATACCAAATTTATAGCATATTTTCTGCTTTATAAGATGCACTTTTTTCACCCAACTTCTCAGTGAAAATGTATGTGCATCTTATAAAGCGAATACTAGTGAGTGCTTCATTATAGAAGAGCTCACTAGTATGCAGGAGTCGCGGGGAGCAGTCAGTGAAGCGCTGTACTCCCCCTCCTCCTTGGTCTTTTCTGGGCTGCGCTGCTGTGTCCTGACTGCGTACATCGCCAGAAAGTAGTGTGCGCGCTATGACCTGAGGCTGCATGCGGCATGAGCCCAGAGAAGATCAGGGAGTGTGACTGCAGGAGAGATCACTGGACCTGGAGAGTAGCAGCGGATTTCTGATGGGCCTCTGATATGGGGGTTCTGATCAGAGGTCTGATCTGGTATGGGGGTCTGAGCTGAGGTCTGACATGGGGGGTCTTTGATATATGGGTCTGATCTGCAGTCTAATAAAAAATATATTTTATTTTATTTTTTTCCCCTCTTCTAAAACCTGTAAAATCTTATAGTGGCAGTGCTTGGTATTGCAGCTCAGCCTTTATTGATTTGAATGGGGCTGAGACGCTACTAATCCATGCGACTGATGTACAGTGATGTAACATTACCTAGGAAGAGGCTGCGGCGCTTAAAAGGGGTATTCCCATTACATACAATGCCATTGTCTAATAGGTGTGGGTCCCACCATTGGGACCCGCACCTACAACGAGAACGGAGCGGGGAGAGCTATGGCTAGAGGACCCCAGATTTCCCGGGTCCATCCACCACCAAGTGCTGCACGCGCGGCCCCTGTTCCCATTCATTTCTATGGGGCAGACGGAAATAGCCGAGCCAGTGCTCGGCTATTTTTGGTGGCCCCATAGAAATGAATGGAGGGCGGCTGCACATGCGCAGTGCTTCCTCCGTTCATTTACCTGCTCCGGTCTCATTGTAGATGCAGGTTTTAGAGGTGGGACACTCACCTATCAGACAATGGGGCATATCCTAGCAATATGCCCCCATTGTCTGAGATGGCAAAACCACTTTAAATGCCTTTTCTAAAAGCTCATAGGCGGGGGTCTGTGGTGACGCACCCCTACAGATCTTATACTGATGACCCATCAGTATTTAATAATTCATTAATAATTCATTAATATCTTTTCCTGGATAGCCCCTTTAAGTACCAACCCATTTTCATTTTTAAATTTTTTCTCGCCACTTTACAATAGCCATAACTTAAATTTCCATTCATATGTACAGTGTACATATATTTCCATAACTTGTCTATTGGACAATAATTGGAATTTGGACTGTATTATTAGAAGTCAAGTGTCTTTGCTTGTCAGAGGTGCCAGACAGCTGGGGGGGTCCATTAAAAATGTTTAATTACGCAAGTGCTAAGAGAGACTGTTATTAGTACTGAATTTTTTTTCATTAATGATCCAGTGATCTATCAAAAAACCTTACGTTGTTAAAAAACCCTACCCCACGTGACTTACAGGGGTGTGCGCCTCCGCGCAAGCGCAGTACCAAGGCATGGATAAGCTAAAATTACAGTGAGCGTTGACTCATGGACGTGCACATGGACACTGCGCGTGCACTCTCAGGGGTAAGGAGATCTGACGGTCTTTTGTCTTGTTAATTCTCCTTACCCTCACACTGCGCACGCGCGGATTGTAAAATCTCCTTACCCTCACTGCACATAGAGACCGACCTGGTCCTGATCAAAGCCAGCCAGCAATGAATCTGAAGCGCGCTGTGTAGTGAGGGTAAGAAGATTTTATAATCCGCAAGTGCGCAGTGTGAGGGTAAGGAGATTTAACAAGAAAAAATACCGTCAGATCTCCTTACCCCTGAAAGCGCATGCGCGGTGTCCATGGGCGCATCCATGAGTCAATGCTCACTGTAATTTTAGCTTACCCATGCCCTGGTACTGCACTTGCGCGGAGGCGCACACCCCTGGAAGTCACGTGGGGGTAAGGTTTTTTAATGACTTGGGGTATTCCCATCATGGACAATGGGGGCATATCGCTTGTCTTATAGGTGCGGGTCCCACCGCTGGAACCCGCACCTATATAGAGAATGGAGCCCCAAAAGTGAAGGAGGGTGCACTGCGCATGCGCAGCCTCCCTCCATTCATTTTTATGGGTCCGCCGAAAATAGCCGAGTGCTGGCTCAGCTATTTCCGTCGGCCTCATAGAAATGAATGGGAGCATGGGCCGAGCATACGCGGTACGCTCCCATTCACCTCTATAGGAGAGGCGGGGAGAAGCGCTTGGTGGTGGATGGACCCAGGGAAATCTGGGGTCCTCCAGACACAGTGCTCCCCGCTCCATTCTCGATATAGGTGCGGGTCCCAGTGGTGGGACCCGCACCTACTAGACAATGGGGACATATGTTGCAAGCGATGGGGACATATGTTGCTCCATGATGGGAATACCCCTTTAAGTTTTTTTTAATAGAACACCTGGTTGTATGTAAAGATTGTGGCTCGGGCAGTGTCTTACTGTGTGGACGGGCTGGCAGTGGCACAGGTCCGGACTGGCTGTGGTATGACTGTTTTAAGTGGCACTGGTGAGGGGTGTGGGCAGCACAACTCAATAACTTCTTCCACCCTGGATGCGTGCCTGCTGCCTTCCAGCAATACACTGGGCCAATCAGCAGCAGGATATTTGCACACTGCTAATGCTGATTGGCCCAGTATGTGATGCGGTGCAGGCGCACGAGGGAGCGCACAGTCAGTGAGAGGTCGGGGCGAGGCGGGGGACCTGTGTGTTGGCTCTAGGAGGCGGTGAGTAGTGAGGGCAGCTGCAGGGGGAGGACCTGTATGTTCCACTCCACTGGGAGCCGTATCTAGTGAGGGCAGGGGGCGGGGCCTTCAGAGCTGGCTTTATTTTTCACAGAGACGCGCTGATCACAGAGGCAGACGATCAGCTGTGTCTCTGTGCAGGAGTACCGGGGCCACAAAAACTGGCTGTGCGGGCCGCATGCGGCCCGCGCAAACGCGGGTTGTGCACCCCTGGTGTAAATAAACCAGTCCAGCAAAATCTGCCTTCCAAAAACCACATGGCGCACCTTTCCCTCTACACCCTACTGTGTACCCGTACAGTAGTTTACGGCCACATATGGGGTGTTTCTGCAAACTACAGAATCGGGGCAATAAATATAGCATTTTTTTGGGCTGTTAACCCTTGCTTTGTTACTGGAAAAAATGGATTAAAATGGAAAATTTGCCAAAAAATTAAAATTCTCAAATTTCATCCCCATTTACCAATAACTCTTGTGCAACACCTAAAGGGTTAACAAAGTTTGTAAAATCATTTTTGAATACCTTGAGGGGTGTAGTTTCTTAGTTGGGGTCACTTTTATGGAGTTTCTACTCTAGGGGTGCATCAGGGGGGCTTCAAATGTTACATGGTGTAAATAAACCAGTCCAGCAAAATCTGCCTTCCAAAAACCATACGGCGCACCTTTCCCTCTACGCCCTACTGTGTGCCCGTACAGTAGTTTACGGCAACATATGGGGTGTTTCTGCAAACTACAGAATCGAGGCAATAAATATAGCATTTTGTTACTTGCTTTGTTACTGGAAAAAATGGATTAAAATGAAAAACTTGTCAAAAAATCTAAATTCAGAAATTTTATCTCCATTTGCCATTAACTCTTGTGGAACACCTAAAGGGTTAACGACATTTGTAAAATCAGTTTTGAATTTTTGGGTGGTTTCTATTATATAAGCCTCACAAAGTGACTTCAGACCTGAACTGGTCCCTAAAAATTGGGTTTTTGAAAATTTCTGAAAAATTTCAAGATTTGCTTCTAAACTTCTAAGCCTTGTAACATCCCCAAAAAATAAAATATCATTCCCAAAATGATCGAAACATGAAGGGAATGTAAACATATGGGGAATGTAAAGTAATAACTATTTTTGGAGGTATTACTATGTATTACAGAAATAGAGAAATTGAAACTTGGAAATTTGCAATTTTTAAAAAATTTGGGGTAAATTTGGTATTTTTTATAAATAAAAAATTATAATTTTGACGTCATTTTACCAGTGTCATGAAGAACAATATGTGACGAAAAAAGATTCTCAGAATGGCCTGGATAAGTCGAAGCGTTTTAAAGTTATCACCACTTAAATAGAGATATCGCGAACATAAAATTTTCAGTTCGCGAACGGCGAATGCGAATTTACGCAAATGTTCGCGAACAGACGAACCGCCATAGACATCAATAGGCAGGCGAATTTTAAAACCCACAGGGACTCTTTCTGGCCACAATAGTGATGGAAAAGTTGTTTCAAGGGGACTAACACCTGAACTGTGGCATGCCGGAGGGGGATCCATGGCAAAACTCCCATGGAAAATTACGTAGTTGACGCAGAGTGTGGTAAGTTGAATTCGCAATGCGATTAATATAACCTGCATTAATCGCATTGCGAATTCAACTTAGAGCTAAGTTCCTAATGGTTGTATTGCTAGAATTGACGAATATAACGAATATAGCACTATATTCTCAATCTTCGTTATATTCTAGCAATACAACCATTAGGAACCCAGCTCTAAGTTGAATTCGCAATGCAATTAATATAACCTGTATTAATCGCATTGCGATTACAACTTAGTCAAATTTGTGACACTGCAGCTTCAGAATGAATCTAAGATGGATGCTGTCCTTGCTTTTTGATAGGAGGTGGGAGGGTCTGGGAGGGAGGGTATGCTGATGGGCTGGAATGTGTCTGCTGACTGTGAGGTACAGGGTCAAAGTTTGCTCAATGATGATGTATAGGGGCGGACCGAACATTGCATATGTTCGCCCGCCACGGCAAACGAGAACAAGCTATGTTCGCCGGCGAATAGTTCGGGACATCTCTACACTTAAAGTGACACTGGTCAGATTTGCAAAAAATGGCCTGGTTCTTAAGGTGAAATAAGGCTGTGTCCTTAAGGAGTTAAGAAGAGTCCCCAAGGCGGGTGTATCAGAGGTCTGAAATTCCTGCAAAGCTGCTACAATTTCCCAAGGAATTCCTAAAGAAGCAGGCAGGATTGCATCAGAAAGTGTAGATCTCTGATCTTGTAGCCTAGGCCTCTGTTCAACAAGGCTAATGGTAGGAGAAGCACAGAGCCCTGCCACGTGGAACGGGACACCATGCTCTCTCCGGATAAATTTTTGGTGGAGGAGCTGAGGAGACGATTGCCTGGGAGATAGTCTTCGCGGGAACCAAATGTGAGGTACAGGCTTCCGGTGACCTAGCATCTCAGGTTTCAGTGGTGGCAGGTACGTTTGAGCCCTGTGAGTGGGGAGATAGAGGAGCTCCGCTGCCATGCTAGGCTTGCTCTTTATCAAAGAAGTCCAGCTTACTCCGTGTTTTTCGGTATCTATCAGGGGTAGAAAAACAAGTTACAGAAGACAAACACTTATGTAGTCATTGCTGTTGGGCTGGAGCTCCACAATCAAGCAGCCATCTTCCTCATTAAGCAAGCCACACTCCTGTCGCCATTTTCTAAGTGCCATATTTTTTTTATTTTTCCTCCAATTGTCTTGTGTGGGGGCTCGTTTTTTGCGGGATGAGTTGCATTTAGTCAGTCAGTGTATTACACTGACAGCATGTCTATGAGATACAGCCTAGGGGCTGGTTCTCATAGGCTTCCATAGGAGGCAAGCCCCAATGTCTGTGTAAGGTATTAGGCTGCCATAGCTTGGACCCCCATCATCGCACCCGATGGAGTGAGAGGGAGCCCCCTCCCTCTGCAAACACCATAGATGTTGCAGTCAGCTTTGACTGTGGCATCTAATGAGTTAATCCTCAGGCACTGGAGTTTCCAGTGGATAGTAATGCTGGTGGATAGAGCAGGTGCCTACCTGCCATTGATATCCGGGCCCCTGCACTGATCGGGCTCACACAGCTCCTGTGCCTGCCTGATTAGCACACCATACTATTACGTCAGCTAGTGAGAAGTCACTTTCCCCTGTGCCTTAATAGTACGGTGGATGTCAGGAAGGGGTTAAAGAGACACTGAGGCCACATTCATGTCCCGTACAGCTTAGGCCCCTGCCCTTCACATCTTTGTAGATGAATATAAAGATGGGATCTTGGGTTAAGAGATGGGGGAGTATTTTGGAATGTTTCCCTTGTCCCAAGATCCAACTTGTCTTTTTTTATAAAAAACAAAACAAAAACATGCGAATGGCTCTGCTGAACTTGATGTGGAGGGGCCTAAACTAAAATGCATGTAGTATACAAACAGTGCTCTAAAATGGTAAAGGAAGGTTTCAGTATAAAGGGAAAAAAGGGTCTTTATATAAGATTATTAGTACTTAAGAAAAGAAAATAACATCCTCTTATTAGTAATGATTTGTAACACAGTAAATTAGAAAACGATGTGCTTAACAGACATTGCTTAAAGGGGATGGACACTTTCTAGTAAAATGTGTAAGATGCCAAAAGCTGTTCTGTTTTGTCCCAAAAAATACTAAATCCTCTCATTCTTTACCCAGGTCTTTAGCTCATGGTTCCCTGCTGCTCATGGACTGAACTGTTCAGCACCTGAGTAGAAGTGGACAGAGCCAGATGACAGCTGGGAACTTCCCATACCAAGTGCCAGTGCCGGATCTACTGCAGGACATCTCATCACAGGCCATCACTTGTAAAGGGTTGGACAATCCCTCTAAAATATATCACATAAGACCCTCTTGGGTCAAATACACTCCTTGGTTAATACTGCAAGGGCTGTGGTTTATAAATGGGGTCATTTCTTGGCGCTTTCTATATTTATTTCTCTTCAGAGCCTCTGCAGTTGTCGTCCAGTGCTGTACAAATCACCAATCTAGGCCTCATATGCACATGGTGCTCTTTCTTTTCTGAACCCTGCAATGTCCCAAAAAAGCAGTTTATAACCACATATGGTGTGTTGCCATATTCAAGAATGAATTGGTAACAAAATGTAGGGTCCTTTTTCTCCTGTGTTACATTGCATGCTCACTGTCACGGTCCCTCCTGTGACAGAGGTTTGAAGAACTGAGAGACTGGCTGCACGTTAGGTTATCTGACAGCCTATCTGTTTTCACTTGTTGCAGTGTTGTTGTTGGTAATGACCACACCTCTTGTCTCAGGTGTAGCTTGTGGTCATTACTGCTCCTCTATTTAGTCTGGACTCACACTGTATTTTGTTGTTCCCATTTGCTCGTTGTTTACTAGGCCTCAGGGAGATGCTGTTTCATTCATCTGGGAAGGAACCAGTGGTCTCAGATCCAGCCACTATTCCAAGGGCTTTCCAGGGTTTCTAGGGCCTAGGTTTACAGTATATGAATATTCCCACCTTCATGGTATATTCCTACTGACAGGAGTCAGGGCTAGGTTTAGGGTTTCTTAGGTGGTGACCTCTTCCCTTTCCCTAGCTGTGAGGCCTAGTTTCTGGTCATTTTCCTTCTGTTGTCATTCTGGTGTTCCTCCCCTCCCCCTACTTTGTGACACTCCTATACCTATTTCCTGATGGCAAAACAATTTAACAGACTGTGGCAGAGGTGTGACAAATCCCCAATAATGAATAAATATAAGACTAGAGGATCCGGATATGATTGGGACATTTTAAAACTTGGAGCACTCCATTTTTCTACATTTCTTCTGCTGTGAGTATAATCTCACCTGGATACCGGAAAAAAGATACTAAACCTCACGATATCTCTGGAGAGATCACGTGACATACACCAGAGAGCGAGGACCCCGGGAAGCAGCCACAGCCGTGCGGTGGAAAGAGGAGAGCGGGGTAATTGGACTGCCGGGCAATAACAGATACCGGTAAGCGATTTCTCCACCCCTCCCCAAACACCAAGCACCAGGTGACACTGTTGCCAACAACACTTTGACAAGTTTGTAAGAGGCGCTCTCGCCTGACAAAGACCGGATTACAAACCTATGCGGACATTGTATTTTAAACAGACCCATCGTCTGGAGACATATTATACTTAAAGGGACAGTGTCCAAATGCAAATCCGCTGACCATATAGGCTACAAAAGCGGGACGCAGGCAGCACCGTTATAATCAGCTGAAAAGATCTTCACTTATTGGACATTTTTTATAGATGACCTTACCCCATACATAGGATTCATTACCAGTGTATTGTTTATTGTATTTTATTTATTTTATAGGATATTTTTATGTGGGATAATAGTACTTTGTCAATTGTTATATTTTTAATGTGATATTTTATTGAGAATAAATGCTGTGGATGTGACCTACATAGCGAGTGCCAGTCTTATATTTATTCATTTCAATACATACCCTGACTGATTGGGTGATCAGTTTCAGACTAGAGCTCCTTAACCATACAGAGAAAGGTGGTGAGCTATCCACGTTAATTGATTTTCAAATCAAGCAAATAAGCTCCAAAAACCTTCTCAGCTACCTTTACCACTTTTTGCAATGCCTGTTTTTTTCTATACTAATTCAGCCTCAATACCATAAAGTAATACTATTACATAACACACTTTCCACCATAGTTCAATAAAAGTACAAATGGACTAAAAGAAGCTCTCTTTAATTGCTGCAGAAAAAAAGGTGTTAATTCGCCTTTTTAACCAATGCTGAGATATGCAAAGACCATGTCAGTATCGGAAACAGTGTTTCTAAATTCTATGAAATGCCTGTTGGGTCAAAGTACTCAGTACACCCCATTAAAAATTCCTTGTAGTTTGTAGTTTTCAAAATGGGTTAATTTTTGGGGGGTTTCCACCATAGGGGTAAATGCTACATAGTGCCTGAAAACCATTCCAGAAAAATCTGCCCTCCAAAAGCCATATGGTGCTCCTTACCTGCTGAGTCCTGTGGCGTACCCATACAGCAAATTTAAGTAGAACATCCCATTAAAAATTCCTTGGAGGCTGTAATTTCCAAAATGGGTTTCTTTTTTGGGGATTTCCACTCTACGGGCACCTCAGGGTCTCTTCAACTGTGATATGGCACCCAAAAACCCATTCCAGCAAAATCTGTCCCGCCAAAGACCATATGGTGCTCTTTCCCTTCTCAGCCCTACTCAGCAGTTTATGACCACACATGGGGTGTTGCTGTGTTCAGGAGAAAATGCTTAACAAGATTAGCTTTTTTTTCCCATTACCCATTGTGAAAATGAAAAATGGGGGTCTTATGCAACATTTTATTGGAAGAAATAAAAATTTTCATTTTCACAGCCAAGTGTTTCTAAAGTCTATGAAATGCCTATGGGGTCAAAGCAGTCAGTACACCCCATGTTTTTGTAAACTACAGAACCAGGGTAACAGATATTTAGCTTTGTTTTGCTGTTAACCCTTGCTGTGTTATAGGAAAAATTTACTAGAATGGAAAATCAGCAAAAATAAATAAATAAATAAATAATTTAATTTCACCTCCAGTTTCCTTTAATTCTTGTGGAACATCTAAAGGGTTAACAAAGTTTGTAATCGCAATTTTGAATAATTTGAGGATATAGCTTCTAAAATTGGGTCATTCATGGGTGGTTTCTACTATGCAAGCTCCATACACTGAATTGGCCCTTAACCCCTTAAGGACGCAGGGCGTATCGGTACGCCCTATTTCCCGAGTCCTTAAGGACTCAGGGCGTACCAGTACGTCCTAACTTGAAATCAGTATTCCGGCGCCCCAGGGGTTAATCAGAACGGGATTTCGGCTGAAATCCTTCAGCCGGCATCCTGTGACAACGCCAGGGGGGGGTCATGTGACCCCCCCATGTCGGCGATCGCAGCAAACCGCAGGTCAATTCAGACCTGCGGTTTGCTGCGCTTTTTGCAGTTTCTGATGCTTGCGGTCCCTGACCGCGGGGATCAGAAACTTTTGAGTGCCTATAATCTATATTTTTCACCCCCCCCCCCCGCACCCCTGCACGATTTGATGCCGGCGGGTGGTGCGGGGGGGTGTCGCATGCGGTGGGGGCGTTGCGGGAGGCGGGCGGTGCGGCAGGCAGGATCGCGATCCCCCGCCCGCCTCCCATGAATGATCGTTGGCTTCTAGTGGGTTATACCAGGGTGCCAGCACATTGCTGGCACCCTGGTATAAACGGCTGACATCTGTGCAGATGACATCTGTGCAGATGTCAGCCGTTTAACCCTTTCCATACCGCGGTCCGTACGGACCGCTGTATGGAAAAAGTTATCTGTCATCGGTCAGGGAGCTCCCTCCCTCTCCATCGGGGGGCTGCTGTGCCTTTGCAGCCCCCCGATGGAGAGGGAGAGAGCCCCCCGACAGCCCCCCTCAGCCCTGTCCTCACCCTTCCCCGTCTGCGAAGTTGTGGCAGACGGGGAAGGTTCCCATGGCAACAGGACGCCTGCTCAGGCGTCCTGCTGTCCATGGTGCTGAATAGATCTGTGCTAAAAGCATAGATCTGTTCAGTGTAAGTAAAATACAGTACAGAACAATATATATTGTACTGTACTGTATTATACAGACATCAGACCCACTGGATCTTCCAGAACCAAGTGGGTCTGGGTCAAAAAAAAAGTAAAAAAAAAAGTGAAAAAAGTTAAGATAAAAAAAAAAAACATTCATCACTGAATAAAAATTAAAAAAATAAAATACACTACACATATTAGGTATCGCCATAACGACCTGATCTATAAAACGGTCATGTTACTTTCCCCGCACGGTGAACACCATAAAAATAAAAAAATAAAAACTATGAGAAAATTGACATTTTGCCCACCTTACTTCCCAAAAAAGGTAATAAAAGTGATCAAAAAAGTCACATGTACGCCAAAATAGTACCAATCAAACCGTCATCTCATCCCGCAAAAATCATACCCTACCCAAGATAATCACCCAAAAACTGAAAAAACTATGGCTCTCAGACTAAAGAAACACTAAAACATGATTTTTTTTGTTTCAAAAATGAAATCATTGTGTAAAACTTACATAAATAAAAATAAAGTATACATATTAGGTATCGCCGCGTCCGTATCGACCGGCTCTATAAAAATATCACATGATCTAACCCCTCAGGTGACCACCGTAAAAAATAAAAAATAAAAACGGTGTAAAAAAAGCAATTTTTTGTCATCTTACGTCACAAAAAGTGTAATAGCAAGCGATCAAAAAGTCATATGCACCCCAAAATAGTGCCAATCAAACCGTCATCTCATCCCGCAAAAAATGAGACCCTACTCAAGATAATCGCCCAAAAACTGAAAAAACTATGGCTCTTAGACTATGGAGACACTAAAACTTTTTTTGGTTTTAAAAATGAAGTTATTGTATAAAACTTACATAAATAAAAAAAATTGTATACATATTAGGTATCGCCGCGTCCGCGACAACCTGCTCTATAAAATTACCACATGATCTAACCTGTCAGATAAATGTTGTAAATAAAAAAATAAAAAAACGGGCCAAAAAAGCTATTTCTTGTTACCTTGCCACACAAAAAGTGTAATATAGAGCAACCAAAAATCATATGTACCCTAAACTAGTACCAACAAAGCTGCCACCCTATTCCGTTCTAAAATGGGGTCACTTTTTTGGAGTTTCTACTCTAGGGGTGCATCAGGGGGGCTTCAAATGGGACATGGTGTCAAAAAAACCAGTCCAGCAAAATCTGCCTTCCAAAAACCGTATGGCATTCCTTTCCTTCTGCGCCCTGCTGTGTGCCCGTACAGCGGTTTACAAACACATATGGGGTGTTTCTGTAAACTACAGAATCAGGGCCATAAATAATTAGTTTTTTTTGGCTGTTAACCCTTGCTTTGTAACTGGAAAAAAAATATTAAAATGGAAAATCTGCCAAAAAAGTTAAATTTTGAAATTGTATCTCTATTTTCCATTAAATCTTGTGCAACACCTAAAGGGTTAACAAAGTTTGTAAAATCAGTTTTGAATACCTTGAGGGGTGTAGTTTCTTAGATGGGGTCACTTTTATGGAGTTTCTACTCTAGGGGTGCATCAGGGGGGCTTCAAATGGGACATGGTGTCAAAAAACCAGTCCAGCAAAATCTGGCTTCCAAAAACCATACGGCGCATCTTTCCCTCTACGCCCTGCTGTGTGGCCGTACAGTAGTTTACGGCCACATATGGGGTGTTTCTGTAAACGGCAGAGTCAGGGCAATAAAGATACAGTCTTGTTTGGCTGTTAACCCTTGCTTTGTTAGTGGAAAAAATGGGTTAAAATGGAAAATTAGGCAAAAAAATGAAATTCTCAAATTTCATCCCCATTTGCCAATAACTGTTGTGCAACACCTAAAGGGTTAACAAAGTTTGTAAAATCAGTTTTGAATACCTTGAGGGGTGTAGTTTCTTAGATGGGGTCACTTTTATGGAGTTTCTACTCTAGGGGTGCATCAGGGGGCTTCAAATGGGACATGGTGTCAAAAAAACAGTCCAGCAAAATCAGCCCTCCAAAAACCAAACGGCGCACCTTTCACTCTACGCCCTACTGTGTGGCCGTACAGTAGTTTACGGCCACATATGGGGTGTTTCTGTAAACGGCAGAGTCAGGGCAATAAAGATACAGTCTTGTTTAGCTGTTAACCCTTGGTTTGTTAGTGGAAAAAATGGGTTAAAATGGAAAATTAGGCAAAAAAATGAAATTCTCAAATTTCATCCCCATTTGCCAATAACTCTTGTGCAATACCTAAAGGGTTAACGAAGCTTGTAAAATCAGTTTTGAATACCTTGAGGGGTGTAGTTTATAGAATGGGGTCATTTTTGGGCGGTTTCTATTATGTAAGCCTCGCAAAGTGACTTCAGACCTGTAGTGGTCCCTAAAAATTAGGTTTTTGTAAATTTCTGAAAAATTTCAAGATTTGCTTCTAAACTTCTAAGCCTTGTAACATCCCCAAAAAATAAAATATCAATCCCAAAATGCTACAAACATGAAGTAGACATATGGGGAATGTAAAGTCATCAAAATTTTTGGGGGTATTACTATGTATTACAGAAGTAGAGAAACTGAAACTTTGAAATTTGCAAATTTTTCAAAATTTTTGGTAAATATGGGATTTTTTTATGCAAAAAAATTAACTTTTTTGACCCAATTTTAGCAGTGTCATGAAGTACAATATGTGACGAAAAAACAATCTCAGAACGGCCTGGGTAAGTCAAAGCGTTTTAAAGTTATCAGCACTTAAAGTGACACTGGTCAGATTTGCAAAAAATGGCCAAGTCCTTAAGGTGAAATAGGGCTGAGTCCTTAAGGGGTTAAAGTGGGATTTGGAAATTGTATTGAAAATGTAAAAAATTGCTTCTAAAAGTCTAAGCCCTTTAAAAAAATAAAACTACATTTACAAAATGATGGCAACCTAAAGTAGACATATGGTGAATGTAAATTAATGACTATTTTTAAGCTTATTTTTTTATCGCTATCAGTTTTAAAAGCAGAGAAATTCAAATTTAGAAAAGAGCACATTTTTCTACATTTTCTGTAAATTTTAAATGTTTTATAAATAGAGTTAAAACATATCGACTCAAATTCACTGTTAACATGAAGTACAAGTTGTCACGAGAAAACTCAGAATTGCTGGGACAAGCCAAAACAGTCCAAAGTTATTACCACGGAAAGTGACACGTCAGATTTGCAAAATTCAGGAAGGTGAAAAATGGCTATGTCCTGAAATGGTTAAGTTACATGATTTTCTACAATGTACACAACATCTAAAAAAAAATACAAAATCTTAAAATAAAAGGCATTATCATATGAAGACACTACATTTTGTCATGAAAGCACATCTTGCACTTCTCCCTGGAGGTATGGACTAGGGTATTCTTGAACCCAGGTCTTCTCAGAAAGATACAGTTCATCAGCGTAGATGTAATACATTGAAAGCATGTGCTATAGCGAGAGGATGCTCCTATGAGAAGGTAATACTACAGCTTGACATTTAACTGAAATTGAAAACGTCTGTCTTGTGTGCTATCTCTATAATGCAGGTAGGATGTTTTCTATCCCCCAGCGCTGCCACTGCTCCTCTAGTCATCCCTCTTCTTAAGATTGTTAAACACTTGCTCCGGTGTTGAGAAATTATCCTGTAACAACAACAGTAAAGAAAAAAAATAGGTTACTACTAGCATGCTATACACAGATCCTTCAGTTTTATCAATGGCTCACAGTATGCATTTTCCAATAGTGCCCAGAAGGAAAGCTGCATTATTTGTAATATCATTTGTAATGGCTTTACTGACAACACATTGCATACATTTATGTAGATGCGCCACTAAAAAATACTGCACAAGGCACACCATAGCTACAATAGGCCTGTCCTGCTATCAGAGATAAATTATGGGTGTAACTATAGCAACAGCAGCTATTACACTTGCTATTGGGCCCAGAGGTTATGGGCGGGGGGAGTCAATCTGATGCAAGAACATTGTACTTTTTTGAGTTAAATAACAATATGGTGGCGTACTGCTATAATGTGGGTTTTCCGATATATTGTGCTATTATAGATTCCTTTATTTATTGCTACTTGTGCCAGTTTTCTTACACTAGGTGGTTTGGGCCCCATCTTATTTTGCAATGGGACACTATGAATTATAGCTATGCCACTGGGTTAAATAATGTTTTCCTATATTAATTGGTCTATAAATGAAATGTTTTACAATACAATTGTCTGTTCTTGTTCCTTTGGAATATGATTTGAGCAGACGGTTATTGGAAGCATTGTACATGTGTCACTAATATTATTATAGGGAAACACTGCTATAGGGTTGACACTAGCAGGGTATGTTCACAAATGATAGATTTGCCAAACATTTGCAACCGAATGGGGTTAGGGGTAATACATGCATATGCTGCATAAGCAACCCCACTCAGATCTATAGAACAGATTTGCATTTGCAGGATTATTTGAACAAATCTGCCATGTGTGAACATAACCTTATAGTGGTACCATGGCGGACTCTGTTGCGGGACATTTGTATAGCTGGCATATTTGCATGGACATTGCTGTAACTAAAACATTTGTATGGGAAACATAACACGGCTGCAGCAATTGTATGGGCACGTCAGTGGCTGGCGCATTTCACTGGGCAGTAATATGCCTAGTGCTAATCATAGATCACTTCAAAGAGGTTACTATTCTCTAAGTGAAAGTGTGGAGGTACGGTTATTTCGATTTCACGATTGTTTCCCTACAAAAATTCTGACACTCGAATTAGTGGTGACAGTGTGCAGGAGTATATTCTTTTGAGAAGGGTAACTGTAATGCCCATTTGAAAATTAATTCAAACATTTCAAGGAGGAACAACAGAGGAACGTCACAATACGGGAAACATGGTCTTGAATTGTTCTTTTATAGGGAAGGCACGTATGTACTAAGACATGTCAGGAGAGCTGTCTTATCTCTTTAATGTGCACAGCGTGCAGCTGAAAGTAGTAACTATGTCAATTTAATTTATGTAGGACATTTTCCTATACAAATCTAGGCTTGTCAGCTTCTCATACGTTCCTCTCACTATGGTTTATAGCTGGTAATAGTGCTATGACTTACTGCAGATGAAGTGTTTTTAATATTGAACACTTACATGACTTTACTTAGGCTTAAAGATATTAGTGGAAAGGCTCCTTCAAATGCAGTTCTGTAAAACTGTTATATTATGACTAAGGACATCACAACAGGGTGACAGTTAATATCACAGCCAAATTACCCTACTACAAGAATTTAGGCATTTTCCTACTGAAGTGCATAATTTTCCCATGCAAATAAGAGATACTCAGAAGTAATGCCTCAATTAACTTTGTAGCACTGATCAAGTTTAATTATTCCCCTTTTAAGTGTTGGTATAATAAAGATATTGAGCTCTATCTATGAGCATGAAGCCGAATAATTATAATAATATAGTATAGAAAATTTGCATATGTATTCAAAGTTGCTTCAGTGAACAGAATATGTCAGTATGTGAATAATGTCTTCTTCCTTTGAAAATGCAGAGAAAATGTGCCCAGAGGAACATGCAGAATGTTATCGGGTGCAGACATGAATGGGACAATCGTTATTACATTAAAAGGGTGGATAGATTAGAACTGAGAACACATTCCATTTTTATTCTGAACCCGTATTATCAAATGCGATACGGAACTTGTAACTATCAAAAATCTTCAAAAGTGTAATGCTAATATAATGATAAAGCCAAACTGACGGCCAGCAAATGAGGTGTACCAGACACACTTTGTGCCAACCGTCACACTCTGAACACCCTTGAGGGCCGGGGTACTCTTCACCCGTCTCCCGCAGGAAGGGGGACTTTGGCAGAGCCCTTACTTACAGCAGGGCGGCTGGTGCTGGGCACACCGGCCACAGTTGGGCAAAACCCCAAAGTAAATACCATGACACTATGCAATGGTCAATAGGGAAACACGAGAATGATCATCAAACGTAAGCCAGGGCGCAAGAACCAGAAGACAACCAAAACCAAAGCCAGAGTCAATAACCAAAGAAACCATTGACCAGATAGCTTCAGATCCAGAACCAGGAAGTAACTCAATAATCAGCAGTGAGTGAGGGAAAAGACCAGGTTTAAATATCCCTCCACAGATCACCTGACACTGAGGTCACACCCAATCTCCACCCTCAGACCAGGTAAGCACAGGTGAGGGCTGAGAGTGCGCAGAGGAAGGAACCTCACACCACATATCTAAGTCAGGAGACATGACAACAGAGGTTCCTGGCAACAGCTTACGTTAGGGGTTCCGGCGTCCCAGGACCCCTGACCAGCATCAGCGCTGGGAATGACGGTGCACCGTCTCCCAGCAGTACCAAGATCCAGAGTGGATCTCACAGAGTGATGCGCGCACGTAAGGTGCGAACCTTTACTAGCTCTGCCCCCAGGGTGACACCTCGCTCCTCGTGGCCAGTGAGGCGTGAGGGATGTCCTGCCGGAGGGCTGGAAACCACCTGGGAGAATGAGAGACACTTCTTCACGTTATGACATGCTTCCGGTGAGACGGCGTCTGTCTCCCTGGCTGCCTGACAAAAAGATTGCCCCCCCCCCTTGTGTTAATAGACTTTGCATATATGAGATAAGATATGTGCAAAGGAACGTATTGATTTGAATTCTAGTGGCGGTATAAGTAAACTGCTGTTTATGCCCTAATTATGGGCTATGTATTGGTTTTAAATTGATTTTAATATGATTTTTACATTTATTTTACATTGATTGTGATCTATGTTATATTTAAGCAGCAATGGTGCAAAAAACGCAATTTTGAAAAAAATCGCATAGTAAAATGCATAGAAACCGCACCATGAGAAATCCGGGTTTTTCACATTTCACTTGGATGATGCGATTCCAGTCCGGACTTTAACACTTACCTTGATGGAATATGAAAGGAGATGGGGAAACATTTCAAGGTTACCACTGAGGAAGGGGTCATTTCAATATCCCCGAAACGCGTATGGGTTATACCTTGCACCGGCATGCTGGGACAGTAGTTTTCCTGAACTTTGAAGCAGAGACGGCTGTGTTAAAGACTGGCAACCACTGGAGAAAGCTCTGATGATACAAGGCTCCAACAAGCGCATAATCAGCTGATGACACTTAGCTCCAACAATCGCATAGTCAGCTGTTATTTGGCTTATTGCGAATCTTCTAAGTCCGGATAAAGACAGGAGGACACCGACTAGATCGAGGTAACATCAACACAGTTGCAACAACAGGTGGGACCCCACCTGGGTACGTTACCGCACTGTGCCTCTTCGTCCTCTTTGTCTTCTTTAAAGGACTTGTGATGTTTACATATGCGCTGCTGAAAGTCAGCAGTAATATCATACGGAACCACGATTATTTAAGAGGACGATCATTTGAGAATTCGCTCATTTAAAAGTGTTATCCGGGCATACGATTATATAAGAGGACTATTGCATTAAACATCTAATATATGGATTGCGGTTTTTCACATTTTGGATTTTGATTATTCATTGCTGCTATTATCCATACCTTTGCACTCTGACGAGTACCCACTGCTGCTATCTATGTGATTTATTTTTTTACATGTGATTTTTATGCTGCTTATATATATTGATTATATTTATGAATTACTGTTTCAAAATAAATTAGTTCTTATTTTGACTACATATACTGAGTGCCTGGTCTTACTGTTTTATTATTGATCCTGACAAAAAGATGTTTAATATTTAAAATGCTTTGTTTTAGTTGTTTTTTTCTCTTTGTTTTACATCATGTGTTGAAGACACTTAAGGGAGATAGTCAAGCTCTGCACTCATCTATCTCTGGTAGTCCAGTAGTGTGCATGCTTAGCCTACTACTCCATTCATATGGGGGCACAGGACCCGCTTTCTCGTGATTGCCTGATCTTTTAGTTCTCAGGAGGGATAAATCACCAGAGAGGAAGAAAGATCCCTTAGTCTGAGGTTCCGAGGTATCCACAGGGGAAAATATGCATTAGATCTGAGGTGGAGGTTGTTACTAGATGCACACATTATGTCCCTGAATGGTCAGTAAATTATTTTATACTGTGCTTATAATATTTATTCTTACAGTGTAATCATTTTTTATTCCTAATCTTAAGATCATACAGTCTATCACAATTATTACTGTATCATTGCTATTTCATGATTCTGGTGACCATTTGTATCTCCCTGCTCTCATGATATCTGCAAATTCCCCTTTTATGTTACTTAAGTGGTGGTAGCCTCTATGCTGACCTAGAATTTTGGAAAGGGTATGAAGGGTGGACCAGCAGAGTAGACATCTGTCGACATCTGAAGGCCTACTTCTGTGGATTTAATTTGAAGAGAAAGATTGTTGCCAATCCCCAGAACTAATGTAGGCAGAGTTATTTACCTTCTATGATGTTTTTTCCTTTTTATATTTATGTGCTACTAGCCTGGTCCAGTGGATGCCAGGACATTTTACTATTTTTTATTTATGGGTAAAGAGTGCATCATGTGAGGAAAATGTTCTGCAATGCACATCTCACTATTATGAGATTAATTATATATGGAACAGTCATCAATGAGTAACATCATCATAGACATAGAAACAGCATGTTTCCTACCTAAATATTCAACATAAAAATCTTACAAATTCACAACCGAACACTCCTCTTTGGAGAACAGCCTTTGTAAAAATGTTCCTAACGACCTCTCATGCCAGTGTGCGTCAATATGAAAATACACATTGCACAAAGCAACATAAAAGTAAACCTGCTAAAATGTCCTACAGCCCATGAATAAGACAGAAGCTCTGTCATATAATGCATTAACTGTTCCTTGATGTTTTTGAAGATGAGCCTTTGAAAGAAATGTATTTGTGTGGCAGGCACTCACATTCAACAGAAATGTCTCATCTGCCCTGTACACATACATGCAATGTTTTGCAATATTCAAGGTTTACAGTTATAGCAAGTCATTCATATAACATTATAATTGTAAATCTGTATTTATGGCATTTTCAAATTTAAAATTAGGCCAAGAGCTGTAATTTGAAGTTTTTATAATGCCTTTTGCCCCCCTTGAGGCCAGAAAAAAACTGCTATCTTTGTGCTCCCTATATTCCCATATTAGGGATTTTTGCTAATTATTTTTCCTTGTCCTTTGTCCTATAGAGAGAGAGAGGACAGAAAGTACTAAACGATACATCACAAATACTATGTGCTTTAATGTGATGTATTGTCATTTTGTAGAACAGTATGTTAAGGCCAAATATTCTCACACAAGCACTGCACAGCTCCTGTCAGTCGAAAAACATTTAATGAATATAAATGTGTAAGATTTCATTGTAACATATAGTTATTTATATAGTAATTATCTTTACTGCTCTAACAAGATGAGACTTTGTAAATGTGACTGAAAGTGTAAGTGAATATCTATCTATACAATGAAGGATCTATCATGTTTGCAGACTAAAGAGTGCACGCATTCATTTTATTTCTTATTCAAAATGATTAAGTTTTAGCTATAAAGAAAGACACAAATGGTACAATACAACAATGCCAATAAATTGAGAAAAATAACAGTTTCCATATTTAAACACTACAATAGCTGTTAATATATTAATATGAAAGTCGGTTGTTTCCACAGCCTGCATCTGCTTTGTTGTCTGTTCATCATTGCTACATTTTCTCAAAATCTGAAAGACCTACCTTGACAGTTTGTGACCTGAAGCTTAATCTCTACTGTGTATCTGCCGATGGTGAATTGTTTCTTCGAGCTACGCCCTTGGGCACTGGTCTGAAGGTAAAGAATATCATGCATGTATGAGTTTAACGTAAATGAAATAACTGTAATTCCCAGTAACATAATCTAGGGAAACATTACTTCTGCACTTTTATTATACTTTTGACATATGTTATACTTATTCTGACATCCAAAGTTAATGTTTTTATAATTTTGCATCAAATAACAATAAATCCTCAATAAAAATGGCTTATGAAGAAAGATGCTGAGAATGATTAATTCCTAGGTCAGCTAATTCATGTTACTCAGTTTCTCAAACAAAGCAGGTCCAGGAAAAGTATGAAAAGCTGCACATATTATACCTTATAACCAGTAGGGACTAGATAAATAATTTCCAAAAACCCTTTTAGGGTACTTTCACACTTGCGTTAAACTTTTCCGTATTGAGTTCCGTCCCAGGCGCTTAATACCGGAAAAAATTTATCAGTTTTAGGCCTCATGCACACGACCGTTGTGTGCATCCGCGTCCATTCCGTCATTTTTCACAGTTTAGCGGAGGTCCCAATAATTTCTTTGGAGCTGTGAAAAAAAAATGATAGTCCTCTGTTTTTTCTCCGCATCCGTGATTCAAGTCAATGGGTACGTAAAAAAAAACGGATGCACAACTTGTATGTTATCCGTGTCCTTTTTTCTTTCTACAAGACCTTGGTGGAATAAAATTACACTTTTCATTAACCTTCTTTTTTTTTCCCCTGTCAGACAAAAATAATGGAAGACACAAGGAAACACAACTAAAGCATAATCGGACACTGACCACTGAAGCCAAATCACTGACAGTGAAAAAACACTGTCGTGTGCATGAGGCCTTATCCTAATGCATTTTAAATGGAGAGCAATCTGTTCAGGATGCATTAGGATGTCTTCAGTTCAGTCACTGTATGGTTTTTGGACAGAGAAAATACTGCAGCATGCTGCTGTATTTTCTCCGTCTAAAATACCGGAACACTCGCTAGAATGAAGACGGATCTGGTATTGCAATGCATTTGTGAGACGGATCCGCATCCTGATCTGTCCACAAATGGTATCCGTTTGCATACAGATTGCCGGATCTGCGACGGAACTGCCTGCCGGAATCCAACAACGCAAGTGTGAAAGTACCCTTAGGAAATTCTGAGTTTATAGACGGGAGTTCCTTGTTCAATTCTCTCATCTGTTAGGGCCCTTTCACACTTGCATTGTCCGGATCCGGCGTGTACTCCATTTGCCGGAATTACACGCCGGATCCGGAAAAACGCAAGTGAACTGAAAGCATTTGAAGACGGATCCGTCTTCAAAATGCATTCAGTGTTACTATGGCAGCCAGGACGCTATTAAAGTCCTGGTTGCCATAGTAGTAGTGGGGAGCGGGGGAGCAGTATACTTACAGTCCGTGCGGCTCCCGGGGCGCTCCAGAATGACGTCAGAGCGCCCCATGCGCATGGATGACGTGTCCATGCGATCACGTCATCCATGAGCGTGGGGCGCCCTGACGTCACTCAGGAGCGCCTGCGGAGCTGCACGGACGGTAAGTATACTGCTCCCCCGCTCCCCACTACACTTTACCATGGCTGCCAGGACTTTAGCGTCTTGGCAGCCATGGTAACCATTCAGAAAAAGCTAAACGTCGGATCCGGCAATGCGCCGAAACGACGTTTAGCTTAAGGCCGGATCCGGATTAATGCCTTTCAATGGGCATTAATTCCGGATCCGGCCTTGCGGCAAGTGTTCAGGATTTTTAGCCGGAGCAAAAAGCGCAGCATGCTGCGGTATTTTCTCCGGCCAAAAAACGTTCCGTTCCGGAACTGAAGACATCCTGATGCATCCTGAACGGATTTCTCTCCATTCAGAATGCATTAGGATAAAACTGATCAGGATTCTTCCGGCATAGAGCCCCGACGACGGAACCCTATGCCGGAAGAAAAGAACGCAAGTGTGAAAGAGCCCTTAGCTAGAGAAAAAATAAACAAATAGCATCTCTCTCCATAGTCTTCAATGGGAACTATATAATACTTAATTTTCCCAGTGGGGGCAGAACAAGAGAACTGAACAGTGGCTGCTGGATTCTCATGTATATTACAGGTGATTACTGAGGGTCCCTGCACTGGGACACATTGTGATCGGCTTATTATCAGGGGACTGATCTAAGAAAAAAGACTGTCCAAAGAGGTCAACCACTTGAGTGTAAATTATTACACTATGTAAATATATATTCTTATAGAGGTCAAGTCCTTTATGTGTAAATCATCATACTATGTAAATGTGAATGGGACGGCAAAGTTATAATTACATCTGCTCTCCTGGCAAGCAGTTAAACAGTGAAGAGAAGGCAGCGCTTGTAGAAGCGCTTTGTGCTCTTTAAACAGCTGATCGGCTGGGTGGGGGCAGTCGGCCACCACCAATCTGATATTGATGACCTATCCTTAGGATAGGTAATCAGCATAAAAAAGTGGACAACTGCTTTAAATGTATTTCAATATTCTGGTGATGTGTACATTTTTACTGTTTGCTATACTGACAGGATACAAGGTCCTCATTTGTTGCAGGAAAAGAAAAATAAAGCTAAAAAGCTTGACCATAACCCCTGGAAAAGATCAGTATATATTGTGATGGAAAATGTATCAAGCAAGCCAAGGGGGGCAATACGCACAATCACAATACATTAGTAAGTGCCTTGTAATAACTTTATGTACATGATAAACGCCATTTGCTGAAGTGAGACAAACCCTTTAATTTTAATAGGCTATTGTCTATTCTATTTAGGAATGCCTGAAAATCCAGACAATGTAATAATTTGGCATCATGCTAGACTAGTGAATGCTTTCAGAATTTTGCTGTACATTCAGAATAACTGAGAAGTATTCATCACTATTCGGGTAGAACACCATCATATCCTTTATGGCATTTACCATATTTTTCCATAATCCTAAATTATGCAGTAACTTTCTTAATTCAGGAGCTATGTTTTATGGCATTACATTTTAACAGCGTGATCATTTAATCTGCATACATGTTTAAGGCATTTAGAGAATTTTGCTAAGGTACCTTTATATTCCTGTGATCTTCCTGAAATACAAAGTAAAATAGCAGAACCTACTTTAATTTCACAGTTTATGGTTTTCCTCATAACTTTTGAGGAGCAATTATTTGCTATGATTGCAATGCTCAAACGGAGGTAAATGATTAATGTAGCAAGAGGTCTGCACACAACATTACTGGGAATCCAGTTAGCAATTTTATGATAAGCAAAACTGAAATGATGTAGTCTCAGTTTTACTATGTTACAGCCATAATTACAATTCTGCAATGAGTCCTCAACATAATACAATTGGAGAACCAAGGTGGATTCATATTGGAAGAGATAGGTTTGGTGAAAGACATCTATTTTACCTATTTGATCATTTTCACTTCTTGTTAAACTTAATACCTCTGCCGTTTTCATAGTTATTTAAAAAAAACTTTACTACTATGGTTGGTGCATTGTACAAGACACTTTTAACCATACTGTTGTTTCTGATTTATAAATTTCAAAGCTGACAGTAGGTGTATAATTAGGTGTATATTTAGCACTTTTTCTCACCAATGGTCTTAGATTTTTCTAAACAAGGATAGTAATACTTAAAAGGGCAACTAGTAAAGATATTTTCAATGTAGAAAAGGAGCAAATATTGTTCATGTGCCACAATCATACTGTAGCAATATTTGTCCTTTATTTATTCCGACTGCAAATATTTCCATTGGTTGAAGTCAAAACCTTGATACGGTATATTATGATTTTTTTTTTAATTAAGCCATTTTTAAAGAGAAAAACACCACAACCTAATCTCAAATGATCCCTCATTGGCTTCCCTTAAGCATTAGCGATAACCAGGGACAGAGTTAAAGGCTCATGGGCCCTGGTGCAAGAGTTCAGCTTGTGCCCCCCTTTCCTCTGTGCTTTGTGGAAAGGGACAGGGGTGAACCTAGCCTTTCTGCTGCCTGAGGCAAAAAATTGAAATGGCACAAATAGTACTCCCCCATGCCAAATTCTTCACCTAACCACTTCCCTCTAGCCCTACTCTTAGGCTACAACTACATGGTAACACTGGGGACGGCCAGGATCGCAGAGTTACAGTGATCCCATAGAAATTAATGGGATCGCTGGATTTCTTGCAACTGGCACTGCGATCCTATTCATTTCTATGAGATCACCGCCATTCCTGTCTGTGACCAGTGTTGCTGTGTAGCCCTAGCCTAAAAGACATACTTTGAAAACATTACATACAGCGCTACAAAATACAGGAGAATACAGCGCCACATACCTCTTAGATCCAGTGACGTCTCATCTGATCCATTCAGACTAGACTGCCATGATGATTTCTTTCAGCCATGTTTTCTCTCTGGAGAGTTTGACAAACAGACATCTTAGTTTCCTCCTTTTCCATTATCATCCTCACTATCCACCTTAATGTGCCTGCTGTGCTCCCTAATACTATACTGCAGAAACAGGCCCCCTGAAAATACTAGTACCAATCAGATAGTGCCCCCTTCAATAATTATTGGCACATAATGCCATAAAAAATAACTGCGCCCAGCAAATAGTGTCCCTGACACTACTATTGTAAACATAATGTCCCAAAAATAATTGTGCTAAGGGTACTTTCACACTAGCGTTTTTGTTTTCCGGTATTGACTTCCGTCCTAGGAGCTCAATACCAGAAAAAAACTCTTTTATCCTAAGGCTCCATTCACACATCCGCAATTCCATTCCGCATTTTGCGGAACGGAATTGCAGACCCATACATTTCTATGGGGCCGCATCATGTGCGGCCCCGATCCGGAATTGCGGACCCGCACTTCCTGGTCCGCAATTCCGATCCTGAAAAAAATAGAACATATCCTATTCTTGTCCTCAATAGAGGACAAGAATAGGCATATTCTTTTAGTGCCGGCAATGTGTGGTCCGCAAAATGCGGAACGCACATTGCCGCTGTCCGTGTTTTGCGGATCCGCAGATCCGTGGATCCGCAAAACACACACGGATGTGTGAATGGACCATAATGCATTCTGAATGGAGAACATTCCATTCAGGATGCATCAGTTCAGTCCCTTTTACGTTTTTTGGATGGAGAAAATACCGCAGCATGCTGCAGTTTTATCTCCGACCAAAAATACTAAATATTTGCTGGAATGCCGGACCCAGCATTAATTTACATTAAAGTGTATTAGTGCCGGATCGCATGCACAGACCTTTAAAAATGCAAGAAAAAATTAATACCGGATTCGTTTTTCCGGATGACACCAGAGAGACGGATCCAGTATTGCAATGCATTTGTCAGACAGATCCGCCTGACAAATACCATCAGTTTGCGTCCGGATTGCCAGATCCAGCAGGCAGTTCCGGTGACGGAACTGCCTGCCGGAATCCTCTGCCGCAAGTGTGAAAGTACCCTAAGCTGATATTGTGCCCCCACTGTAATAGTGCTCCCCAAAGTCCCACCAATAGAAATAATTATCTGCCAGAGTGCCCTTAGTGTTAACAGGGTCCTCAATAGTAGTAATGCCCCATTGGACCCATACTAGTAATCATGTTACCTATAGTCCCCCACTAGTAATAATTCTCCTTATAATGTGTGCCAGTAAAAAAATGCCCTATGTGTGCCAGCACAAAAATACCCCCTTATAATGTCACCAGTGCAAAAAATGCCCCCTTAAAATGTGTGTTAGTGCAAAAATTACCCCTCTTAGTGCCCCCAGTAGAGCCAATGTCCCCATGGTGCCCCCATAATGTGTGCCAGTACAAAATGCTCCTATTTAGTGCCCCCAGTAGATGTCCCCATAATGCTTCCCCACCTCCCATAGTGGCTCAACAGCATGGTGCTAAATAAAAAACAATAAACTGAGATGCAGTGCAGGCCTCTTCATACCTGTTTCTTGAGCTGTATGCTGTCCTTCTCAGGAGGCTCAATGATGATTACGTCATCACACCACCTGTGCCAACCTCTGGCCTCAGGCCTAGTCCCTGTAGCCTATCAGAAGTAACGGCGGAGCAGGAAGAAATAGCTCCAGTGCCCCTCCGCAGCATCTAAGTATATCACTGTCCTGAGGACGGCGATACATAATTAGAAGTGTGCCACTGCCCTGTGGGCTCCACTGGCTTAGGGGCCTGGTCGCAATTGCAACCTCTGCGCGCCTGAGGCTAACACTATCCCAACAAAGGTAACATTTTGAACATGCCTACATGCCTGAATAATATACATACAAGTGTGGAGCAAGTGGTATAGAATTCAATGAAAGAACTGAGTATCAATTACAAATAAAAACAAGGTTTCCTAAGTGTCAACGTTCCTATCTCTAAATACTTTGTTGTCAATGAATCATCAACACAGTCTGGTTTGTCCATCTACCTAACCTGCAAAAGTTCTAATTTTTTCAAATTCTAGAGTCCTGTTCATAAAAAAAAAAAAAAACTATGGGGGATTTCAGAGATATCAGTTTGACTGATGTACATTTTTAGGCTATAAAAAGGGCATCGTTGGGTCCTTAGGAACAGGATGTACAACATTGAGCCTTAGTTATTAGTGTTGAGCGCGAATATTCTAATCGCAAATATTTATCGTGAATATCGGCACTTCAAGAATTCACAAAAATCTAGAATATAGTGCTATATATTCGGAATCGCAAATATCCTAGTTTTTTTTTTTCATCAGTACTACTGCTTCTTGCTTATGGGCCAATGGGAAGGCTGCAATATTTTTGTCAGAGCTTAGCAACATCCCTAGCAACAAATAGGAAAGTTGCCTACCCCTTTACTATATAGGAAACTCCCTAGCAGCCATTTTCTGCAGTTTTTTGGCAGTTCTGAAAGAGAGAGCAGTGTCATTGCTGTGCTCTGTGTTTTGCAGAATCATTTGGATCCTTATTTAATTACATTAGATAATTAGTTAGCTCATATATATAATACAGATAGTTAGTGGGAGATAGTCAGTGTGGGTTAGATAGTAATATATTGTAGCTGATAGGTTCCAGTGCAGGGTGTTAGGTAGTGTAATAGGAATTACAGTGCTGTGAAGTCTTTGTCTTTCGTCTAAGAAAAAATAAAAATAAAAGAAGTAATTTGCTGCCTGTTTTTCTGAAGAGAAAGAGATATTTCTCTTCTGTTCATACATACATAGTACAGACATAGTGCTTTGATGTCACAACTGATGTCACAGTAATATTTACTCAGACCTGATAAAATGTGAAGTTGCATGTATTGCGCCAAAAATATGCGCATCATTAGTGCCGATTTGCTCAATTGCGAATATATTGGAGCACTCTATCAGGAGTTCTTCCTCACAGTCACAAAAGTTGCTGCCAACTATTTACTCCAGTCTCAGGAAACTTCTAAAAGTTTGACAAATGTAGCAAAAGTGAGCCATGCCTGTATTGCGTGCGCAATGCGTGCAAATTACATTGCCGATTTTCGCAATCAAGAAAATAATGACTGAAGACCGCGAATTCTAGAATTTAGGCGAATATTAGGCCATAAATTAGTGAAATATCGCAAAAACAAATATTGCCTATGCTGCTCATCCCTATTAGTTATACAGAACTCTCAAACTTGGGACTCCTCCAAAACAGATGCATTAGATCACTTACACTCTACTGACATTTTTATGGTGGTTAGCTGAGCCTTATCCCTGCTCTTAGTAGTACAGTGCCTTGAAAAAGTATTCATATCCCTTCATATTTTTTCATGTTACACCCACAAATTTAAATGTATTTTATTGGGATTTTATCTGATAGACCAACACAAAGTAGCAATTATGTGTGAAGTGAAAAGAAAATGATATATGTTTGGCTCGAGCATCGCTATGCCCGGCACATGGCGGTACTCGGCCGAGTACTGCACGTCCTCAAGCGCCATGCTCAAATCTCCTCCCCGCACGATTCGCGGCTGCTAAGCAGCCAATAAACATGCAGGTAAGTACTGCCATCACTGTAATGCCAGTAGCCATGTTGGCTACTGGCATTACAGTGTTTGGCTGGCCGAAACGCATCATCGGGTGCTATATAGCACCCTATGACGTGGGTTCGGCTCATTGCGAGTCAGGGAGAGCTGCGCTTAGGAAGGGACAGATAGTGTAGGGAGTTTGTGATCACAATTTATTCAATTTTAAAACATTTCAAAGACCCAAAAGTCCTTTTAAGGACTATTGTGTGTGGTGGCAGCAATTTAATCTTTCAAAGAATTTTTAGATTTTTTTTTCTATACTTTGCAATTCTTTTTCTATAGAGGGCGTCTGCAGTGACTTGTGACATCTGTTCAGCAATACCTTCTGTGTGTCAGGGGCAGAGATGGGAAGAATATTATTGTTTTTTTTTCCCCTATAAACGGTCCCTGCAGTGAATTGTCACATCTGTGCTGCAATAGTGTGTGTGTGTCAGGCCCAGATATTGGGAAAAATATTAGCGAAAACAATTATATTTTTCCATAATTTATCCACATAAATTAGCGAAATCAGGGCGGTGCAGGACACCACTCTTGAAGTCAGCCCAGTGCGAGCAGGTGGTCGGTTAGATTGCAGCAGATAGTGCTTCCAGTTGGTTAAGCACCACCCTGTCTTCAACCAAGTCTAGTCTCAGTAGCCAGGAGTCTGGTCCACACAATCCTCACCCTGATCCTCCTTCTTCCCACCATTTACAGTCTGGCCAAACAAGTGATCCCACACTCGGATATTCCAAGGATCTCTTTTCATCGTCATTAATTGATTTGGCCCTCTCGCCAAGCAAGCTTGAAGAGAGACCTGAGATCTTGTGCCCCGATTCCCAACCTCTTGAGCATCCAGAGTCACAAGAACATGACGCTGGGGAACGGCAATTAGTAATAAAGTGGATGATGATGAGACACAGTTGCCAATGACTCAACTGCAATTACTGTCTCAAGAGGTTGAGGAAGAGGATGACACACAGTTGTCAATCACTGAGGTTGTGGTTAGGTCAACAAATCAGGATGATGATCAGAGTGAGGAAGTGGAAGAGGAGGTGCTGGACGATGAGGTCACTGAGCTAACCTGGGAAGGTGGCAACAAGCCGAGCGAGGAGAGCAGTACAGAGGGGGAGGGATCTGCACCACTGCAACAGGCTGGAAGAGCCAGTGGGGTAGCAAAAGGTAGAAGGCGGGTACCGCCGAAAAGGCCCGCCACTGTTCCACGGAGCACCCCCTTGGGTAAATCTCCCTTGCCAAGGGGTAGGTGTTCAGCAGTATGGCGCTTTTTGGAGGAATGTGCGGACAACAAAAGAATACCCTAATAGGTGGGCCGAATGCCTGGGTCCACAATCTGTGTCTGCGGGTCACACCACTGCCTCCTCTTCCCCTGTGTTACGTGCTGGCCAATATCCTGTCCAAGACGCAGGCCCAGATGCCTCCCGCCCTGCACCTGGACCTTCGCAAGCACCATAAGCGACCACATCCACTTCCCTGTCCCAGCGCAGCGTCCAAATGTCATTACCTCAGGCATTTGAACGCAAGTGCAAATACCCAGCCACCCACCCACAGGCCATAGCACTAAATGCGCAGCTTTCCAAATTATTGGCCCTGGAAATGTTGCCATTTAGGGTTGTGGACACTGAGGCCTTCCTCAGCCTGATGTTGACAGCTGTCCCTCAATACGCAGTCCCCAGCCCCCACTATTTTTCAAGGAGTGCCGTGCCAACCTTACACCAACATGTGTCCCGTAACATCACACGTGCTCTGACCAACGCAGTTACTGGGAAGGTCCACTTAACCACGGACACATGGACAAGTGTTTTCGGCCAGGGATGCTGCATTTCCCTGATGGCACACTGAGTGAACATTGTGGAGGCAGGGAACGACTCGTACCCTGGGATGGCACAGGTGCTACCGACGCCAAGGATTGCAGGCCCCAATTCCATCAGGGTTTCCACCACCATCTATGTTAGTGGCTCCAACCCCCACTTCTCCTCCTCCGCCTCCTCCTCCACTTCCACCTCCGAATTATCCACGTGCAGCACCAGTCAGTCATCAGTCGGTAGCTGGAAGCAGTGTAGCACTACAGTGGGGAAGCAGCAACAGGCCCAACTGAAGCTGATCTGCCTAGGTGACAAACAGCACACCACCGCAGAGCTGTGGCAGGGGATAAGAGATCAGACTGAGCTGTGGCTCTCGCCACTCAACCTAGAATCAGGCATGGTTGTGTCTGGTAATGGCCGTAACTTGGTGGAGGCTTTGGAGCTGGGCAACCTTAGACACATCCCATGCCTTGCCCACATATTCAACCTTGTGGTTCAGAAGTTTCTAAAAACATACCCCAATTTGCCTGAGCTACTGGTGAAGGTGCGCTGCGTGTGTGCACATTTCCGCAAGTCACTGACAGCTTCAGCCGGTCTGTCAATGCTGCAGCAGAGCTTTAACTTGCCAGCTCACCGGCTGTTGTGTGACGTGAGCACGTGCTGGAACTCCACGTTCCACTTTGTTGGCCAGGCTTTGTTGGCAGCAGAGGGCAGTTGTGGAATACCAGCTGCAAAATTGTCGTCGCCTTTCCAGTCAGCTTCCGCTATTCACAAGCGAGGAGTGGGCATGGATGTCTGACCTCTGTGAGGTTTTACGCAACTTTGAGGAATCAACACAGATGTGAGCAGTGATAACGCTATTATGAATGTCACTATCCCACTTCTGTGTCTTCTCAAACGCTCGCTGCTCACAATAAAGGATGAAGCTTTGCATGTGGAAGAGGTGGAAATGGGGGAAGACATTACACAGGTTGATGCTAGCCAGACCACCTTCAGTTTGTCTTCTCAGCGCGAATTGGAGGCTGAAGAGGAGGAGGATCAGGAGACGGTTGCCTCAGCTACAGAGGGTAGTCCCATGAAAGTTTAATTCCATCTGTTCTGCGTGGGTGGGCAGAAGAGGAGGAAGAGGATGAGATTGGGAGTGATTTTCCTGATGACGACAGCGAAGTCTCGCCTGGTGGTACTCTGGCACACATGGCTGACTTCATGTTAGGCTGCCTTTCCCACGACCCGCGCGTTATACGCATTTTAAACAACACAGATTACTGGTTGTTAAACCTTCTCGACCTCCGCTACAAAACGAACTTCTCATCTCTCATTCCTCAGGTGGAGAGGACGAGCAAAATTGTGCAGTACCAGAAGATCCTTGTTGAAAAATTGCTCCAAAATTTTCCATTTGACAACGTTGGCGGCAGAGTCCATACTTCCTTGGCCAACCGAGGAGGGGAGACAAGGATAACAGAAAGCAGTTTCAACATAGGCAGGGCAACACTCTTAAAATCATGGGACAGTTTAATGACACCCTGTCAGCACCCTCACCCTGATGTGCGGACTACTGCCACAAGGAGAGAAAAGTTTTGGAAGATGGTGAAGGAGTGCATAGCAAACCGTGTCAGCGTCCTCAATGATCCCTCAGTGCCTTACAACTACTGGGTGTCCAAGGTGAACACGTGGCACGAACTGGCGCTTTGCGCTTTGGAGGTGCTAGCCTGCCCTGCTGCCAGCGTTTTGTCTGAGCGTGTATTTAGTGCTGCTGGTGGCATTATAACAGATAAGCGTAGCCGCCTGTCCACTGAAAATGCTGACAGGTTGACTCATATAAAAATGAACAAGGCCTGGATTGACCATGACTTCTCGACTCCACCAGAGGAATGCTGATGAACATAAAGGCACTTTACATGTGTTGTTTTTAATGTAGTTAATAGACTCTATTCCCATGCACCCCTTCCACCACAAACAAGGGTATATGGTTGAATCTTCCTTTTCTCATCCTCCTCCTCCTCTTCTGTCATATCAACATGCATTGCTTATTTGTCACATATAATGACTTCGAATATAATTTTTTAGACGGTCTGCTCACCAGCAGGCCGTCACATATAATTTTTTAGAGGGTCCGCTCACCAGCAGGCCCTCACATCAAATTTTTTACAGGGTGCACTCACCAGCAGGCCCTCACATATAATTTTTTAGAGGGTCCGCTCACCTGCAGGCCTGCAACTAAAATCTTTTACAGGGTCAGCTTACCTGCAGGCCCAAACCTAAAATCTTTTACAGGGTCAGCTCACCTGCAGTCCCGCAACTCAAATCTTTTACAGTGTCAGCTCACCTGCAGGTCCGCAACTCTAATCTTTTACAAGGTCAGCTCACCTACAGGCCCAAACCTAAAATCTTTTACAGGGTCAGCTCACCTGCAGGCCCACAACTCAAATCTTTTACAGGGACCGCTAACCTGCAGGCCTTCAAATCAAATCTTTTACAGGGTCAGCTCACCTGCAGGCCCGCAACTCAATGTGAATGAGGCCCTCCTTTATGTGATATACAGATTGTATCGGAGTGCCTCTTCCTTGTATTTTTTTTGCAGCACTTGCACTTTTATACAAGTAAATATACAGGAAAGAATGTTTTCAATCAATTTTTCCTATAAAATCGTTTTTTTTTTTTAACTTTGATTTTGTGAGTAAAACATTAATTAGATTGTGGGCCTGGTGATCAGTTTAAGGCCTTTTAGGCAGCAGCAGCATGGTGATAAAAATGAGTGGCAAGGTGAGATGGCAGCATGAGGCCACATAGTTGCACATTGACTGAGTCTGGATAAAAGACTAAGGCCACAGATTGTTTAGAAAGATGCAGATGGAAGGTCTGTGGAGCTGCATCACAGTCACCTGCAGATTAATGCAGACCAGGGGCATAGCTATAGGGGAATCAGGGGAAACTGCAGCTTTGGGGCCCTGACCCAGTAGGGGCCCATCCAGGAGAAGGAGGACTAAAGGATTTGGTCAGGGCACCCTCAACAGTATTACACAATTAAATTATATACAGTGACAGTATAGACAGTGTATAAAACAGATGGAACAGCTGCCAGTGCCAACCCTGGTCTGAGAGAGCGATCTTTACTAGCCACAGGAATGGGGGCAGCATGAAAGGAAGGGGTCGCTAAAAAATTACTGTGGGATGGAGCCCCATTAAAAAATTTGCTGTGGGGCCCAGTCATTTCTAGCTACGCCACTGATGCAGCCCACAAAAGTAAGTTGGGTTTATCGATTCCAAAACCTTAATTAAATTGTGAGCCTGGTGATCAGTTTAAGGCCTTTTAAGCAGCATCAGCAGCAGCATGGTGATAAAAATGAGTGGCAAGGTGACATGGTGTGGAGATGGCAGCATGAGGAGGCCACATAGTGGCACAATGACAGAGTCTGGATAAAAGACTGATGCCACAGATTGTTGAGAAAGATGCAGATGGAAGCAAATCTGTAGAGCTATATGACGGTCACCTGCAGATTAATGCAGCCATCAAAATCAAGTTGGGTTTGTCGGTTCTGCCTCAGCTCACCAGCAGGCCCGCTACTCAAATCTTTTAAAGGGTCATCTCACCTGCAGGCCCTCAGCTAATTATACCTAATAGGTAATTTGTGCGCATGCTGCCTTGCTTGGATGTGGTAGCCGTAGCCGTTTCTCAGGCTCCTTCTCCGGAATCAAACACTGATTCCCCGTTACCCGTAGTTTACAATGGTTTTGAGCTGACAATTACATCGAAAGTTGATAGGCCAGACATCTGAATTGATCGTCGCCGTCACGGGGACATGCCATCGGCCCCAGGTTAACTAGAGTCACCAAAGCGGCAGCAGACCAACGCCCATAATGTTTTAGATGGTCAGATCAGCAGGCCCTTGCTCCTAATATTTTTGAGGGTCACCAGGGTCATCAATCATAATTTTGAGGGTCACCAGGGTCATCAATCATAATTTTTAAAGGGTGTGTGTGATGCCCTCCTTTATGTGTAACTAAGGGTGTATCGGAGTGCCTCTTCCTTGTAATTTTTGGCAGCACTTGCACTTTATATACAAGTAAATATTCAGGAAAGAATGTTTTCTATCAATTTTTCCTCTAAAATAGATTTTTTTCCCCTTCGTTTTGTGCGCATTATTGTCATTATGTAAAAGTGCCATACTATTCGGACAACATAGTTCCCAGCAGCGACCAGCAAGTCCAAGATGCATCCATACATCCTCCCTATGCTGTTACAAAACCATTTCAGTGGTGTTACCAACAATTTCTGACATTTTCTTATGAACCAGGCACCCTCCCCTCTTCAGAGCAGGGGGTACCTGGTTTAATGCTTGGGTTCTCCCATTGACTTCCATTATTCTCGGGTGCTCGGTCGATAACCGAAATATCCCGATGTGTTCGGCCTGAGCCCTCGAGCACTACGGTGCTCCATCAACTATAGTGGTTTTAAAAAAAAATTATAAATAAAAATCTAGAAAGTGTACAGTATATTTGTATTCAGCCTCCTTGAGTCAATACTTTGCAGGAACACCTTTTGCTGCAATTACAGCTGCAAGTCTATAGGGGTTTGTCTCTACAAACTTTGCACATCTAGAGGCTGAAATTTTTGCCCATTCTTCTTTGCAAAATAGCTAAAGCTCAGTCAGATTGGATGGAGAGTGTCTGTGAACAGCAATTTTCACGTCTTGTCACAGATTCTCAATGGGATTTAGGTCTGGAATTTGACTGGGCCATTCTAACACATGAATATGCTTTGATCTAAGCCATTCTATTGAAGCTCTGGTTGTATGTTTAGGGTCGTTTGCTGCTGGAAAGTGACCCTCCACCCCAGTCTCAAGTCTTTTCCCCTAGAATTTCCCTGTATTTAACTCCATCCATCTCTGAACAGCTTCCATGTCCCTGCTGAAGAAAAGCATACCTACCGCACGATGCTCCTACCACTTTGTTTTACGGTGGGGATGGTGTGTTCAGGGTGATGTGTAGTTCAACTTTGGATTCATCTGACCAGAGGACCATTTTCCATGTGTTTGCTACGTCCCCCTACATGATTTGCAGCAAAGTGCAAACAGGACTTCTTATGGCTTGCTTTAAAAAATGGCTTTCCACTTGCCACTCTTCCTTAAAGGCCAGTTTTGTGGAGTACGTGACTAACAGTTGTCCTGTGGACAGATTCGCCACCTGCACTGTGGATCTCTGCAGCTCCTTCAGAGTGACCATGGGCCTCTTGGCTGCTTCTCTAATTAGTGCTCTCCTTGCCTGTGCTGTCAGTTTAGGTGGATTAGCTATGTCTTGGTAGGTTTGCAGTTGTGCCATACTCCTTCCATTTTCCCATGATGGATTGAACAGTTCTCCGTGAGATGTTCAGAGCTTGGGATATGTTTTCATAACCTTCTCCACATCAATCCCTGACCTATCTGGTGTGTTCCTTGGTTTTCATGATGCTGTTTGATCACTAATGTTCTGTAACAAACCTCTGAGGCCTTCACTGAACAGCTGTAGTTGTACTGAGAATAAATTACACAAAGGTGAACTCTATTTACTAATTAGGTGACTTCTGAAGGCAGTTGGTTACACTGGTTTGTATTTAGGGGTATCAGAGTATAGGATGTAAAATACAAATGCACAACACACTTTTCAGATTTGTATTTATAAAAAATTTAGAAAACCGGTATCATTTGCTTTTCACTTGACACATACTGTACATGCTACTAAATGTAGCTATAGGGACTGAAAAACTAGTACCATTAATCCCTGAATTTGAGATATACACCAGATACACAGCTCAGGCCACCTCAGAAATACCTAGGGATTTTCATGCTATACTATACTCTATAACTCAAAGTCACAATTTAGACATACAAAGCTCTCAGGGCCAACACCTTACGACCTTCTCTGACAAACGGGTTTGCTTACGCTGTCTCAGGCTGTAATTGAAAGTCTCAAATATCCATAACTTCAGATACAAAAGACATTAAGTCTTCTCTGTGGTAGTACTCTAAGACTACACATACAGGTGAAACTCGAAAAATTAGAATATCATGCAAAGTTCATTTATTTCAGTAATGCAACTTAAAAGGTGAAACTAATATATGAGATAGACTCATTACATGCAAAGCGAGATATTTCAAGCCTTTAATTTATTATAATTTGGATGATTATGGCTTATAGCTTATGAAACCCCAAAGTCACAATTTTGAGGTACCCTTTGCTCAAGGGATATGGATTAATTAGCTGACTAGAGTGTGACACTTTGAGCACAGAATATTGAACCTTTTCACAAAATTCTGATTTTAGGCTGCATTAATGCAATTTTTTTTTAATTTGCATTGCTGAAATAAATGAATTCTAATTTTTCGAGTTTCACCTGTATGTGAAATAAAAGTCTACAAAATACTACCTACAGATATCATATATTTAGAGGCATTGGTTCTATCTTAGATGAAGAACTTAATTTCAGTGCTGATGACAAATGTACCTGTCTGACTAGTATCCTGTTTTGTGCTATCATAGCTACCAATAATTATACCAAATATATAGTAAAAGATATCTAAAATGACTTATAAATTGTGTTAAGGGTCTTATATTTAATATATTCCATAGAGGCAGTCTTTTTCCACACAGGGAAAGAAACTATCTTCAATTATAACATGTCATGCCCTGCTCAGGCTATGTGCGGAGGTCTGACAGGTTAGCAGCACATGTGTAGCCTTTTGTTTTTGTTTTGGAGTTGAGCTATATCCGCCTCCCTTCAGGTGCACTGGGTGGGGTCGTTGGTTTGAAATTAAATTACGCCCACTCCCAGTGTCCTGTGCGGGTTAAAGCTTCTGTCTGGCTCAGAGGAAGGAAGGAAGGATTTGCTGTTCCTGCTCAGTAAAAGATAAGTTGGTTTTGTTATCTTGTGGTTGTCTGTCTAGGCTGTTTGAGAGACTCCGGCCCCCTCCAGGTCTGAGGGAGCAGGCTGCCTCTTTCCCCCTTTCACCATCTTAGGGATTTTAGTGAATATTCAGCCTAGGCATGGGGGCACGTTTATTCCCACCTTCAGGGTCTGAACGTGGGCTTAGAAGTCTAGGGAGAGCTAGTAGGGATTGTCAGGAGGTGACCTTTATCCCCAGCTTCTTGCCTAGACACTTGTTTGTTGATATTCTGTGTATCTTGTATCCTGTCCGCCGTGACATTATAACCCGCCAATACTTTGACTGCCATTTCTCAGCTGTTTTGAGATGGAGTCAATTGAAGGACTAGTTGATCGCATGCAGGGATTATCCCTAGAGGTTGCGAATCTGGTAATTCGGTCACACGGTGTCAGAATGCTCTGGCATCAGGTGCAATAGGAGGAAGTCAGATTTATGGGGAGCCTAAAGTCGCTCTCCCTGATAGATTTGCAGGGGGTGTGGATGGTTTTGTTATCTTGTGATTGTCTGTCTAGGCTGTTTGAGAGACGCCGACCCTCTCCAGGTCTGAGGGAGCAGGCTGCCTCTTTCCCCCTTTCAACATCTTAGGGATTTTAGGGAATATTCAGCCTAGGCATGGGGACACGTTTATTCCCAGCTTCAGGGTCTGAACGTGGGCTTAGTGTCACAGATGATGTTGCAGATAGCTGGAAGTTATGGATAAACATCCGACTGGCTTGATCCCAAACTAAGGAGCATAAAGGTGACCCCTATAAAACCCTAAGAGCTCACCCTGACTGCTAAGCACATACAAGGGTCTCATAGGTAGACGATTGCATGCCCTCGTACCTAGACTGTATGACACCTGAAAACCCTATAATAGTAAGGGGACACGACCACCAGCTCCCTGCACTTAACACGGAGGGAGACAGGGTCACCTAGAATCAAGCCAGCAAGGAAACACAATACATGAAAGGACTTACATCTGAACAAGCAGTAACAGGAGTCTCCAGCAGTGAACACTTCAATCCAGGAAGTAGTATAAACCACAAAGTGAGGCAGTATGGGTGGGAATATAAAGGGAGGCAATTAGTGTAAATAGGTGACAGCTGGGAGAAGGAAAGGAGATGACAAATTGAAACCAAAACAAAGAACATCATGCAAGAGGTACAGAAGAACGTCTGCCAGACCTTCTCAGAGAGCTGGCGGTGACAGTACCCCTCCCTCTACGGGTGGACTCCGGACACTCAGAGCCCACCTTCTCAGGATGGGACCTATGGAAAGCCCTGATGAGACGAGTGGCCTTAATGTCCACCACTGGGACCCACATCCTCTCCTCAGGACCATAACCCTCCCAATGAACGAGGTACTGGAGAGAACCGCGGATAATGCGAGAATCCACAATCCTAGAGACCAGAAATTCAAGATTACCATCAACAACAATCGGAGGAGGAGGCAAAGAGGATGGTACAGTGGGTTGGACATAAGGTTTTAATAGGGACCTGTGAAAAACATTATGGATCTTCCAAGTCTGAGGAAGATCAAGACGGAAGGCAACGGGATTGATGACGGACAAGATCTTGTAAGGCCCAATAAACTTAGGACCCAACTTCCAGGAGGGAACCTTCAGTTTGATATTCTTTGTAGACAACCACACCAGATCACCCACATTCAGGTCCGGACCAGGCACACGTCTCTTATCCGCCACACGCTTATATCTCTCACTCATTCTCTTCAGATTACCCTGAATCTTTTGCCAAATAAATGACAAAGACGAGCAAAATCTCTGCTCATCAGGTTAACCAGAAGACCCCTCTCCAGAGAATGTCCCAAACTGCGGATGAAACACATATGCACCAAAAAATGGTGACTTATCAGAGGACTCCTGGCGACGGTTATTTAAAGCAAACTCAGCAAGGGACAAAAAATAACACCAATCCTCCTGATTCTCTGCCACAAAACAGCGCAGATATCTGATTGACGCGTTCGGTCTGACCATTCAACTGCGGGTGAAAAGCAGAAGAGAACGACAACCGAACCCCCAAGCGAGAACAGAAGGCCTTCCAGAATCTGGAAACAAATTGCGTGCCCCTATCAGAAACGATGTCTGCAGGAATGCCATGCAATTTGACAATGTTATCAACAAATGCTTGCGCCAGCGTCTTAGCATTGGGTAACCCAGGAAAGGGAATGAAATGCGCCATTTTGCTAAAACGGTCCACTACTACCAGAATCACAGTCTTCATCGAGGAACGAGGCAGGTCCGTAATGAAGTCCATGGACAGATGTGTCCAAAGACGGGAAGGAATGGGTAACGGGAGGAGAGAACCCGATGGCCGTGAATGAGGGACCTTGGCACGAACGCAGGTCTAGCAGGCTGCCACAAAACCCTCAACCGTCTTACGAAGAGCCAGCCACCAGAATCTCCAAGCAATGAGATCCACTGTGGCTCTACTCCCCGGGTGCCCAGCAAGGACAGTATAGTGGTGCTCCTTAAAAACCTTGTGTCGTAAAGCGAGAGGCACAAATAACCTCCCAGGAGGACAAAGATCAGGAGCCTCTGCCTGGGCTGCCTGAACCTTTGCCTCCAAATCAGGATAAAAAGCAGAGACGACCACCCCTTCAGCCAAAATGGGACCCGGGTCTTCAAAGTTCCCCCCTCCCGGAAAACAAAGTGACAGGGCATCAGCCTTCACATTTTTAACCCCAGGGCGGAACGTGACAACAAAATTAAACCTAGAAAAGAATAAAGACCATCTGGCCTGTCTCAGGTTCAGACGCTTGGCTGATTCCAAGTAGGCCAGATTCTTATGGTTGGTAAACATGGTAATAGGGTGTCTGGCTCCCTCTAGCCATGAGCGGCATTCCTCAAAAGCTAATTTGATGGCCAACAACTCCCTATCTCCCACATCGTAATTTCTCTCTGTGGAGGAGAGTTTCCTTGAGAAAAAGGCACATGGTCGCCATTTGGCAGGAGAGGGACCGTGAGATAAGACCGCACCCACACCCACCTCAGAAGCATCTACCTCAACAATAAAAGGTAGAGAGACATCAGGTTGTACCAAAATGGGAGCGGAAGCAAAACTCTCTTTGATACTAGAAAAGGCCTTAAGCGCATCTACCGACCAGGAGGAAAAATCTACCCCCTTTTTAGTCATATCAGTGAGTGGCTTAACAACAGAGGAATAATTCAAAATGAACTTTCTGTAATAATTGGCAAAACCCAAAAACTGCATCAGCGCCTTCTGATTCTCAGGAAGCTCCCAAACAAGCACAGCGCGGACATTCTCAGGGTCCATGCAAAAACCAGAAGCGGAGAGAAGAAAACCAAGAAATTGAATCTCTGGAACCGCAAACACACATTTTTCCAGTTTAGCATACAATTTATTCTCCCGCAGAATCAGCAAGACCTGACGTAGGTGGTCCCTATGAGTTTTGAAATCAGGAGAAAAAATCAAAATGTCATCTAGATACACCAGTACAAATTTCCCCATTAAATGATAAAAAATGCTGTTCACAAAATGTTGGAAGACGGCCGGAGCATTCATCAAACCAAAGGGCATAACCAAATTCTCAAAATGGCCCTCAGGGGTATTGAATGCCGTCTTCCATTCGTCCCCTTCCCAGACCCTGACTAGGTTGTATGCCCCTCTTAAATACAACTTAGAAAAAACTTTAGCCCCAACAATCTGGTTAAACAGGTCCGGTATCAGAGGAAGCGGATATGGGTCACGAATTGTGATACAGTTCAGCTCCCTGAAATCCAGACAAGGTCTTAAAGAACCATCTTTTTTCTTAACAAAAAAAAAAAAAACAGCGGCAGCAGGTGACTTCGAGGGTCGGATGTGTCCCTTTCTCAGGCTCTCAGAGATATAAGTACGCATAGCGACTCTTTCAGGTTGTAAGAGATTGTATAAATGTGATTTTAGCAGCTTGGCGCCTGGGATGAGATTAATAGGGCAATCGTACTCCCGGTGAGGGGGCAGCTCCTGGACACCACTCTTGGAAAACACATCCGAAAATTCAGAGAGAAAAGATGGTACAGTCTTGGTAGAAACCTCTGAAAGAGACGCCGTGAGGCAATTCTCTCTGCAAAAGTCACTCCAACTATTTATTTGCCTTGCTTCCCAATCAATGGTGGGGTTATGTTTAGTGAGCCAGGGTAGCCCCAACACTAGAGGAGTATGTAATCCGCTTAGGACGAAACATGACATATCCTCAACATGAGCATCACCCACAGTCAAACGGATATTGTGAACTATGCCCTTTAACGATTTTTGACAAAACGGGAACTACAAGCAAACGGCAAACCTTCAATTTCCACATCAACCTTGCCAATAGTAGCAAATGGAAAGTTTTTAGAGGGTTTTTTTCTTTTTGTTTCTTTATTACACTCAGAAAACTCCCTGAATCTCCTAGAGGGGCAAACATTAGCCAAATGATTTATACCCCCACAACAGAAACAAACCCTCCTCTGAGAGCTGAATCCTCTACTATCAGAGGCAAGCGAACCCAGCTGCATGGCCTCCTGCTCAGAGGGGATTGAGAGAGACTGAGGCCCCTGCGCACTGAATGAGACCGCCCCACTGTCCTTGGACTGAATATGACAGGAAGGAGTGGTCTCTCCTCTCTCTCTAAGACGCCTGTCAATACGATCAGCTAGAGACATGGCAGACTCCAACGATGCAGGTCTCTCATGAAAAGCAAATGCATCTTTCAATCCCTCCGAAAGACCATGGCAAAATTGACTTCGGAGTGCAGCATCGTTCCAACCAGTATCAGCTGCCCATCTCCAAAATTCAGAACAATATATCTCTGCGGACTGTTTACCCTGGCATAAAAGACGCACTTTAGATTCAGCCAGAGCAATACGATCCGGGTCATCATATATCTGCCCCAGGGCTACAAAAAGTTAATCCACCGATCGGAGGGGCCGTGCCCCCACCGGCAGCGAAAAGGCCCAAGACTGAGCGTTATCCCTATGCAGCGAGATGATGATCCCCACCCTCTGCTCCTCATCACCAGAGGAATGGGGAAGTAGGCGAAAATGGAGTTTGCAAGCCTCTCTAAAGCGATAAAAATCTCACTACCCCCGGAGAACCTATCCGGAAGCGAGATCTTAGGCTCGGAACAAAAATCCATGAACGCAAGCAGAACCGGACACCTGAAACTGAGACACAGTTTTACGGAGATCTGCTACCTCCAGTGAAAGACCCTGCATGCGGTCAATCAAGGCTGAAACCGGATCCATGCTTAAGACGGTAATGGCGGTTTATAATGTCACGGATGATGTTGCAGATAGCTGGAAGTTATGGATAAACATCCGACTGGCTTGATCCCAAACTAAGGAGCATAAAGGTGACCCCTATAAAACCCTAAGAGCTCACCCTGACTGCTAAGCACATACAAGGGTCTCAGAGGTAGACGATTGCATGCCCTCGTACCTAGACTGTATGACACCTGAAAACCCTATAATAGTGAGGGGACACGACCACCGGCTCCCTGCACTTAATACGGAGGGAGTCAGGGTCACCTAGAATCAAGCCAGCAAGGAAACACAATACATGAAAGGACTTACATCTGAACAAGCAGTAACAGGAGTCTCCAGCAGTGAACACTTCAATCCAGGAAGTAGTATAAACCGCAAAGTGAGGCAGTAAGGGAGGGAATATAAAGGGAGGCAATTAGTGTAAATAGGTGACAGCTGGGAGAAGGAAAGTAGATGACAAAGTGAAACCAAAACAAAGAACATCATGCAAGAGGTACAGAAGAACGTCTGCCAGACCTTCTCAGAGAGCTGGCGGTGACACTTAGAAGTCTAGGGAAAGCTGGTAGGGATTGTCAGGAGGTGACCTTTATCCCCAGCTTCTTGCCTAGACACTTGTTTGTTGATATTCTGTGTATCTTGTATCCTGTCCGCCGTGACATAACATTGATAGACTACTAATGTAGCAATCCTTAACTTGACATTTAGCATCTTAAATACACAAGGTATTTAACACTTTAAGTGTCAAGTTAAGGATTGCTACATCAATATCTTTTGTCAAACTTACATATAAATTAATAGACCAATATTTAGAGAGTCAATGTTGTTGGACTGGACTACCTTTGACCAAGTATAGAAGATGATTCTGAGGACCTACCTTCTATCTATTGTAAGAAGGTACAAGGAATCATCGTGGATGATAAGTATGTGTCACCAAGGTTCCTGGCCTCAATGGAGTAAGAGCCAGTTTTCATGTGTCAGCAGCAGTTGCTGTTTGACACTTTGCTATTTAGTATAGCTGTAAATAGCTGATCCGGGACGGCTCTTACTGGGAGTAGTCAAAGTGCTGGGTGGGTGACTACTCCCCACGTTCCAGGCTGGGTTTTGTCAGGCCTATAAAAAACAGCCAGCAGTGTCAGGTGTGGGGAATTATCTCTCTATGACATTGGAGCTCTGGCAATCTCTGTACCGGGATCTGAGCCTTGTGCCGGGCTGGAAGCCTGAAACCGGGAGGACTGCTCTGTTCTGAGTTATATCAGTCGGGTGTGGATTAGCACCCAGGACAAAAGGTGACTGTTTTGTTTTTGCGCTATCTGGGTGTGAACTAACACCAATACTGCAAATGAACTGTTGTACTGTGTACTTGCAGCAAGTGTGAATAAACACTGAAGTTTTTGAGTTATAAACTGGTCTTAGCATCTATACTGCGTCCGCTTGTCCTGACTACCAGAGCGAGTCCCCACACTATACAGAACATGTGTATGTGTAAAACAGTTGAACAATTAGAAAAAAAAGCAGCTCTCACCTGCTCCCTGCAATGCAGAGCACTGACAACAGCCCCTGGCCTTAGCTGTTCCAACGATAATCCCAAAAACTTTAGGAATCCAGCTCAAAGCAAAAAACATGGGAATCTTTATTTCAGCGGTGTAGGAGAGTACCTGGGGTGGTGGTAGACGGGAGGTACGTGCCACCGGGGGTCCTGGCCCCGGTGGAGTAAGAGCCGGAAAAGTGCATTTTGCAGCGGTTATGCTGTTAACACAGCGTATCCGGGCCGGCTCTTATTGGGAGCAGGCAGATATGCGGGCGGGTGCCTGTCTCCCCACGGTCCAGGCCAGGTTTTGCAGGGAAGGGTTAAAACCCGACCAGCAACAAGGGTGTGGTGCGCAGTGTGGAGCTTCTGTGTTCTCTGGCTGTGAGAGTAAGAAGTGGAGGTGAGCTGGGCTGCGTGCTGAGGCCTGTAAAGGAGTGTGCAGGGACCCGCAGCTGAAGCCAGGAGGGATCCGTGTCCTGTGGCTAGAAGCAGGACCCATGGACTTACTTCACCAAGGAGAAAAAGGTGACATTACTCCTGGCTTTAAATAGACTTTGCTTTATGTGACTGAAACAGGCCTCAAGTAGCCTGCAGCAGGGACTTGCTGTATTTGAACTATTATTTTGCTGTGTGTGACCACCCTCCCTATGAACTGCACCGTCTTTAACAAATATGCACCGTGTGAATAAACAAAGCATTGTGTTTTACACCAAGACCGGTCAGTGTTGCCTCTATACTGCACTCGCTACTATTGCCTACCAGAGCGGATCCCCAAAGCGGTTAAAAACTTCCAGTACAGGGTATAATGTTATGCTTTTTAGACCTCTTTTAATTTGGGTCCTTCATCAATACAAACTAAAGTTTTTTGGATGTGTAAAACTGTTGTACTGTGTTGAAAGCTTTGTTATTATCATTGCACAAGTAGGACATATGATCAATAGGTTATTTGTTAGTCAATCCATAAGAAGACCCTAGTAGCATATGATGGACCTGTATTTTTCATGATCTCAGAAGCTTATTATTGTGTGAATTTTGAGCCACAGAGCATCTTCTAGTATTCTGGTGGGTCAGTCCAACCCTATTTTATATTTTAGTATTTTATTGGTAAAAATAGCTACTGTATTATTGGATCTATGATATCCCTTTTAGACTTGTAAAGGTATCAAGCAAGGTTGAAGCTTCGCTAGTATTGCAAGGACAAATTTCCACATTTACTAAGATTCTAAGGTAAATGGAATAATAATTGTAAACCCTTGTACATATCTGTTTGCATGTATTTAGAGTACTTACAAATCTCATTATACTTTATTAATCATGTTTTTAATGACATGGTGACTGTGGAACATTCTTGAACAACTATCCAATTTTAGCCTGACCTTGCTCGTACATCAAAAGTTATAAGTATCTTAAGACAGAAGTTTAAAGAGAAATGTGCTTGGGGTTTGCTCATAAATATGACAGCTAAAGTGTAGACAAAATATTGATGTGACTGTTTCCCTTAAAATGATTGCAGAGCTGTGTACAAGAAAGGGATGGAGAGATATAAGTTTACTAGTTGCAAGTCCCTTTTAAACTATGACAGTGTCTGTAAGTCGAAGGTCATTATATGTGCTCTGACAAATTACTTCCTTCTCTTTTCCCTTCTGGTTCTTTATTGCTTTCCTTACAGCAAGTGAAAGGAAGATAGCAGACACAAATGAAAGCTACATTTGATGGATATTCCCTACAAAGTCGGGTTTTCATCTTGATAAGGTGTAAAACTTAGGGCTCTGTTATCTCAAGTGTGAGTACTGGTACCAAAGTCTAGGCATTTTCTGTCATCTTGACATTCTGCAATGCGCTATTGGAAGAATGCATCTTATGGGCAAGAACAATTGATTTCACGGAGTGTCGTCAGGCAACTGTTTCATGATGAATTATAAAATGTGCAATTTATCATTTTCCAGTCAATGCACAACCGTCAATACACAAATAAAAAATAAGCAGAAGTCAAACTGTGGTACATGACACTCCCTTAAGTGGGTCACATCAAGTTCACAACCTTGTATATTATATAAAAAAATGGAAAACAAAGTATAACTACAGTATATGTATTAGCAACCTGTAGACTACATATGTGTTAATAAATGTATGGTAGTGCAATGCTATAATATACAATAAGGGGATATATAATTCCCCACACGCCAGTTTTATGGTGTTAAAGTCACAACCTTATGGTTAGGACTTTTTAAATGCTATTGTGCCTAAATTTAGGCACAAATGATGTTTCTATGCTGCCCTTTCCACTCTCCTGAGAAGAGAGCAGGGCCAGTGGGCCTAGCTCGTTTATCTTTTTTTACGCACACAGATTGCCAAAGGATGCATCCAAATTATAACGAGTCACCATGGACACTAGTTTATGATAAATTCCTGCTATAAGTATAAAACCCCTTCAGGACAAGGTCATTTTGCATATTTTTGTTTTTTATTCCTTTTAGCATTGTCTATATCTTTGTTTTAATTTTAGGGACAGGGGGATGATTAGAATTTTTTTATTCTATTTTTTAATATTTGAAAAAACTTTTTTTTACACTTTTTAATAGTTCTCTTGGGGAACTTGAACATGCATCATTATACCCCAATGCATTAGCCATAGGAACATAGCTATGGCAGCCTCGGAGCATTTAGGACCAAGGTTGCTGCACACACCATCCAATTCCCACTAGTGGGAGCCAATATGTTTTGAGCATCTGGGAGCTCCCAGATGCTGTGGTCCCATTTGACTGCAGCATCTGAGGGTTACATATGTGCAATTGACGTTATCGTCAATCCCATACATTAACCTTGAGTGTTTCGAGAGTCGGTGCCATCTATAAATGCCCAACATACATTTACTTTGAGCAGTCAGGAAGTGGTTAACTACTGTAGGTCAGGAATACAGATTAAAAGTTTGAAATTCCCGCACCTTCTGCTAAACAGTAAGAATCAACCACATCATTTAGTTGTGAAAACAATATTTGCAAAATTTCCATGTGCTGATGTTATTGACCAGACAATGAAGTAAAAAATACATATAACAATTAGGGCTTGTTCACACAACCGTGTGAAGCCCGTGCCCGTATTACGGACCGCATTTGCGGATCCGCAATGCACGGGTCCCGTTCCGTGGTCATTCCACATCACGGATGCGGACTCATTCATTTCAATGGGTCAGCAAATCCGGAGATGGGGAATGGTGTGGAATGGTGTGGAACGGAACACTACGGAAGCACTACGGAGTGCTTTCTGAGGTTCCGTTCTGTGCTTCCGCACCGCAAAAAGATATAGCTTGCTCTATCTTTTTGCGGAACGGAGGGATCGCAGACCCATTTAAGTGAATGGGGCCACGATCCCTATGCGGCTGCCACACGGCAGGTGCCCGTGCATAGTGGACCGCAATTTGCGGTCCACAGCACGGGCGGGGGCTTCACACGGTCGTGTGAACAAGCCCTTCGATTGACATTTTGAGGCATAGCAAAAGCAAAGTTCATTGTCTCCATATAAACCCTGGGTCCAAATAATTACTTATAAAGTAAAGGACAATATAAAAATGACATGATACATTTAATAATTGTAAAAAGCATAACCGTTTGCAAAAAGAATTGTGATAATTAAGCTAGCACATAATTCTCACTCATTTGTCAGAATAACCAGTTCAGTCGGTTCCAAAGATCAAACTAACCTAGGGTTGTATAATAACATTTTTCACAATGTTCAGGGGAGATACCATGAATACTAAGGTGGTTCTCATTCTCCCAGGCTAAGGTCGCTTTTGTGCCTTTCAAGTATGGTATCTGTTCTTATCAGCGGTTGGACTGGGCCACTGAGATGGAGCAGATCTATACACAGAGGTTATCCGACCAGTTGTACACTAGTGGCTGAAAGAATGCCACCCGTAGGTGACCTCGGACTTATGGATCAAAGTCATTGGCAGGGTTGTTTGAAAGACCAGGTGCAAAGTCCCCTAAGAGTGGTGACCCTGGGGTGCCTGAACTCACTGGAGGTGGGAGTCCACTGAATGATGGCACATTTGCACACATTTCACGTTCTCACATTTGAGCGCACGCTTCTCTTTGCACAGGGCCTCTGGATAGGCAAAATTAAGAATTTTTTAAATTCCTGCTGAATGTCTGGGCTTTTTTTTCACTGTATGTTCTCTTTCCCAATTTGTTTTGTCACTAGGACTTTTCAGGGATGCTCTTGGCCAACACCTGGAGTGGCAGCTCAGGTGGAAACTAGAGAAAGATGGGCGCTTTTTCAGGCTCATCGGAGGTTGTCACCCAGTCCCCGACCTGTTCAGGTGCCTTCTGGCCAGGAGGGTTGGGGAATGGATTCTGGAGGATTGTTCCCTAATGGAGAGGGCTTGCAATAGACCACAAGCATGCTCTGTTGCATAGGGGGAAGAAAGTCACATCTCCTTGGGTTTAAAAATAAATAAATCAATAAAAACAATAGTCACTTGTTGAATGATGTAACCTTCACTAGCTGCCACATCCTGGGGTTTACAGGAGCCAGATCATCGTAGATCAGCTCACCTTTAGGACATTTACAAATATCAGACTTTTCTAGGTGGACAACTGCTATAAAAATATTTTTATCATCCTGACAAATATCAAGAAAATATACTTTTGTTCTAAACTACTGTAATTCACACTGCTGTCTCATGATCATTGTTTAGTATATACCGGTAATATAGAAACCCAGAACAATTATTTTATTGTGCTCTGAACAATAAAGGGGTTTTCCAGTTTTAGCTTGATCATACTTAATCATTGTGTCATAAGCACCGACTCAGCATGTGATGTGAGTGCATACATGCTGCTCCCACTCGTTGTTATGGCAGATGAAATGGCGATCCACTAACACACAAGTACTCACAGACCCCCACAGCTTTAAGGCACCACTCTTCTAGGATCTATAGGTTATTAGAGCTACTATAAACAGACTAAAAATGTACATTTTAAGGCTTTAATACAAAAATGTACAGTACTTGTAAAATTTAAAAAGGGCCAACATAAAATATACTTATTAACGAACCTTAACCCAGGATTGTGGTGCTACTCACAGTAACGTTGCATGCATGAGATTAACATAGTCTTGAGAGACTAGTGGGCATGTTAATCTAGCTGCATAGGGAACAATACAATATACAGGGGTAGATGGACAGTACTTCTAACGCAAGTACATTTGCTAATCACTAATCCATATCTCAATTTTGACTGGCTCACAAAAAATATAAACCTGATTTATTATTTCAACCATAATTTATACCTTCATCCCCAGAACCTCCCAGTAATTTATTAAAAGCGTGGGTTACTACGAGACAGTAGGAAATGGGGGGTGGGAACCTGGAATGTTAAAAAAAATTATTATCCTGTAACTTCACACCATGGTAGATGAGGGAAGTTCACTTTGCACAAAGAAAAGGAATTCAGGCTTCAGTGTCACATCTCAGACTTTGTACAGGGAGTGCAGAATTATTAGGCAAATGAGTATTTTGACCACATCATCCTCTTTATGCATGTTGTCTTACTCCAAGCTGTATAGGCTCGAAAGCCTACTACCAATTAAGCATATTAGGTGATGTGCATCTCTGTAATGAGAAGGGGTGTGGTCTAATGACATCAACACCCTATATTAGGTGTGCATAATTATTAGGCAACTTCCTTTCCTTTGGCAAAATGGGTCAAAAGAAGGACTTGACAGGCTCAGAAAAGTCAAAAATAGTGAGATATCTTGCAGAGGGATGCAGCACTCTTAAAATTGCAAAGCTTCTGAAGCGTGATCATCGAACAATCAAGTGTTTCATTCAAAATAGTCAACAGGGTCGCAAGAAGCGTGTGGAAAAACCAAGGAGCAAAATAACTGCCCATGAACTGAGAAAAGTCAAGCGTGCAGCTGCCAAGATGCCACTTGCCACCAGTTTGGCCATATTTCAGCGCTGCAACATCACTGGAGTGCCCAAAAGCACAAGGTGTGCAATACTCAGAGACATGGCCAAGGTAAGAAAGGCTGAAAGACGACCACCACTGAACAAGACACACAAGCTGAAACGTCAAGACTGGGCCAAGAAATATCTCAAGACTGATTTTTCTAAGGTTTTATGGACTGATGAAATGAGAGTGAGTCTTGATGGGCCAGATGGATGGGCCCGTGGCTGGATTGGTAAAGGGCAGAGAGCTCCAGTCCGACTCAGATGCCAGCAAGGTGGAGGTGGAGTACTGGTTTGGGCTGGTATCATCAAAGATGAGCTTGTGGGGCCTTTTCGGGTTGAGGATGGAGTCAAGCTCAACTTCCAGTCCTACTGCCAGTTTCTGGAAGACACCTTCTTCAAGCAGTGGTACAGGAAGAAGTCTGCATCCTTCAAGAAAAACATGATTTTCATGCAGGACAATGCTCCATCACACGCGTCCAAGTACTCCACAGCGTGGCTGGCAAGAAAGGGTATAAAAGAAGAAAATCTAATGACATGGCCTCCTTGTTCACCTGATCTGAACCCCATTGAGAACCTGTGGTCCATCATCAAATGTGAGATTTACAAGGAGGGAAAACAGTACACCTCTCTGAACAGTGTCTGGGAGGCTGTGGTTGCTGCTGCACGCAATGTTGATGGTGAACAGATCAAAACACTGACAGAATCCATGGATGGCAGGCTTTTGAGTGTCCTTGCAAAGAAAGGTGGCTATATTGGTCACTGATTTGTTTTTGTTTTGTTTTTGAATGTCAGAAATGTATATTTGTGAATGTTGAGATGTTATATTGGTTTCACTGGTAAAAATAAATAATTGAAATGGGTATATATTTGTTTTTTGTTAAGTTGCCTAATAATTATGCACAGTAATAGTCACCTGCACACACAGATATCCCCCTAAAATAGCTAAAACTAAAAACAAACTAAAAACTACTTCCAAAAATATTCAGCTTTGATATTAATGAGTTTTTTGGGTTCATTGAGAACATGGTTGTTGTTCAATAATAAAATTAATCCTCAAAAATACAACTTGCCTAATAATTCTGCACTCCCTGTACTGGTCAAGAGTCACCCTCGCACATTAATGCATGACCAATGTCATGTTTTCATTTCAATCATTATGTACAGAAAAAGTTATGCAATTTTCTTATCATTCCTCATTATTTTCTATATATTAGCTTGCTGTCATTGGGCAGCATGGTGGTTTAGTGGTAGGACTGGAGCCTTGCAGTGCTGGGATACTAGGTTAGAGCATGACCAAGAAGAGCATCTGCATGGAGTTTCCATGTTTTCCCCGGGCTTGAGTGGTTTTCTTCTGGGTACTCTGGTTTCTTTCAACACTCTAAAGACATACTGATAGGGAACCTAGAGTGTGAGTTCCAATGGAAGAATGTATGTTCCATTGGGGACAGCAAGAGATAATGTCTGTAAAGTGCTGAAGAACAGTGATGAGCAGCAGGGCAATATTCTAATTCGCGATATTTTGCGAATATTTGGGTGAATATTCATCATATATTCGCGAATTCGAGAATTCGTAATCTCCAGTCATTATTTTCTTGATTGCGAAAATCAGCAATTGGAAAATTTGCGATATGAAAATTCTCGATCAACACTACTCCTAAAGTCAAAGATATTGTAGCCTTCTCATTGGTCCACAAACAGTGAGGAATCGTGGGTTCTGATGAAAAAAATCTAGAATATTCGCGATTACAAAGATATAGCACTATATTCTAGATATTCGCAAATTCTCGAAGTGCCAATATTTGCGATATAAATTTGCGATTAGAATATTCACGATCAACACTACTGCAGAATATGCCAGCGCTATATAAGTGGGTAAAAAAAAAATGAGAAGACTTTTTAACTTGTAGAGGATGTGGATGACATTCTATGAGCTAAATCAACAGCTGCTCAAATCTCTCTGGCAGTTTGTTAATATGTGTCATTCTACAGTCCAGACTGTTTAGCTCACAGAGCATTGCCTGGATTGATAAAATGGTATGCACATCTCAGCTCAGAGTACCTATGTAAAGTTTTCAACATGTGGGTATAGGCTACCATTGCTGGAAGAACAGAATCTGGCGGCAACAGCCCTATCGTCTGGGTAATTGTTTCCGAGGAATTCTGTGGGCCCACTCATCCCTGTGGAAGGCACTCTAAACCGATTTGGGTATGAATCCATCCTTGCAGATCACCTACACCCGTACAGTCTGATTGTTCCCCTTCTAGCCATGTCACATAGTTAGAAATGCCTGCCATTGCCTTTAAGAACAGGACCAAGACTTCAAAGTAGTACCCTGACCCTCTAATTTCCAAATTTTAGAAAATTCCATAAATGTATTTCTGTTTATTTTATGTTAATGTGGCTTTTTCTTGTATGGTTCAAGTATCTATTTGTAAGCTTCTAGGAGTATTTTTTTCATAGTCTTTTTGTCAGAGTGTTAAAGTAACACCCAACTGAGAGTTTTATCATGTTGACACAGTTATAATGCATGAAAGACTTTCACAGGCCTGCAATATATAGACCCCTGTTACATTAATTTAATATGTGTTTTCATTATTTGTGCCTAATTTCACTCAATGAACTGCTACATAAATTAAACAGCTTGGATTTGTTTATGCTTTAAAAGCATTTGCAAACGGTTGAAGGATTTTATCTTGAATAGCTGAAGGAGTAAGGAGGAAGTAAAATAAATACTTACAGCTAAATTACCACTTCAGTTTGCTATGCTATGGCAATCCTTGCAGATGGTGTTAAATATATTTAGGATACATGATGTTTTTGTCTGTTATTCTGACTTTATTTCTTTACTTAGGCCATTATTAATTAGTGACACAATGGTTAGATGCGCCGCTATCTGCAACTTCGCCCCACTAACGCCAGGTCTAAAATTGTGGGTGTGGCGTGGGCAGGGAAGGGGATTTGTTTTTCAAAAAGCAATTAAAGAATAACTAAACTTTTGATTACCTTTTTGGTAAAATGTCCCTAATGCCTTAATAATACTTATTGTAATATACTTTATTAATGTATTTTGTATTATTATTAATAGACGCATAGAGTATGGGCAGGAGCACACAGTCTTGCTCCTGCCTGTGCCCCCTGGAGGTTTACTAAATCCTGGCATAGCAGATGGGTAACCTGTAACAATGTGCTGTGCCAGGATTAGCTGAGCGGAGGGGGATCCAGCCTGTGCCTGCTTCGCTAAGCTAAGAGTCCTGCATGTATGTTTTAACTTAGCAAAGCAGGCAGAAGCAGGAGCCGCTCCGCTCAGCTAATCCTGGCATAGCACATGGATACCCATGTGCTATGCCAGGATTTTGTAAACCTCCGAGGGCACAGGCAGGAGCAGCAATGTGCACTCCAGCCTTTACTCCGTTCCCTGCGGCCCCATTCATAAACTGTATACTCTGTACAGCACTGAGCAGTCAGCGGTGTACTGAAAAGTGTATTTTAAGCACACAGGGAAAGGTGTGCTTCAGGGAGGGAGAAATCTGTTAATAATGCAAAAAACATTAATAAACTATACTACAAAAAGTATTATTATGGCATGACATTTTACCAAAAAGTTAATCAAAAGTTTAGTTTCTTTTTAAGGGTAAGAAAAACTATATAACTTTGGTATACTTATAATCTTACTGACCCACACAGTGTACAAGTTTCAGGGAATTAAGTAAAAACAAAACCTGAAAAACAAACAAAAAAATTGATTTTTTTTTTTCATTTTCACCACACAGAGAATGTTCTTCCTGTTTACCAATACATCATATGGTAAATTAAATGGTGGCATTAAAAAAGTACAACTGCACCTGCGAAAAAACAAGTCATGTGGCATTTTGCCTAAGGGGATCATGTTGCTAACTTTCTTCCGATTTCCTTCGCAGCATGCCATCGTTCATCCCCATGCCATCTAGTGGTGTGCCAGCAGAAGATCAGACAGCAAGACCTGCCGCTGGCAAGTGCTGATTTTTAAGCTTGCTTAAAAATCTGAATTGCCCAAGACAATTACTAACCAGCGTTCATGCGAATACTCTTTAGTGCCGAAATATCTGCCAGTGTAATACAGCCTTTAGGTCCATTCACACGTCCGCAAAATGGGTCTGCATCCGTTCTGAAATTTTGCTGAACAGGTGCAGACCCATTCATTTTCAATGGGGCCGTTCCGCAAAAAAATAGAGCATGTCCTATTCTTGTCCGCAATTGAAGAAAAAGGATTTTCTATGAGAGTGCCGGCGATGTGCGGTCCGCAAAATGCGGAATGCACATTGCCGATGTCCATGTTTTGCCGATCCGCAAAACACATACGGACGTGTGAATGGACCCTTAGACTGTTTTTTATTGTCTTTGTTAGATTATTTGGTATAACTATTACTTGACACATTACATTGTAACCATTTGCTATGCTGTAATTTCTACTTTTGTAATAGTGACCTCTTATGGATTAGTTATATTTAATGATTTGGTGCCCTCACTTTTTCCAGAGTGTCTTTTGCTGACATATTTGAATTAAATTACATAATATAACATAGTCTCAAAAAGCAGCAAATTCTCAACCCCATATGCAGTTGAGCGTACAATGAAGGATGCCCGCAGCGGACCACAAGTGCCACATAGACATCCTACACCAGATAGCAAAATGTGTGGATGTAATTGACTATATCAAATAAACATTTAGAAGAATAGGTGCACTACTGTGGTGGATGCAATCAACGAAACCTGACTAAACCCTTACACTGATGTTAAAATGAGACTTTAGCCAATATATCCTTATATGAAGGACATACCAGAGCCCACGCACCACGTCAAGGTATCTCAGGTGGCACGGGACCTAACGCTAACCTACCTGTGCCATATGGGTACTACCAGCGGCCAGTGGGCGAATTACAGAAGCATAAGGTCCGACTAGCAGCAAACAGCTCCCAGTTGTCTCCAGTGTGAAACCACACATGCAATGGGAGGAGGGAAGAGGCTGTGAGTCCCACCCAAAGCTGACCGATATGATGCAGGCCTCACAGGTGCACCGAATGCTGCCTATAGATGAAAATCAGGCACATTCAAATTTGGAGTTTATACACCTCCAGACATACATATACAAATTACATAATATAACGTGGTCTCAAAAAGCATATTTTAATTAAGCAGACAGCTGTAAATATAAAATATTATTCAATCAGCCAGGCATGCACCATAGTCAAACAAGCACAATTATGTGCACAACTGCCTATTGACGTTTAGACACACAAGTGGCGGTTTCTAAGCACATGTCTGCTTGAGAAAGGGCTCTGTCATTAATAGTACAAAAATACATATTTTTTGATTATGGAATATGCCTGGCTGGACGAATAATACATTTAATTAAGCAATATTACAGAGTGCAAAAACACTGAATTTTAAAGATACTAATTTCACTGGGTTGAGGGCAGAATTTCAGGGCAAAGACTGAGAGCAGCTACTGTCACATAATAATACTGAGGATAAATGGGAGAGCTTTAAAGGGAACCTTTCACTGGGATTTTGTGTATAGAGCTGAGGACATGGGTTGCTAGATGGCCACTAGCACATCCGCAGTACCCAGTCCCCATAGCTCTCTGTGCTTTTATTGTGTAAAAAAACACGATTTGATACATATGCAAATTAACATAAAAGAGTCATATCTTACTTGTGTGACCAGAAAAGAGTCATATTTTCAAGCTCTGACTCATCTCAGGTTAATTTGCATATGTATGAAATCGGTTTTTATACACAATAAAAGCACACAGTGCTATGGGGACCGGGTATTGCGAATGTGCTAGTTGCCATCTAGCAACCCATGTCCTCAGCTCTATACCCAAAATCCCAGTGACAGGTTCCCTTTAAATACACATTGAGTAATTGCACAAAAAAATGTATTCCTTCAGGTAACAAGTATACACAGCTAAAATTACCCCCCCCCCCCCCCAACATGGCTTACAGCTACTGTAAAAAGGGCAATAAATGACAAAAAAAGGGCATTTAAAAAATACAAATCTGTGTAGCCTTTGAAGTTTACAAAGAGCTTAACAAAATCTGTAAAAAGGAGATAAAATTAGGAAAAATACAAAACGAACAGCAGGTGGCAAAAGAGAGCAAAACAAATCCCCAAAAATTATTTAAATAAACAAATGCTAAAAAAAAACAAGGCCTGAGCAGGTAGGTCTCCTAAATAATTGGTAAAGTTGGGGGGGGTTAGTCACTGAAGATAAGGAAAAGTCAGAGTTGCTAAATGTTTTTTTTAGCTCTGTATAAAAAAAAATAGAGAAAGGAGCTGATATCTGTGGTACTGGGGCTGTTAGTACATCCAGTAATATACTCAATTGGCTAACTGTAGAGATGGTCCAAGCTACTTAAATAAGGTAAATGTGAACAAGCCTCTGGGTCCAGATGGATTACACCCAAGAGTTCTTAAAGAGCTCAGTTCAATAATTGATGTGCCCCTTTTTAAAGATTCTGTAGGTACTGGTACAATGCCAAGTGATTGGTGCAAGGCAGCCCAAATTCAAAAAAGGATCTAGGTCCTACACAGGTAATTATAGACCAGTTAGTTTAACTGTTTGAAGGACTCTTAAGGGACTATATACTGGAGTATGTGACTGTAAATAATATTATAATTTACCAAGGACAGAAGTTGTCAGACTAAATTGATTTGTTTTTATGAGGAGATGTGTTGAAGCCTGGACAGAGGGGTGGCTGTGGATGTAGTGTTTCTGGATTTTGCAAAGGATTTTGATACTGTCCCTCATAGACGTTTAATAGGTAAAGTAAGGTCTATAGGCTTGGAAAGTATAGTTTGTAATTTAATTTAAAACTGGTTGAAGCACTGTGTCCAGAGAGTTGTGGTCAATGATTCCTATTAAGAATGGCCCTGGGTTATAAGTGGTGTACCCCAATGTTCAGTGCTGGTTCCTTTATTATTTTATTTATTTATTAAGGATATCAAAGTAAGGGATTAATAGCACCATTTCCATTTTTGTGGATGACACTAAGCTGTGTAGTACTGTGCAGTCTATGGAAGTCCATAAAATATAAGCTGACTTGAACACTCTGAGTGATTGGGCATCAACTTGTCAAATGAGGTTCAATGTGGATAAATTTAAAGTTATGTATCTTAGTAGTAATAATCTCTGTGCATCATATCTCCTAGGGGATGTAACACTGGGAGAGTCACTTATTAAGAACGATTTGAGTGTCCTTGTAGATGGTAGATTAAATTACAGCATACAATGTCAATCAGCTGCTTCTAAGGCTACCAGGATATTGTCATGCATTAAACAAGGCATAGACTCGCGGGGCAGGGATGTAATATTACCACTTTGCAAAGCATTGGTGTGGCCTCATCTGGAATATGCAGTTCAGTTCTGAGCACCAGTTCATAGAAATGTCGCTCTGCAGCTGGAAAAAGTACAGAGGAGAGTGACTAAACTGATAATGGGCATGGAGGGTCTTAGTTATGTACAAAATATTAAAATAATAAAATTTATTTAGTCTTGAGAAGAGACGTCTAAGGGGGGGACATGATTAACCTATACAAATATATAAATGGGCCATACAAGAAATACGGTGAAAAACTGTTCCATGTCTAATGCCCTCAAAAGACAAGGGGCACTGCCTCCGACTGGAGAAGAAAAAGTTCAGTCTCCAGAAGCGTCAAAACTTCTTTACTGTAAGAACTGCGAATCTGTGGAATAGACTTCCTCAGGACGTGGTCATAGCAGAAACAGTGGACAGTTTTAACCCCTTAGGGACCTAGGATGTACCGGTATGCCACGTTTGCCGAGTCCTTAAGGACTCAGGACGTACCGGTATGTCCTAAGTTTAAAAGTAGATTGCGGCGCGGCGGGGGTTAATTGTGACAGGATGCCCGCTGAAATCATTCAGCGGGCATCCTGTCACAACGCCGGAGGGGGTAAATTCAGACCTGCGGTTTGCAGCTTTTACCTGGTGCGGCGGCGGTGGTCGGCGGTGCCATCGGGTCCCCATGCAGCTGTGGGGGGGACCCGATGGCATGGAAGCAGCGGGATGTCTAAGGAAGGCATTGCGCTGCCTTCCGGTGACGAGCCTGTGAGATCTAGCCCCCTGGATCTCACAGGCCGGAAGCTGTATGAGTAATACACACTGTATTACTCATACAGCCAATGCATTCCAATACAGAAGTATTGGAATGCATTGTAAAGGATTAGACCCCCAAAAGTTCAAGTCCCAAAGTGGGAAAAAAAATAAAGTGAAAAAAAAAGTTGAAAAAATAAAGTTTTCCCCCCAAAAATTAAAAGTTTCAAGTAAAAATAAACAAAAACGTCATTTTCCCCAAATAAAGTTAAAAAAAATTGCAAAAAAATAGGGGGAAAAAAAAAGTTTACATATTTGGTATCAACGCATTCGTATCGACCGGCTCTATAAAAATATCACATGACCTAACCTCTCAGATGAACACCGTAAAAAATAAAAAATAAAAACTGTGCTAAATAAACAATTTTTTGTCACCTTACATCACAAAAAGTGTAATAGCAAGCGATCAAAAAGTCATATGCACCCCAAAATAGTGCCAATAAAACCATCATCTAATCCCGCAAAAATCATACCCTACTCAAGGTAATCGCCCAAAAACTGAAAAAATTATGGCTCTCAGACTATGGAAACACTAAAACATGATTTTTTTTGCTTCAAAAAGGAAATCATTGTGTAAAACTTACATAAATAAAAAAAAATGTATACATATTAGGTATCACCGCGTCCGTATCGACTGGCTCTATAAAAATATCACATGACCTAACCCCTCAGGTGAACACCGTAAAAAATTAAAAATAAAAACTGTGCTAAATAAACCATTTTTTGTCACCTTACATCACAAAAAGTGTAATAGCAAGCGATCAAAAAGTCACACGCACCCCAAAATAGTGCCAATAAAACCGTCATCTCATCCCGCAAAAATCATATCCTACCCAAGGTAATCGCCCCAAAACTGAAAAAATTATGGCTCTCAGACTATGGAAACACTAAAACATGATTTTTTTTGCTTCAAAAAGGAAATCATTGTGTAAAACTTACATAAATAAAAAAAGTATACATATTAGGTATTGCCGCATCCGTGATAACCTGGTCTATAAAAATATCACATTATCTAACCTGTCAGATGAATTTTGTAAATAACAAAAAATAAAAACGGTGCCAAAACAGCTATTTCTTGTTATCTTGCCTCACAAAAAGTGTAATATAGAGCAACCAAAAATCATATGTACCCTAAACTAGTACCAACAATACTGCCACCCTATCCCGTAGTTTCTAAAATGGGCCACTTTTTTGGAGTTTCTACTCTAGGGGTGCATCAGGGGGGCTTCAAACAGGACATGGTGTCAAAAAAAACAGTCCAGCAAAATCTGCCTTCCAAAAACCGTATGGCATTCCTTTCCTTCTGCGCCCTGCCATGTGCCCGTACAGCTGTTTACAACCACATTTGGGTTGTTTCAGTAAACTACAGAATCAGGGCCATAAATATTGAGTTTTTTTTGGCTGTTAACCCTTGCTTTGTTACTGGGAAAAATGGATTAAAATGGAAAATTAGCCAAAAAATTTAAATTCTGAAATTTCATCTCGATTTGCCAATAACTCTTGTGGAACACCTAAAGGGTTAACAGCGTTTTTAAAATCAGTTTTGAATACCTTGAGGGGTGTAGTTTCTTAGATGGGTTCACTTTTGTGCAGTTTCTACTCTAGGGGTGCATCAGGGGGGCTTCAAATGGGACATGGTGTCAAAAAAAACAGTCCAGCAAAATCTGCCTTCCAAAAACCGTATGGCATTCCTTTCCTTCTGCGCCCTGCTGTGTGCCCGTACAGTAGTTTACGATCACATATGGGGTGTTTCTGTAAACTGCAGAATCAGGGCCATAAATATTGAGTTTGGTTTGGCTGTTAACCCTTGCTTTGTAACTGGAAAAAAATTATTAAAATGGAAAATCTGCCAAAAAAGTGAAATTTTGAAATTGTATTTCTATTTTCCATTAATTCTTGTGGAACACCTAAAGGGTTAACAAAGTTTGTAAAATCAGTTTTGAATACCTTTAGGGGGGTAGTTTATATAATGGGATCATTTTTGGGTGGTTTCTATTATGTAAGCCTCGCAAAGTGACTTCAGACCTGAACTGGTCCTTAAAAATTGGGTTTTTGAAAATTTCTGAAAAATTTCAAGATTTATATATGTATGAACAGGGCACTCAAAGGAAACCGTGACCATGTGGTTTGAACAATTCTGAGCTTTTATTATTTAATGCTAAAACAGATAGGTTGGCATTTACATAAAATATACTGTTATCATAACAACCAGATTAGACAGCTATCTACCATAGATGACTGTTAACAATATGCAACTGGGTGTTCTATACATAACAATACTTCTATAAAAAATTGACAAAATATTCGATATTATGAGAAATAAGACAATGAGCAGCAAAATATTTGATATTCTTCGATATAACAACCAGAAAAATAATCGGTCCAATGTGTATGAACAACCTTAGAAATGTCACTGAGTATCGATAAAATATATTCCGCTTATTATCGAGACCAAGACCAAATGTTCATGTGTCCCACACCTGATTACAGCGGCATCCCGCCGGAGCAGAGTGGGTAGCGGCGTCCCGCTACTAAATTACTTGCAAGTAAAATCTTTACCTTATAATCGACTGAGATTTTCGTCCAGACCTTGAGGTGTTCTTACTCCCCGAATATGCCTCTATTAGTACAGCACTATTTGATCGGGAGATTGAAAACGGCTCTGTGAGTTGATTTGGCGTCACTGCTTGGGCCAATGATGAAAATTCCACAGTGATATTATATCAGAGACTTTCGTCGATAAATAGCCCACCTCTGGTCAGTTAATAGTCGATAATTGGTACTGGGTCTTTCGGTACAAAAGTGGGGGATGTAGCACCAGACGCGTTTCGGGGTCCAACGATCACCGCTTCCTCAGTGGTACCACCAGAGGTGGGCTATTTATTGACGAAAGTCTCTGATATAATATCACTGTGAAATTTTCATCAGAAGGCCGGAATTCATTGGCCCAAGCAGTGACGCCAAATCAACTCACAGAGCCGTCTTCAATCTCCCGATCAAATAGTGCTGTACTAATAGAGGCATATTCGGGGAGTAAGAACACCTCAAGGTCTGGACGAAAATCTCAGTCGATTATAAGGTAAAGAATTTTACTTGCAAGTAATTTAGTAGCGGGACGCCGCTACCCACTCTGCTCCGGCGGGATGCCGCTGTAATCAGATGTGGGACACATGAACATTTGGTCTTGGTCTCGATAATAAGCGGAATATATTTTATCGATACTCAGTGACATTTCTAAGGCTGTTCATACACATTGGACCGATTATTTTTCTGGTTGTTATATCGAAGAATATCGATTATTTTGCTGCTCATTGTCTTATTTCTCATAATATCGAATATTTTGTTGAATTTTGGTACCAATCATCCAATTATCATGAATACTGCTACTACCATTATATGGAACATTGTTATTGATTTTTTATAGAAGTATTGTTATGTATAGAACACCCAGTTGCATATTGTTAACAGTCATCTATGGTAGATAGCTGTCTAATCTGTTTGTTATGATAACAGTATATTTTATGTAAATGCCAACCTATCTGTTTTAGCATTAAATAATAAAAGCTCAGAATTGTTCAAACCACATGGTCACGGTTTCCTTTGAGTGCCCTGTTCATACATATATAAATCTTGAAATTTTTCAGAAATTTTCAAAAACCCAATTTTTAGGGACCAGTTCAGGTCTGAAGTCACTTTGCGAGGCTTACATAATAGAAACCACCCAAAAATTGTTTTCTTTGAGTGCCCTGTTCATACCTGTTTTCATCTTTTACATTTTCAAAGTAACAAAAAAAGGAAAAGGGCCCAAAACAAAACTTTGGGCACCCTCCGTGATTAGCACCAAAAAGCACCCTCTTTGCAATTCCTGTGCTGTCTTGCGTGCACTGTTCTTTAAAGTCTATCCACAGATTTTCAATGATGTTCAGATCAGGGACTGTGAGAGCCATGATAAAACCTTCAGCTTGCACCATTTGAGGTAGTCTATTGTGTATGTTGAGGTGTGTTTAGGTGGAGGAGAAGGTCATGAATTGTGAGTTGCGTGACCTCGCTCTCCTCACTCCACCTGATGGTAATGCAGTGCTGAGGGGCTGCAGAAGCATGCTGTAGCGCAGCTGTGGTGCTCACAGCTCAGTGGAACTGCTGTTTTATAAATAAATGATTTACTGCACAATTTGTGTAGGTGTTTTGGGAGGCCACCCCACCCAGGATATCGGACCCTGGACAGGTTTCCAAAACTCCCATATTATGATCCACTAGCTGTCTCATATGTACAGTAAATATTAATAACTTTGACCTACTGGTGCAAGGGTTTGTTGAGATGCATCCAAAGAAGTATAGAGTTGAGTGTTGTTGTTGCTTCGAAAAAAAATAGTAACGTTTTGTATATTTTCTATGATATTTGGGTAACAGCCCAATTTTATAGGTGTTATCTACATTTGTAGACATATGGTGTGCATCTTATTTTTGTTTACCCAGCTATGCTGTACAGGTGGCAAAACCTCTATGGAGAAATCTAAGAAGAGAATTGCAAGTGGGCAGGGGGACCAGGAGCTCATGAATACCTATGACTATGTTCAGACAGCCTGATTATTTTAGAGGCTCAGGTTTTTGGTAACCACTTAATTTTAGCTCATAAATGACAGACTGCTGAAATCACCATCTGTCAATTTATTCTGTCCCAAGGGAGCACAACATAAAGTTGGTTCCTTTTAAGAGAGGAATACAGTAAAAAGTTTATTATATCAAAATTTCAAATTCACCTTTAAACTATGAAAAAGCATATAACCCATTAGAGATCATTTCCCCCACCCCAAAAAAAATACATGTGCACTGATATTATAAATTTTTCTGATTCTGTCTGGTAAGGTGCAATACCAATTTTTCTGCATTCTGTATATTTTATGGAACTCCTGAAGCATTGCAAGTAAAAGTTAGCATAAAGAATGTCAAATACAGACAGAAGAAATGGCAGGATACCTTGTCTGAGTCTCATTATTTTGATTTGAAGAGGCAGTACTAGTATACCACAAATGCTGAAAACCCCAGAGAAGATGAACAGGTTGATAACAAGAACATAAAACTGCCAAAAGCTGCTAAAATTGAGCATGCTGTCTTTGAGCACTGTTTACTGTGCAGCACCAACAACACACAGATTTCAGCTACTATTGTATTTCTTACAGATAGTATCAAAATAAATCCCCAGCCAAGCTACAAATGATATTTACTTACATTTCACTCATATTTTTCGTAAATTAACATGTCCTTATTTTGTAAGTTCGGTCAATTTGCATTGAGTTATTTGATGATTATGGCAATAGTAGAACCTTTTTTCATAGCTTTTGTTAGTGATGAGCGAAGTTTAGAAAAATTTGATTCAGTCGATTCGCCGAACTTCGACAAGAAATTTGATTCATTATGAATTAGTTTGTCGTGATTTGCTATAAATAAGGTATACCTGTACAAAATGTTTGGAGCGAGCTGCTGCATTGAGCCTTCTATATACGCAGCAATGACGGGGAATGGAGATTAGGTTGAATAGGACAAGGGATCAAAAAATCCCAGCCCTCTAAGGAGGTTAAAAGTTGTCACTGTAAAAGTAAAAAAAAAAGTGAATAACTAAATTAAAAGTTTAAATCACCCCCCTTTCCCAATTTTACATATAAAAAATATATAAACAAAAAAATATATATTAGGTATAGTCTTGTTTGAAAACATTTGAACTATTAAAATATTAATATAAAATTGAATGTGCGCTGATCACAGTAATGGAAAAAATTTAAATAACATGATTTGCTTTTTTAGTCAATCCCCCCCCCCCATAAAAAATATATATTTTTTATAGGAATGATCAAAAAGTTGTACGTACCACAAAAATGGTACTAATCAAATCTAAACTTTCTCCCGCAAAAAACAAGACCACATACTGCTCTGTAGAGCATATACAAGGTGGAGTTCCAGCGCATTGGGCTGTCAAAAATCAGACGTCTGACAGGCAGGTGGTGTCACCGATGAACGTCAGCGAGGCGAGCTATGGCCGTGTAAAATCTTCTAAAATGGCCAGAGATTTTACTGGCCTGCCGCAAGACGTCCTGGACCCCGGGGTATTTGACAATGAATCGCTGCACGACTAAGTTCAGGACATGTGCCATGCATGGCACATGTGTAATTTTGCCCTGTTTCAGCGCGCTCAGCAGATTGGCACAATTGTCGCACACCACTTTGCCAACTGTCAAATTGAGCGGGGTTAGCCACTGATCGACCTGTGACTGCCGAGCTGAAAGCAGTTCAGGACCGGTGTGGCTCTTGGCTTCCAGGCACAACAGCCGCAGCGCAGCATGACAACGTCTCACCTGGCATGTCGAATAGGTTCTGGGGAGCTTGGGGGGAGCAGCGGAAGAGGCGGTAGCATTGGAAAAGGAGGAGTCAGACGAGAAGGAGACGGAGGATGGAGTAGGAGGATGCCTGCATGCAATCCGTGATGGTAACACCAAATCCTCACGGGTGCCACAGGTTATATGCTTGAGGCAGTCAGAAGGTTCACCCAGTGGGCAGTAAAAGTTATGTGCCTTCCCTGCCCGTGTCTGCTAGACCACATGTCTGTGGTCAGATGTATCTTGGCACCAACACTGTGTGCAAGAGATATATTCACTTGCTGCTGAAATTGGCCATATAGCTTTGGGATGCCCTTCTGGGAGAAATATTTCCTTCCCGGGACTTTCCATTAAAGGTGTGCCAATGGCCACTAATTTTCTAAAGGCCTCAGAGTCCACCAGTTTATATGGCAGTAGATGGCGGGCTAGCAGTTCCGACAAGCCAGCGGTCAGCCGTTCGGCAAGAGGGTTATCAGGTGCCATCAACTTTTTAAGCTCGAAAATTTGGCCCACGGAAGCCTGCCTTCTGCCAGATGAACGCGACAACGGGAAGGTGTAGTGGAGGACAAATAGAAGGAGAAGGTGAAGAGGCAGGACATGGAGCGCCGGGAGTGTGGCTTTGTGGGTTCTGACAGCCTCTGGGCTCGGTGATGGGAGGCCAGGTACCTTCTTAAGGCGGTTGTCCCTAGGTAAGTGTTGGGATTACCGTGACTTATGCGTTGACAGCACAGGCTGCAGATGGCAACACTATTGTCAGCAGCTGACACGTTAAAAAAAAGCCCACACTGCGGAGCCATGTGCCGGCGTCCTAGGAGCGCAAGATGTGACCGTGCATAGTGGATGTCTCGCTCCAGATACATTTGCAGTCTTTTTGCTTCCTGTGCACTGCGAGTTTTGCCTGCTTCTTGTCCTTCTCCTCCCTATCTGCTGCTCCGTCTCTCCCTCTGAACTCCCCTTCTCTTCCTCTCTTGTGGGCTCCTACGTGATGTCCATCGACACGTAATTATCGTCACCTTCACCACCACTGACATTAGAGATCTTGAAGTAGCCAGCAACAGCGGGGACCACCCTCCTGGGTCTGATCTAAGTACTGTTGTCAGACCACTGGGTGGCGGCAGTTGCTACCTCCTCTTCCTCATCTGATGCTAAGAATGGCTGCGCTTGATGGGAAAATAATTCCTCTGACTTGATTGGAGGGGCAATGGTGGTGGTCGTGGTGTTGTCCTTGGGGGTGCACACAGCAGAGAGTGAGGAGGGTGCAGATACTGAGGATGAGGAGGGTGCAGAAGCGGAAGGCTGAGTTAGCCACTCAACCAACTCTGGTGCCTCTTTTGACGTAATCGCATGCACCTTCTCCAACTTCCCACTTAGGCTCCGGCCTGGTGCACCTGCCCGACCCCTACCACCCCTGTGGAACAGAGATCGCCTTGACGTTCGGCAGACGGGCTCAGATGGTTTTGTACAAAATGCATTGGCCAAGCATCTCACTTTATAAATAAGCGTAGCATTAGCACCATAATTTTTGTAATAATTATTTTTGTGACTATGGCATTGTTGTACTTTATCTGATTTACAGGGTGCTGCTGCATTGTCTCTTTTTTTCCTCTAGGTCTTTGCCATGGCAGCGTGCACCTGCGCACTGGGAGGTGCTGACTAACCCCCTTTTTTTGCAGGAGATTATCTTGCCACAATAGACTTAAAAGATGCATATCTGCACATCCCTATACATAGAAAACACAGGAAATTCCTGCGCATAGCAGTATATATAAAAGGAGAACTCCATCATATCCAGTACACGGCTCTACCCTTCGGGATCTCATCTGCACCTTTCACGTTCACGAAGGTGGTTGCTGCAGTGGCAGCGGGTCTGAGAAACCTAGGGGTGTCAATAGTCCCGTATTTGGACGACTGGCTGGTGAAGGCAGACAGAGAAGAAAATCTCAAAACACATCTGCAGACTGTGTTCCAGAGACTACGATCACTGGTTTGGATCATAAATTGGCAAAAATCCAACGTAAAGCCAGCTCCACAAAAACAGTTTCTAGGTTTTATCCTAGACACAGACACAATGTCGGTATCTCTTCCTTCACAGAGGGTGAAGGTATTACTACAGAATATACTGGTCTTAAAACAGGCAAGGCCGGTGTCACTTCATCAGATGATGAAGAGGTTAGGTTTCATGACAGTGAAGCGGTACCATGGGTGAGATGGCATATGAGACCCCTGCAGTGGGAATTGCTGCAAAAATGGAATCGAGACCTCAAGTCCCTGGACAAGACAACAGTAATTTCTCAAGAGACAAAGGAGTCCTTGAGGTGGTGGCTGGCGCTAAAGAATGGCAGATCCTTTGTTCTTCCGCCATGGACTGAGATAACAACAGAAGCATCAGCATCAGGTTGGGGTGCCACATGGAAGGCCAGAGGGCGAAGGGCAAATGGTCATTGACAGAACGCTCTCTGCCATCCAACCTCAGAGAGATGAGGGCCGTATACAATGCGCTCAGACAGTTTCACTCCTCCCTTCAGGGACAAGTATTGAGGATAAAGTCAGACAATGTCACCAGTCTCGTACATCATCCGTCAGGTAGGTACCAAATCCTCAACTCTCCTCATAGAGGTGGGACAAATTTTTTCATGGACGGAATCCAAGGTACCACAGATACAGCGGTACATATCAAAGGGAAAGACAATATTTTTCCAGACAGACTAAGTCGCAATCTGTCCCTCCCAGGAGAATGATCTCTAGTCCAGGAAGTCTTTCTCCACCTGACGAGGCTATGGGGGTCTCCCCAAATAGACTTGATGGCTACATGAACCAATGCCAAAGTAGTACGGTTTTGCTGTCTGTTCAAGGAGGACAGTCCCTGGGCACTGGATGCCCTTTCAGTTCCATGGCACTTCAGACTAGCCTATGGGTTTCTGCCCATTCCAATGATCCCAAAGGTCTTACAGAAGATCAAACGGGATCAGATCTCCACAATTCTAGTCTGCCCATTCTGGCCAAAACGGGCATGGTTTACGTCTCTGATCAAAATGAGCCGCAACACATTCTGGAGACTCCCAGAAATTCCAGACCTGGTGACACAGGGCAGCAGATGTTTTCCACACCTGAGCCAGCTAGGAGGTTGACAGCTCCTTTTTAAACAAAGAGGGTCTTTCAGAGGCAGTTGTGAACACCTTATTACAGTCGAGAACGCAGACTACAAATAAGGCGTACCTTAGAGTTAAGAAGGTTTTCTTCACGTGCTGTGGGGAAAATCAGGTATCCTCAGACCACCACTCAATTCAAAATATTTAGAATTTTCTTCAACAGGGGTTCGATAAAGGCCTAAAACCTGGAAAGATAAAGGTACAAATCTCAGCCTTGTCAGCTATACTAATAAAAGATTGGCATATGAGCTTCTAGTGCAAGGATTTGAAAGCGATACTAAAAGATCAGGCCACAGATCATATAACCAGTTCCCAAATGGGACCTTTCAATTGTACTAGACTAGTTGTGCAAACACCCTTTTGAGCCACTAGAAGATGCTACCATTAGATTTCTCTCTCTCTCTCTCTCTTAAGGTCTGTTTCCTGGTGGCTATTACTTCGGCAAAACGAGTTAGTGAAATGGAAGCACTTTCATGCATTGAACCCTATATAATCTTACATTACTATATTTTCAACCTAAGGTGCCTTAGTTCACTAATTTAAATCAACAGATTGAGCTACCAGTCTTCTACCCAGATCCATCCTCTGAGCAAGAGAAGAAACTCCATTCTTTAGACGTGGGCAGAGCTTTGAAAATATACATTGAACGTACAAAACATTTCAGGAAAACAGACCATTTGTTTATATCCCCTTTTGGGAGATCCAAAAGAAATAAATTAACAAGAGCTACTTTGTCCAGATGGATAAGAGAATCAATTACCTACTCTTATGAACAGAAAGGTTTGGAGGTTCCAGGACCCATAAAAGCGCATTCAACCAGGGCTATGTCCATGTCATAGGTTGAAAAAAGCTGCATTCCTATAGAAAACATCTGCAAAACAGCATCCTGAAGCTCATCCAACACGTTTGTACGACACTATAGGTTTGACATGGGCGAGACAGGGGAGGCAGCCTTCGGCAGAGCGGTAAAACAGTCCGTGATATAGATACCCTTCCCAGAGAGGATTAATTGCTAAATCCCCATTAGTGCTGCTGCTGCTGTAGGACGACAAGGAAAGTGTAATTTTCACTTACCGTAAACTCTCCTTCCTTTAGTCCAAAGCGGCAGCACATATTTCCCACCCAATAAAATTGTATTTGCTTTGAAAACAGATCTTCTTGAAGTGTAATTATTTCTCTTAGGCCTCCTGCACACGACCGTTGTGTGCACCCGTGGCCGTTGTGCCGTTTTTCGTTTTTTTTCGCGGACCCATTGACTTTCAATGGGTCCGTGGAAAAAACGGAAAATGCACCGTTTTGCAGCCGCATCCGTGATCCGTGTTTCCTGGCCGTGAAAAAAATATGACCTGTCCTATTTTTTTCACGGCCAACGGTTCACGGACCCATTCAAGTCAATGGGTCCGTGAAAGAACACGGATGCACACAAGATTGGCATCCGTGTCCGTGATCCGTGGCCGTAGGTTAGTTTTTATACAGACGGATCCGAAGATCCGTCTGCATAAAGCTTTTTCAAAGCTGAGTTTTCACTTCGTGAAAACTCAGAACCGACAGTATATTCTAACACAGAAGCGTTCCCATGGTGATGGGGACGCTTCTAGTTAGAATACACTACAAACTGTGTAAAAGACTGCCCCCTGCTGCCCGGCAGCACCCGATCTCTTACAGGGGGCCGTGATCAGCACAATTAACCCCTTCAGGTGCGGCACCTGAAAGGGTTAATTGTACTATCATATCCCCCTGTAAGAGATCAGGGCTGCCAGGCAGCAGGGGGCAGACCCCCCCCCTCCCCAATTTGAATATCATTGATGGCCAGTGCGGCCCCCCCCCCCTCCCTCTATTGTAATAATTCGTTGGTGGCACAGTGTGCGCCCCCCCCCCTCTATTGTAATAATTCGTTGGTGGCACAGTGTGCGCCCCCCATCGGCCCCCCCTCCCTCTATAGCATTAACAACATTGGTGGCCAGTGTGCGGCCTCCCATCTTCCCCCCCCCCATCATTTGTGGCAGCGGAGTTCCGATCGGAGTCCCAGTTTAATCGCTGGGGCTCCGATCGGTAACCATGGCAACCAGGACGCTACTACAGTCCTGGTTGCCATGGTTACTTAGCAATAGTACAATAGTAGAAGATTCATACTTACCTGCTGCTGCGATGTTCGTGTCCGGCCGGGAGCTCCACCTACTGGTAAGTGACAGCCTCAGGTCTGTGCGGCGCATTGCTAAATGAACTGTCACTTACCAGTAGGTGGAGCTCCCGGCCGGACACGAACATCGCAGCAGCCGGTAAGTATGAATCTTTTACTATTGTACTATTGCTAGTAACCCGCTGCCACCAATGATCGGGGGGGGGGGAAGATGGGAGGCCGCACACTGGCCACCGATGTTGTTAATGCTATAGAGGGAGGGGGGGGCGATGGGGGGCGCACACTGTGCCACCAACGATTTATTTCAATAGAGGGAGGAAGGGGGGGCGGGGGGGGGGGGGCACACTGTGCCACCAACAAATTATTACAATAGAGGGAGGAAGGGGCCACTAATGATATTCAAACTGGGGAGGGGGGGGGGGGGTCTTCCCCCTGCTGCCTGGCAGCCCTGATCTCTTACAGGGGGATATGATAGTACAATTAACCCCTTCAAGTGCGGCACCTGAGGGGTTAATTGTGCTGATCACGGCCCCCTGTAAGAGATCGGATGCTGCTAGGCAGCAGGGGGCAGTCATGTACACAGTTTGTAGTATATTCTAACTAGAAGCGTCCCCATCACCATGGGAACGCCTCTGTGTTAGAATATACTGTCGGAAATGAGGTTTCACGATCTAACTCATATCCGACAGTATATTCTAACATAGAGGCGTTCCCATGGTGATGGGGACGCTTCAAGTTAAAATATACCATCGGATTGGAGAAAACTCCGATCCGATGGTATAAAAGGGACTCCAGACTTTACATTGAAAGTCAATGGGGACGGATCCGTTTGAAATGGCACCATATTGTGTCAACGTCAAACGGATCCGTCCCCATTGACTTGCATTGTAATTCAGGACGGATCCGTTTGGCTCCACACGGCCAGGCGGACACCAAAACGACTTTTTTTTCATGTCCGTGGATCCTCCAAAAATCAAGGAAGACCCACGGACGAAAAAACGGTCACGGATCACGGAAAAACGGGACCCGTTTTTGCGGACCGCAAAAAAATACGTTCGTGTGCAGGAGGCCTTAGACGATATAAATACACAGTGAGCAAAGTTGCATTAGGGGTTCTTTTAGGACAAAAGGTTAATCAGATTAATTAACATCTCCTGTCCATATCTTTCAAGAGGATCAGGAATCCCCATTGGTGCTGCTGCTGCTTTGGACTAAAGGAAAATGAATTTACGGTAAATCAAAATTACAAAAAGGATAAGCAGGCACACTCTTAATTTGGGTACAAGGTATTAATTTATTTTTACTCTAGTGGTAGTGAGATCTGGTAGATGGATATAATATATGAGTGAAAAGATGTCCCTTTTAATAGATAGTCGATGTAAAAAGATATAAAAGATGTAAAATAATAGATGATCACCACTGGGTGATGGGTGTCCTGGAAAAAAATCTAGATAAAATTTTTTATTAAAAAATATCTAGATAAAAGGTAAAAATACCTAGATAAAAATACCTAGATAAAAATGTTCATAAAGTCTATCATAAACAGTTTTCATATAGAGGTGGCCACTGATCAGAAGATAAAATCAAGTAGATGGTGTATGGGATAGTCTTGCATAATCGCTATACAGAGGATTAATATCCAATGATGCCCCTTTGTGTAATTGTGGCTTCGTTTGTGGGGTATATTGTAGATATCAATCGCCGCTCAGCAGAGAATCGATGGTGCACCTTTTCAATATGTTTTGGTAAGAAAAGGGCAGGCAAGTACATATAGTTTGCAAATATGGCAATATATGGCTGTTAATAGTTATATTCCATATGTCAAGCTGTGGAGGAAAGGGGTGCTCTGTGCCTGAGTGCGGCGTCCCGCACTGTCTCTGGCTACAGAGGTCACTTACCCTTCCCGACGCTAGTTGTGTTGGATCCTCGGAAGGTAGTCGGCTGTTCCTGGGAGGCTGTTTCAATCCAGTCCGGTTCTCAGGAGTCAGCGGCGTGCCTCGTGTTGCCTAGGACGCCGGGGGGCGTGGTTCGCGCGTCTGGAGGGTGACGTAAGCGGTCACGTGATCGCAAACTTTTTTTCAAGTTTGTTCACAGTGTTTCTCCTGCTCTGTTACGAGTGGTGAATATTCCAGTAATCCTCAGCTTCTCAAATGCGTTTCGGGAGTCTATCCCTTCATCAGTAAGTGGAGGATTATAGTGGATGCTGTGATATTTATAGGGCAGCAGTGATCAACTTATTTATCAACCAATTATCATTACCAATAAGGTTGATATGTTAAATTAGTTGCTTTATTTCGGTTTTATTTGGCACATTAGATTTGTGGCCAGAATAAAAATGTGTAGATTCTCAGAAAGTGGATAGATGCAAAAATATAAGAATAAAAATATAAGAATAGGAGTGGTATGCAGATATAGGTGAAGATATCTAATTGGTATCAATTCCTCCTATAATGAGGTGATTGTTTTTGCAAGTTGGTTGATTTGATGGGTATTCTGGTTTTTATTTTACAAAGAAAGTAATTATGAATTCATTGGTTAGGAACCCTCATATATCCCATGTGTCAAACACCTTTTTAATGGTGTAAGGGAATAGAACATGGTTTAGCATTATGGGTTAATTGCTATGTAGGTGTTTGTTGGCTGGTAGTATTTATGGTATAGAGAGCTTGTTTTTATTATAGATACAGACATGATCTAATTTCTGTTTTCTGTGTTTTCTAGTTGTGAATGGTGTTTCCTAATGAAAGTCTTGCAGTAGTCCTGATGTGTTCTGGTTGTGAACACACACTGGGATGGGCCCATTGTGTCACTGGTCCGTAGTATGAGAGACCCAGTGAATATTTTTGTTTGTCATTCCTGCATGTGCCGAAGGAGGAAGGACGATATAAACTGCAACTAAAAAAGCAAGATTTAGTATTATAGATTTAAAAGTCTTGATGTATCTTAATTGTCAACACACAATGGGAGGTGCCCATTGTATCACTGGTCCGTAGTGAAGAAGACCCAGTGGATACCCGGGTTTGTCCTCCCTGTGTATTTCTAAAAAGGGGGGACAAGGGGAAAGGTACATGAGTAGGTTCATAATATAGGGTACCTTGAATGCAGTAGTGATGTCAATGTGATGGGAGCCCGAAATTTAGGGCATATGGGACACTATGAAGGTTTTCCAAGTGTGGTAAGGGGGTCATCACACCCCGGAGTTAAGGACCTAATTAGTGTCGAATTCTATTTGTTTCCTATCTTTGTCTCATGTTTTTCTGAATTTTTGTTGGTGGAGTGGTAGATGTTTGTACGTGTGGGTAGTGTAGTTGTTAGTGAGGGGCGGCCGCTCGACAAGGGGCAACCAGAAGGAATATAATAAGCCTCCCGGTTGTTAGTCGAGGAGCGGCAACCCCCCAATCAGAGGAACCCAAAGATCTCCATCTCTGCGTTCAGTCCATTTGGCAGAACAGAGTTGAATTCAAAAATTCTTCTGGATTCCACTCTGGACATTTTGTGTATGAAGTTGCCCCCTCTCCAATCTCTCTTTACCTTTTCTAGTGCTGTATACTTTAATCCGGTGGGGTCTTTGTTATGAATGATTCTAAAATGATTTGTTACTGTATGTTTGTCGTAACCTTTTCTTATGTTTGCAATGTGTTCTGATACACGTTTTTGGAGTGTTCTTTTGGTGCGGCCAATATACAGTTTTTGGCATGGGCATTCAAGGGCGTATATAACTTCTGTTGAGCTGCATGTTAGGAATTCTTTGATTTCTTGTTTATGAAGGTTTTGTTTTGGATATGACGCAGGTGGTTTTCTTGGGAAATGATGATGTTCGACAGTTATTGCATTTTCCGCATCTGAAAAAGCCTGTGATGTCTGCCCATTCTTGGATTGTTGTTGTATGTTCTCTGTTGTGTTTAATAGTGGGGGCAATTTTTAGGCCTAGATTTGGAACTTTAGTGAACGCGATTGGTGGAGTGTCTTGTTTTATGTGATACCAATTATTATTTATGATTAGGGATGAGCAAACCCGAACTGTATAGTTCGGGTTCGTACCGAATTTTGGGGTGTCCGTGACACGGACCCGAACATTTTCGTAAAAGTCCGGGTTCGGGTTCGGTGTTCGGCGCTTTCTTGGCGCTTTTTGAAAGGCTGCAAAGCAGCCAATCAACAAGCGTCATACTACTTGCCCCAAGAGGCCATCACAGCCTTGCATACTATTGGTATGGCTGTGATTGGCCAGTGCAGCATGTGACCCAGCCTCTATATAAGCTTGGGTCACGTAGCGCTGCACGTCACTCTGCTGATTCAAGCATAGGGAGAGGTTGCTTCTGCGACGTTAGGGCGAGATTAGGCAGATTAACTCCTCCAAAAGACTTAATTCAGTGATCGATCTCCAGCTGTGGATCATTGAAGTGCTAATATTGAATTGCTCACTTTTTTTAGGCTGCCCAGAGTGTTTTTATATCACTTTTTTCTGGGGTGATCGGCGGCCATTTCGGGGCTTGTGGTGCGCCAGCACAAGCTACCACCAAGTGCATTTAACCATCAATAGTGTGGTTATTTTTTGCTATATCCTACATCAGCTGCAGGCTGAGCCTGTGTCACCGAAGTGCATTTAACCATCAACAGTGTGGTTATTTTTTGGCCATATACTACATCAGGTGCAGGCTGAGCCTGTGTCACCCAAGTGCATTTAACCATCAACAGTGTGGTTATTATTTGGCCATATACTACATCAGGTGCAGGCTGAGCCTGTGTCACCCAAGTGCATTTAACCATCAACAGTGTGGTTAATTTTTGGCCATATACTACATCAGGTGCAGGCTGAGCCTGTGTCACCAAAGTGCATTTAACCATCAATAGTGTGGTTATTTTTTGGCCATATACTACATCAGGGGCAAGTTGAGCCTGTCACCCAAAAAATACCTAAAAAATAGACCTGACATTTCTATTCCTCCAAATCAGTACTGTTTTAGCTGGTCAAGTTATATTTAGTGACCGTAAAAGCACAGTTTTTGTTCTGGGTTGAAAAACTATTCCCAAATTTGCCATTCTCAAAGTTAGTAGTTTCTGCTATATCAGGCCTACTTTAAATCTATCCCAAAAAGGATATCTTAGATTCAAGGTGCTGATAGTGTCATTCTGAAAAACTTAACACACACGCTACCGTGCAGATACAAGTCTAATTCTGTGATTAAAGGTATATCTGTCACACAGCATGAAAAAATAGGCCTCACATTTCTATTCAACCAAATCTGTACTGTTTTAGCTGGTCAAATTATTTGTAGTGACCGTAAAAGCACAGTTTTTGTTCTGGGTTGAAAAACTATTCCCAAATTTGCCATTCTCAAAATAAGTAGTTTCTGCTATATCAGGCCTACTTTAAATCTATCCCAAAAAGGATATCTTAGATTCAAGGTGCTGATAGTGTCATTCTGAAAAACTTAACACACACGCTACCGTGCAGATACAAGTCTAATTCTGTGATTAAAGGTATATCTGTCACACAGCGCGAAAAAAATAGGCCTCACATTTCTATTCAACCAAATCTGTACTGTTTTAGCTGGTCAAATTATTTGTAGTGACCGTAAAAACACAGTTTTTGTTCTGGGTTGAAAAACTATTCCCAAATTTGCCATTCTCAAAATAAGTAGTTTCTGCTATATCAGGCTTACTTTAAATCTATCCCAAAAAGGATAACTTAGATTCAAGGCGCTGATAGTGTCATTCTGAAAAACTTAACACACACGCTACCGTGCAGATACAAGTCTAATTCTGTGATTAAAGGTATATCTGTCACAGAGCGCGAAAAAAATAGGCCTCACATTTCTATTCAACCAAATCTGTACTGTTTTAGCTGGTCAAATTATTTGTAGTGACCGTAAAAGCACAGTTTTTGTTCTGGGTTGAAAAACTATTCCCAAATTTGCCATTCTCAAAATAAGTAGTTTCTGCTATATCAGGCCTACTTTAAATCTATCCCAAAAAGGATATCTTAGATTTAAGGTGCTGATAGTGTCATTCTGAAAAACTTAAAACACATGCTACCGTGCAGATACAAGTCTAATTCTGTGATTAAAGGTATATCTGTCACAGAGCGCGAAAAAAATAGGCCTCACATTTCTATTCAACCAAATCTGTACTGTTTTAGTTGGTCAAATTATTTGTAGTGACCGTAAAAGCACAGTTTTTGTTCTGGGTTGAAAAACTATTCCCAAATTTGCCATTTTCAAAATTGTGGTGAACGGGAACAATGAGGAAAACATCTAATAAGGGACGCGGACGTGGACATGGTCGTGGTGGTGTTAGTGGACCCTCTGGTGCTGGGAGAGGACGTGGCCGTTCTACCACAGCCACACGTCCTAGTGAACCAACTACCTCAGGTCCCAGTAGCCAGCAGAATTTACAGCGATATTTGGTGGGGCCCAATGCCGTTCTAAGGATGGTAAGGCCTGAGCAGGTACAGGCATTAGTCAATTAGGTGGCCGACAGTGCATCCAGCTTGTTCACATTATCTCCCACCCAGTCTTCTGCAGAAAGCGCACAGATGGCGCATGAAAACAAAGCCCATCAGTCTGTCACATCACCCCCATGCATATCAGGGAAACTGTCTGAGCCTCAAGTTATGCAGCAGTCTCTTATGCTGTTTGAAGTCTCTGCTGCCAGGGTTTCCCAAGGGCATCCACCTAGCCCTTCCCCAGGGGTGGAAGAGATAGAATGCACTAACGCACAACCACTTATGTTTTCTGATGATGAGGACATGGGAATACCACCTCAGCACGTCTCTGATGATGACGAAACACAGGTGCCAACTGCTGCGTCTTTCTGCAGTGTGCAGACTGAACAGGAGGTCAGGGATCAAGACTGGGTGGAAGACGATGCAAGGGGACGATGAGGTCCTAGACCCCACATGGAATGAAGGTCGTGCCACTGACTTTCAAAGTTCGGAGGAAGAGGCAGTGGTGAGACCGAGCCAACAGTGTAGCAAAAGAGGGAGCAGTGGGCAAAATCAGAACACCCGCCGCCAAGAGACTCCGCCTGCTACTGACCGCCGCCATCTGGGACCGAGCACCCCAAAGGCAGCTTCAAGGAGTTCCCTGGCATGGCACTTCTTTAAACAATGTGCTGACGACAAGACCCGAGTGGTTTGCACGCTGTGCCATCAGAGCCTGAAGCGAGGCATTAACGTTCTGAACCTTAGCACAACCTGCATGACCAGGCACCTGCATGCAAAGCATGAACTGCAGTGGAGTAAACACCTTAAAAACAAAGAAGTCACTCAGGCTCCCCCTGCTACCTCTTCTGCTGCTGCCGCCTCGGCCTCTTCTGCCGCTGCCGCCGCCTCGGCCTCTTCCTCCGCCTCTGGAGGAACGTTGGCACCTGCCGCCCAGCAAACATGGGATTTACCACCAACACCACCACCTGCGTCACCAAGCATCTCAACCATGTCACACGGCAGCGTTCAGCTCTCCATCTCACAAACATTTGAGAGAAAGCGTAAATTCCCACCTAGCCACCCTCGATCCCTGGCCCTGAATGCCAGCATTTCTAAACTACTGGCCTATGAAATGCTGTCATTTAGGCTGGTGGACACAGACAGCTTCAAACAGCTCATGTCGCTTGCTGTCCCACAGTATGTTGTTCCCAGCCGCCACTACTTCTCCAAGAGAGCCGTGCCTTCCCTGCACAAACAAGTGTCCGATAAAATCAAGTGTGCACTGCGCAACGCCATCTGTGGCAAGGTCCACCTAACCACAGATACGTGGACCAGTAAGCACGGCCAGGGACGCTATATCTCCCTAACTGCACACTGGGTAAATGTAGTGGCGGTTGGGCCCCAGGCGGAGAGCTGTTTGGCGCACGTCCTTCCGCCGCCAAGGATCGCAGGGCAGCATTCTTTGCCTCCTGTCTCCTCCTCCTCCTACTCAGCTTCCTCCTCCTCTTCTTCCACCTGCTTATCCAGTCAGCCACACACCTTCACCACCAACTTCAGCACAGCCCGGGGTAAACGTCAGCAGGCCGTTCTGAAACTCATATGTTTGGGGGACAGGCCCCACACCGCACAGGAGTTGTGGCGGGGTATAGAACAACAGACCGACGAGTGGTTGCTGCCGGTGAGCCTCAAGCCCGGCCTGGTGGTGTGCGATAATGGGCGAAATCTCGTTGCAGCTCTGGGACTAGCCGGTTTGACGCACATCCCTTGCCTGGTGCATGTGCTGAATTTGGTGGTGCAGAAGTTCATTCGCAACTACCCCGACATGTCAGAGCTGCTGCATAAAGTGCGGGCCGTCTGTTCGCGCTTCCGGCGTTCACACCCTGCTGCTGCACGCCTGTCTGCGCTACAGCGTAACTTCGGCCTTCCCGCTCACCGCCTCATATGCGATGTGCCCACCAGGTGGAACTCCACCTTGCACATGCTGGACAGACTGTGCGAGCAGCAGCAGGCCATAGTGGAGTTTCAGCTGCAGCACGCACAGGTCAGTCGCACTGCGGAACAGCACCACTTCACCACCAATGACTGGGCCTCCATGCGAGACCTGTGTGCCCTGTTGCGCTGTTTCGAGTACTCCACCAACATGGCCAGTGGCGATGACGCCGTTATCAGCGTTACAATACCACTTCTATGTCTCCTTGAGAAAACACTTAGGGCGATGATGGAAGAGGAGGTGGCCCAGGAGGAAGAGGGGTCATTTTTAGCACTTTCAGGCCAGTCTCTTCGAAGTGACTCAGAGGGAGGTTTTTTGCAACACCAGAGTCCAGGTACAAATGTGGCCAGACAGGGCCCACTACTGGAGGACGAGGAGGACGAGGATGAGGAGGAGGTGGAGGAGGATGAGGATGAAGCATGTTCACAGCGGGGTGGCACCCAAAGCAGCTCGGGCCCATCACTGGTGCGTGGCTGGGGGGAAACACAGGACGATGGCGATACGCCTCCCACAGAGGACAGCTTGTCCTTACCTCAGGGCAGCCTGGCACACATGAGCGACTACATGCTGCAGTGCCTGCTCAACGACAGCAGAGTTGCCCACATTTTAACGTGTGCGGACTACTGGGTTGCCACCCTGCTGGATCCCCGGTACAAAGACAATGTGCCCACCTTACTTCCTACACTGGAGCGTGATAGGAAGATGCGCGAGTACAAGCGCACGTTGGTAGACGCGCTACTGAGAGCATTCCCAAATGTCACAGGAGAACCAGTGGAAGCCCAAGGCGAAGGCAGAGGAGGAGCAAAAGGTCGCCAACGCAGCTGTGTCACGGCCAGCTCCTCTGAGGGCAGGGTTAGCATGGCAGAGATGTGGAAAAGTTTTGTCACCACGCCACAGCTAACTGCACCACCACCTGATACGGAACGTGTTAGCAGGAGGCAACATTTCACTAACATGGTGGAACAGTACCTGTGCACACCCCTCCACGTACTGACTGATGGTTCGGCCCCATTCAACTTCTGGGTCTCCAAATTGTCCACGTGGCCAGAGCTAGCCTTTTATGCCTTGGAGGTGCCTTTGTCTGAACGTTTATTCAGCACGGCAGGGGGCGTCATTACAGACAATCGCAGCCGCCTGTCTACAGCCAATGTGGACAAGCTGACGTTCATAAAAATGAACCAGGCATGGATCCCACAGGACCTGTCCATCCCTTGTGCAGATTAGACATTAACTACCTCCCCTTAACAATATATTATTGTACTCCAGGGCACTTCCTCATTCAATCCTATTTTTATTTTCATTTTACCATTATATTGCGGGGCAACCCAAAGTTGAATGAACCTCTCCTCTGCCTGGCTGCCTGGGCCTAAATATGTGACAGTGGCCTGTTCCAGTGGTGGGTGACGTGAAGCCTGATTCTCTGCTATGACATGAAGACTGATTCTGTGCTGACATGAAGCCAGATTCTCTGTTACGGGACCTCTCTCCTCTGTCTGGGTGCCAGGGCCTAAATGTGTGACAGTGGCCTCTTCCAGTGATGGGTGACGTGAAGCCTGATTCTCTGCTATGACATGAAGACTGATTCTGTGCTGACATGAAGCCAGATTCTCTGTTACGGGACCTCTCTCCTCTGTCTGGGTGCCGGGGCCTAAATATGTGACAGTGGCCTGTTCCAGTGGTGGGTGACGTGAAGCCTGATTCTCTGCTATGACATGAAGACTGATTCTCTGCTGACATGAAGCCAGATTCTCTGCTATGGCATGAAGAGACTGATTCTCTGCTGACGTGAAGCCAGATTCTCTGCTATGGGACCTCTGTCCAATTGATATTGGTTAATTTATTTTTTTTATTTTTATTTTAATTCATTTCCCTATCCACATTTGTTTGCAGGGGATTTACCTACATGTTGCTGCCTTTTGCAGCCCTCTAGCTCTTTCCTGGGCTGTTTTACAGCCTTTTTAGTGCCGAAAAGTTCGAGTCCCCATTGACTTCAATGGGGTTCGGGTTCGGGACGAAGTTCGGGTCGGGTTCGGATCCCGAACCCGAACATTTCCGGGAAGTTCGGCCGAACTTCTCGAACCCGAACATCCAGGTGTTCGCTCAACTCTACTCGTAACCTATTTTTCGCAGGATCTGCTGCTTCTCCAAACGGCACCTGGTCTCGTATTTAATCTGTAACATTCACTGCAGGATAAAAATGCAACCATATAATCCCAAATTTTTAAAATAAATGTATTATAAATTAATGTCATCATCTCAACACAACAAAAAATATTTGAGTGTTTGAAAGTAAAATATTATATTTAATGTTACAGTTATAAAATCGGATTATATTGAAATTGTATGTGTGTGGGGTATGAGCAATCGGATATTGGCCATCTGAGGAGAGGTGTACCTGTCTAGTGAGGTGACAGTACAGTATGGGGTGTACAGTGGGTCCGCCTCCCCGTGGTGCACCCTGGGTAACGCTAAATGAACCAGCAAATAATGACGGTCAAATATTACTTCTCCTGACCAATCGGACGCATATTAGAATCCAAAGACTGTGTGTGTGGGGGGGAGGGATATACACTGTGGGGTATATGGTGTGGGGTATATAGTGTGGGGTATACAATGTGGGGTATGCACTGTGAGGCAGTAAAATGCATGTGCAATTTGCATATGAGAGATATTTCTCTGCTATCTATACATACATGCTACCAGACATGGTAGATGTCATAAAAATACTTAGTGCACCTATCATTAACCCCCTCACGCCCAATGACATAGCTGTACGTCATCGGGCGGTTGTTTAAACATGGCAGCCGCTCTTGGCTGATGCAGGCGCCATAGCCGCGACCGCCAGTAATGTCGATCAAGAACTTTGAACCCCTCAAATGCCATGGTCAATCGTGAACATGGCATCTGCATGCGCCAAAAAAATTCAGTTTTACTTTAGGTTTTGCGCCGGATCCCCCTGTGCAATCTGAGGAGCCAGAGCCTGTATGCAGCAACCTGGCTCTTTGTGAATGACACGAGGCTGCTGCATAGTATTTCCTTTAGAGCCCTTGCCTGTAATAGGGCTCCATAGGAAAGTAGTAAAATCATCATAGACTCCAATACAAGTGTATTGGAGTCTATGATAATAGCAATCAGATGACTGATTGTTATAGTTCCCTATGGGAACTATCTAAAAGTCAAAAATAATAAACCAAAAAATTTAAATCACCACCCTTTTCCGAAAATAAAAAAAAATAACTAAACAAATAAAAAAATACACATCATGGGATGGCGCAGAAGGAAAGGAACGCCATACGGTTTTTGAAAGGTCGATTTTGCTGGACTGGTTTTTTGACACCATGTCCCATTTGAAGCCCCCCTGATGCACCCCTACGGTAGAAACTCCAAAAAAGTGAACCCATTTTAGAAACTATGGGATAGGATGGAAGTTTTGTTGGTACTATTTTAGGGTACATATGATTTTTAGTTGCTCTATATTACACTTTTTGTGAGGCAAGGTAACAAGAAATAGCTGTTTTGGCACAGTTTTCAATTTTTGTTATTTACAACATTCATCTGACAGGTTAGATCACGTGGTATTTTTATAGAACAGGTTGTCACGGAAGTGACAATACCAAATATGACAACTTTTTTTAATTGTTTGTTTCAATTTTACATAACAAAGCATTTTTTTATTTATTTTTTATTCTTTATTGTCTCCACATTCTGAAAGCCATAGTTTTATTTTTAGAGAGCAGGTTATTATGGTTGCGGCAATACCTAATATGTCTACTTTTTTTTTCTCCCTATTCTTTACCAATTTTTTTTTTTTTACTTTATTTGGGGAAAATGATGTTTTAGATTTTTTTCTTACTTGAAACTACTTTTTTGCACTTTCATCTTTGTCACACTTTGGGACTTCAACTTTTGGGGGTCTAATCCCCTTTACAATGCATTCCAATACTTCTGTATTGGAATGCATTGGCTGTATGAGTAATACAGTGTGTATTACTCATACAGCTTCCTGCCTGTGAGATCCAGGGGGCTGGATCTCACAGGCTCTTCACTGGAAGGCAGCCCCAATGCCTTCGTCGCTATCCCAATACATCATATGCAATATTAAATGGTGGCGTTAGAAAGTACAACTTGTCCCGCTAAAAAGAAGCCCTCATATGGCTATGTGAACAGACAAATAAAAAAGTTATGGCTCTTTGAAGGCAGTGAGCGAAATAAAAGGCAAACAAAAAAACCTCTGGCTTTGACAGGGTTAATATGCACTGAAGCTAGATAACATGTGAATTTGTATAAATACATTGAAATAACAAGCATGTCATATGTAATACAGTGCTGCAATGTGGAATTACTTACAGTGATCAGGAGATCTTCCTCGACTTCTTTAAAATTGCTCGAGACCATTTTCACGCGAGTCACACACGAGTAATGCACTGCGCTTCAAACTTCCACCTGTCAACAAACTTGCAAGACAAAGCCACGCCCGTATAGGCTTACACGAATATTTCAATGAAGAATTCTCGCGATAGAAACACCATGTGCATATTGCGATTGCAACTTAGGCAACTTCCTATTGGTTGCCTTGATAGAATGAACGATTATTGAGAATATACCCCGCTGTAAGTTAGATGCGCAATGCGAGTAAACTTACTTAAATTACTCGCATTGCGCATACAACTTAGTTCTGTGTATAGGCAAAGTTTTCCTAATAATGGTTGGCTTGCTAGAATTAACGAATATGACGAATACGAATATAGCGCTATGCTCTCTATATTCGTTAATTCTAACAAGCCAACCATTAGGAACATTGCCTATACACAAAATTAAGTTGTGTGCGCAATGCGAGTAATTTAAGTAAGTTTACTCGCATTGCGCATCCAACTTTTACCATGGTCTAGATAACTGTGATTCTCACATCTGACAGTACATTCTAGCATGGAGTACATTCTAGCTCCATGCGCACGGGAAGTCGGCACTTGGCAGACTTGGCAACGGGCACTGACTGGAGCAGGCAAGGAGCATGGAGTCCCCTGGACATGTAAGAAGAACTGCTTTTGGGAAGTGGGAACAACTTAAAAAACAAAACAAAAAAAAAAACAATATTCGAATTAACGAATATATAGCACTATATTCGAAATATTCATGAATTAGCGAAGTGCTGATATTCGCGATTAAAATTCGCTATTCAAATATTCGCGCTCAACACTAAATTTTAGCTTTCAAAGCTGCATGCAGAAAGCTGACCGTGTCGTTGTAACCTAAGAGAGTTCGGCATAAACAAGTTCCCACAGACCTCAATGAACTAAGGCTACTTTCACACTCGCGTTTTGGCTTTCCGTTTGTGAGATCCGTCATGGGCTCTCACAAGCGGTCCAAAACGGATCAGTTTTGTCCTAATGCATTCTGAATGGAAAAGGATCCGCCCAAAACATTTTGGTGTCCGCCTCCAAAGCGAAATGGAGGCAGAATGGAGCCAAACAGAGCCAAACTGATGCATTCTGAGCGGATCCTTATACATTCAGAATGCATTAAGGGCAAAAATGATCCGTTTTGGACCGCTTGTGAGAGCCCTGAACGGATCTCACAAACGGAAACCAAAACGTCAGTGTGAAAGTAGCCTAAAGCAACATTGTAAAAAATAGTGGGCCAAAATTCCTCCAGACTAAGAAAGTCATAAAGTTATATAGAAAAAGATTACACGGAGTTATTGTTGTAAGGCGGTTCTACAAGTTACCTAGGTAAAACAAAGAAATACAATTGCAGTTGTTACATAAATGATAAATGTGGATACAGCCACGGCAGTGGGAAAACATCAGTTGTTGGCTGCATTCAAAGTCTAGGAAATAATGTGAAAGGCAAAGTTCTAATTACAAAGTTACTTTTTTCACTTCATAGCCACACAACTTTATTGGTTGAAAGTTTAGTAAAATTAGCTACAACTGAATAAATACCTTACTGAAGTTACATTAGGTGCTAATGAGTACAAATATAATGGGTCTTGAAAAGAATCACAGTTTCACTGTTTCTATGTCCACAGCACAGCTCAGCTTGAACTCAGACATCTTAGTTTTGGAAAAGCCATTTCAGCCTGACACAAACACAAGTAGCCTCAGGACCCAAAGATACAGTTCATTGGAAAGCCAAGTCTCCATGCAAGTTATACATTAGCATTAGCAGCAAGGTCCTGCCCAAGGCCTTACAAACAATGCGATTTTAAAGATGCTATGTAACTATATGCAAGTAGAACTATGTAAGCTCCATCCTGCAACCTCCCATAGCACCAATTAGAGAAAACGGCAAAACACTGCTAATCATTGCTGAGAGCAAGTTGAGCACATATACTGTGTATCTACAGCATCAAGGGACGTGTTACTTATTCTCCTCTCCTGCTATGTTGATGATAGTGTTTACAAAGAATCAAGCAAAGCTATTTACACAGGATTACAGTAAATAGTAAGTATTGTGCAATTGTGTGCTAGATACCGATCATCATTATATCTGAAAGGGAAAATACTATCAAAGATTGATGTCAAACACAGCTTTTTGTGGCATTTGTTTTTTTTTAGCCAAAAGCAGAAGTCGGTCGGAAGGAAAGGAAAAATATAAAGGAAGTAGTAAAACTCACTTCTGCTTGACAGATCCCTGGCTTTGGCTCTAAAACCATGTCAACAACTGCCATTTCAGAAAGCTGTGTATACCACCACCCTTCTAACATGTCACTTTGTTATGTCACATATGCTATATCATTAGTTGTGTTGTTCACAAATATTCTAATAGCGAATTTTTATCGCGAATATCAGCACTTTGAGAATTCGCAAAGATGTAGAATATAGTGTTATATATTCCTAATCACAAATATTCTAGATTTTTTTTTTTCATCAGTAACCTCCCTTTTTGCTTGTGTGCCAATGAGAAGGCTGCAATATCTTTGTCAGAGCTTAGCAACATCCCTACCAGCCAATAGGAAAGTTGCCTACCATTTACTATATAAGAAACTCCCCAGCAGCCATTTTCTGCAGTTTTTTTTTGTTTTGCAGTTCTGAGAGAGAGAGCAGTGACATTGCTGTGCTCTGTGCTTTCATCCTATTCCTTATCCAATTACATTAGATAGTTAGGTATACTCATATATATAATTCAGATAGTTAGTGGGAGATAGTCAGTGTAGGTTAGATAGTGATATAGTGTAGCTCATAGGTTCCAGTGTAGGGTGTTATAGGAATTACTGTTTCTCTGCGGTCCATATATACATGCTACAGACATAGCGCTGTGATGTCACAACAATACTTAGTGCACCAGTCAGTAATATCTACTCAGAACTGATAAAATGTGAAGTTGCATGTATTGCGCAAAAAATATGCGCGTGATTAGTGCCGATTTAAGCAATCGCGAAAATAATGACTGGAGATCACGAATTCTAGAATTCGCTAATTTATTGCGAATATTATGCGAAAAAGTCACAAAATATTGCAAATGTGAATATTGCCTATGCCGCTCATTAGTGGAACATCACAAGTTTAACCCTTTCCTGAAGCAGCAATTTTTTGTTTTTATATTTTTGTTTTTCACTCCGTGCCTTCCCGGAGCCATAACTTTTTTTATTTTTCTGTTCACATAGCCATATGAGGGCTTGTTTTTTGCAGAACAAATTGTACTTTCTAATGTCACCATTTAATATTGCATACAATTAGACTTGAGCCAATCGATCTTTAGATCATAGATCCGAAGTCAATTTCTTCAAAAACTTCATTTTTAATACTGTTTCCAGTAAAAAACATTTAAAAAAAGAAATCTGAAGAGGGCTTTGGTATCGAGGTACCAGACGATACCAAAGCCCACTTCGGATTGCTATTTAATATGGAAACGGCATTAAAAATGAAGCTTTTGAACAAATCGACTTCTGATCTATGATCCAAAGCTCTATTCGCTCAATACAATGTGGTGGGAAGCGGGGAAAAATTTCTAAATCTAAAAAAAAAAAAAAGAAGCTTTTACAGAATCGACTACTCTGTAAAAATGACTTGTGCACTTCATTCAGGTCAGTACAATTATGACGATACCACATACGTATAGTTTTTCTTGAGTTTTAATATAGAAAAAAACGTTAAAAATGTTTTATTTTTCAATCGCCATATTCTGACCCTCATAACTTCTTTTTATAGTTATGTCTCTACGGAGATTTGTAAGAGCGCATTTTTAGCAGGACGATCTGTAGTTTTTGCTAATACTATTTTGGGGTGTGTATGACTTTTTGATTTTTTTTTCATTATGCCGTTCACCATATAGGATATTCACTCGGCGATGTCCATTATGTTATTTTTTTTTTATTGTTTATTTTGATTTTGTTGAAAGGGGAATGATTTAGAATTTTGAGATTTCTTTTTTTTAACTTTGTTTTTTACTTTTTGCTAGGTCCCCGATTGGAACCCAACTGGCAATGATCAGATTGCAATTTGTATAGAATAATGAAATTTTCTCTATTCTATACAGAAGTCACTATACTACAGTCGTGGCCAAACGTTTTGAGAATGACACAAATATTAGTTTTCACAAAGTTTGCTGCTAAACTGCTTTTAGATCTTTGTTTCAGTTGTTTCTGTGATGTAGTGAAATATAATTACACGCACTTCATACATTTCAAAGGCTTTTATCGACAATTACATGACATTTATGCAAAGAGTCAGTATTTGCAGTGTTGGCCCTTCTTTTTCAGGACCTCTGCAATTCGACTGGGCATGCTCTAAATCAACTTCTGGGCCAATTCCTGACCTATAGCAACCCATTCTTTCATAATCACTTCTTGGAGTTTGTCAGAATTAGTGGTTTTTTGTTTGTCCACCCGCCTCTTGAGGATTGACCACAAGTTCTCAAGGGGATTAAGATCTGGGGAGTTTCCAGGCCATGGACCCAAAATGTCAACGTTTTGGTCCCTGAGCAAGCTCTGCACTGGTGACACTCCGATCCCGCAGCTGAATCCTCTTTAGAAGACGATCCTGGCGCTTGCTGGACTTTCTTGGACACCCTGAAGCCTTCTTAACAAGAATTGAACCTCTTTCCTTGAAGTTCTTGATAATCCTATAAATTGTTGATTGAGGTGCAATCTTAGTAGCCATAATATCCTTGCCTGTGAAGCCATTTTATGCAACGCAATGATGGCTGCACACGTTTCTTTTTAGGTCACCATGGTTAACAATGGAAGAACAATGATTTCAAGCATCACCCTCCTTTTAACATGTCAAGTCTGCCATTTAACCCAATCAGCCTGACATAATGATCTCCAGCCTTGTGCTTGTCAACATTCTCACCTGAGTTAACAAGACGATTACTGAAATGATCTCAGCAGGTCCTTTAATGACAGCAATGAAATGCAGTGGAAAGATTTTTGGGGAATTAAGTTAATTTTCATGGCAAAGAAGGACTATGCAATTCATCTGATCACTCTTCATAACATTCTGGAGTATATGCAAATTGCTATTATAAAAACTTAAGCAGCAACTTTTCCAATTTCCAATATTTATCTAATTCTCAAAACTTTTGGCCACGACTGTACAGTTCAGTGCTGCCACCTGCTGATTTGAACTACAATTTACAAGTAATGAGTATGGAAGCCTAGTACAGGCTTATGTCCATTACCTTGTGTGGAGATCGGGGAAGGCTTTCCTCACTGCTTCTGGGTTTTAGCCCTCTCAGATGCCGTGATCACATTTGACCATGGCATCTGAGGGGTTAAATGTCCCCGGTCGGCATTACTACCGATCATGGACATTAGCCATGGGTGTCTTTTGTATGAAACAGCAAGCAATAGTATAGAAGACTACATACACACCCATACAAACGCTTTCCCCCTTTCTCGTTCATAAAAAATAAAAAAATATTTATTATATTTATACACTGCTCAAAAAAATAAAGGGAACACAAAAATAACACATCCTAGATCTGAATTAATTAAATATTCTTCTGAAATACTTTGTTCTTTACATAGTTATCGAAATTAAAGTGGAAAAACACACTACAGGCTGATCCAACTTTGATGTAATGTCCTTAAAACAAGTCAAAATGAGGCTCAGTAGTGTGTGTGGCCTCCACGTGCCTGTATGACCTCCCTACAACGCCTGTGCATGCTCCTGATGAGGTGGCGGACGGTCTCCTGAGGGATCTCCTCCCAGACCTGGACTAAAGCATCTGCCAACTCAGGGACAGTCTGTGGTGCAACGTGACGTTGGTGGATAGAGCGAGACATGATGTCCCAGATGTGCTCAATTGGATTCAGGTCTGGGGAACGGGCGGGCCAGTCCATAGCATCAATGCCTTCGTCTTGCAGGAACTGCTGACACACTCCAGCCACATGAGGTCTAGCATTGTCTTGCATTAGGAGGAACCCAGGGCCAACCGCACCAGCATATGGTCTCACAGGGGGTCTGAGGATCTCATCTCGGTACCTAATGGCAGTCAGGCTACCTCTGGCGAGCACATGGAGGGCTGTGCGGCCTCCAAAGAAATGCCACCCCACACCATTACTGACCCAATGCCAAACCGGTCATGCTGGAGGATGTTGCAGGCAGCAGAACGTTCTCCACTGCGTCTCTAGACTCTGTCACGTCTGTCACAGTCTGTGCTCAGTGTCAACCTGCTTTCATCTGTGAAGAGCACAGGGCGCCAGTGGCGAATTTGCCAATCTTGGTGTTCTCTGGCAAATGCCAAACGTCCTGCGCGGTGTTGGGCTGTAAGCACAACCCCCACCTGTGGACGTCGGGCCCTCATATCACCCTCATGGAGTCTGTTTCTGACCGTTTGAGCAGACACATGCACATTTGTGGCCTGCTGGAGGTCATTTTGCAGGGCTCTGGCAGTGCTCCTCCTGTTCCTCCTTGCACAAATGCGGAGGTAGCGGTCCTGCTGCTGGGTTGTTGCCCTCCTACGGCCTCCTCCACGTCTCCTGATGTACTAGCCTGTCTCCTGGTAGCGCCTCCATGCTCTGGACACTACGCTGACAGACACAGCAAACCTTCTTGCCACAGCTCGCATTGATGTGCCATCCTGGATAAGCTGCACTACCTGAGCCACTTGTGTGGGTTGTAGACTCCGTCTCATGCTACCACTAGAATGAAAGCACCGCCAGCATTCAAAAGTGACCAAAACATCAGCCAGTAAGCATAGGAACTGAGAAGTGGTCTGTGGTCACCACCTGCAGAACCACTCCTTTATTGGGGGTGTCTTGCTAATTGCCTATAATTTCCACCTGTTGTCTATCCCATTTGCACAACAGCATGTGAAATTTATTGTCACTCAGTGTTGCTTCCTAAGTGGACAGTTTGATTTCACAGAAGTGTGATTGACTTGGAGTTACATTGTGTTGTTTAAGTGTTCCCTTTATTTTTTTGAGCAGTGTATATACTTATTAGTTTTAGCAATAGTATAATGGAATTTGTGTGTAAAATAAACAAACACACCAACAAAAAAAAATTCAGATATTCATTTTAGCTTTATTTTGTATAGCGGGGGGGGGGGGGGGTTTCTGCATAAAATATACAAATATACAAACACACGTATCTGTTTTTCATTTATAAATTTTTTTTTTTTTTTAATCCCTTAAAATTTAAAAATTTCTCCAGAGATTAGGGTAACAACATAAAAAAGTCATTTTGATGGGGTTTGTAATGTTTTGGCGCCGTACAGTTTTTTGGCATTACGATGCCATAGAACCAGCAATAGAAAAATAGGCTGCCAATATATGCTCCAGTCTTTTGAAGTCTTTTAACGGCCCAGCAAGTAGATAAATTACATACATAGCATCCATTTTCAGGGTACAAGTGTATGGTAATAGTTTTAGAAATGTTATGTCTTGAAACCTTTTGTAATAGTTAAAAAAAAATAAGAATAGAAAACTATAATTTTTTTCATAATTTTCACAGTTTTTTCTTAAATATAAAAAAAATATATATATTATATCTATCATCTAATGGCACAATAGAAAGATCTAAAATAAATGCCCCGTGAACAATAATATCAAATACAGGGTAGGTTGGCTCAGAAATTAATCTGTTATTTGTAGTTAGATAGGCCCATTGTTACAACAACAAAAAAATGGCCTGGTAAGGAAGGGGGATAAATGAAGCAGTTAAAGAGTTGACATCCACCGTACATGTACGGTGGATGTCAGGAAGGGATTAAAATATGTAAGTGATTTAAATCTGAGTATTCTGTATTTTAATATGAATCAACATGAATGCGATAATAATGTCTAGTACTTTAACCCCTTAAGGATCCAGGACGAGAATGTGCATCCTAAATGGACGGTACTTTGTGCCCCAGGATGAGCATCCTCGTCCTGCGGTCCTTCCCCCTCCCCATCTGCGGTGCTGCGATCAGTGGTAGGGATCTGGCTGTTACTGACAGCCAGATCCCTGCTGCATCTACCAGCATTGGTGATAACGCCGATGTCAGTAGATGAACTCCTCATATGCCGCGGTCTGCGCTAACCACGGCATTTGGGAGGTTTGCGCTCCCTCTCCTGAGCCATCGGGCCCCTGCGCTGCATTGACGGGGACCCGATGGTTGCCATGGCCCTCCCAAGTCTCTCAAAGGCCTTGGGGCCTGGCAGCAATGGAGGCCTATGAGTCCCTCCTCCAGGCTGGGTCTCATAGGCAAACTATCAGTGTATTACACTGTTAATACACTGATAGTCAATGCAGTACAATACAGATGTATTGTGCTGTATTGGAACAGGGATCAGACCCTGTAATGTTGAAGTCCCATAATGGGACAAAAAAAAGTAATAAAAGTGAAAAAAAAGTTTAAATTAAAAAAAGCCCTTTTCCCATAAAA